>NC_090332.1:20612895-20923295 GCF_035084215.1 Heptranchias perlo | reverse complement strand
GCTGAGTATCATGTTTAAGATTCCTAGGTCTCTTTCAACTTCATCCTTAGCTACTTCAAGACCATTTATAGAGAAGTAATGGTGCCCATTTTTCTTCCTATGTTCAGTACTGTATATTTATCTATTAAATGTCATCTGCATTGTTCTGCCACTTAATGTATTTTGTCCAACTTATCTGTAATTTCTGAGCTGGCTCTTCTGATTCCATGCCCTTCCTAGTTTGGTATAATTTGCAAATTTATTCTGAATTGGGTTTGAGTCCAAATCAAGGTTGTAAATTAAAAACAGTAGTAGTCTCAACACTGATCTCTAGCACTTCCTTTCAGCATGATATAATGTCTCTAACTAAAGTATCATTCAGATTTCTTATTCATATCCAAGGTTTACCCTGAATCCTCTCTGCAATGAGTTTTTAATAACTTTTCATGCATAACTTTGTCAAATATCTTCTGAATGTCTAGATGCAATGTCACAGGGATCGCCGTAGTCCCCTTGAGATGTCACTTCCTCAAAATAGGATGTTGGTCAAGCAGGATCTTTTCTTATTCATTGTTGATTGCTGTTAACTAGGTTATTAATGTACAGATAATCAAATTTAGACCTGATAATTGGATTAGTTTACATGGTATTAAAGTAAGACTAACGAGTCTGTAGTTGCCTGTGCCTGATCTGTCACTCGTTTTGAAAATGTTTACAACTTTAGCCTGTTTCTAAGCTATTCAGTGTCCAATGGCTCCCTCATAATGATTGTCAATGCCTCGCAAAGCTCCTCCCTCATCTTCCTTGATATCTTGGGATAAACATTGCCCATCCCTGGGGATTTACTGTTTTTGATCCTTTTTTTAATCTGTCTATATTTGTTACTTAAACTAAGGCCAGATTTTAAAGTCTTAACATCCACCATTCTAATGCAATAAACATTATCCCCTCAATCATTAACCCCTCAAATAACACAACTCTGCAAAGGTGAGAAGTGCAATTTCTGTATTGTAGAGGCCAATAACTGTTTCTGGGAATTAATGTGAAATTGTTGAGAGAAAATAGTAATATTAAACATCCACAATTGTAATAAGGAAAAACTGTGTTAATTTAATATTCTGTCATTTCAGGGGTCACATCTACCTTGACAGTTCAGCTATCAGATTAACAAAGTTTTAAAACAAGATATCATGTTTCATTTAAAATGAATTACAAGGGGAAAAAATGGCCTCAGTGCTTTGAAAGAAAATGTGTGTTGTCTAATTAAACAGTTTATTTTTGTTGAATGTGTTGAGCAATTCCCTGTTACGTTAGCCTTTGAAACTGCAATTCCTGCACCCTATCTTCATTTCACAGCTAGAAAGCTTTTTTAGAAAAACAACCTTAACTTACAGCAAATCATCAAATCTAGATGATTCGGAAAGTATTGAAATCATCTAGATCTGAGAAACAGATATATAGTATTGTCTTTATAACTGTTAAATAAATACTTTGGGATTTCTCCTAATGAAGGGCATACTTGTGTTTTTTCTCAAGGAACTTTTGCAAGCAGAACTAAAATATTACAAATCTAAATCACACAAGTACAGTAAACTAGAAGATCAACTTAAAAAGAGGTTGGAAGCAATATGCAACAAATATGTTTCCAACAGTAATAGTCCTGTGGTGAGTAAAAATCTATTACTACATATTGCCCAAAATAGTTAATTACCATTGATTTTACAGTTTTAAGACATCTCTTGATGGAGCACAGTACGTTGTCCAAGTGGCCACTCTTAATGTGCAAGCTTTGGATCTTCACCCATTGATTATATATCTGTAAAGACTCAAGCATGAAATTGATGCCTCAATAATTAAAAACATACAAGTAGGACAGTACTTGTACACTAACGGCGGTGGCACGGAGTGTTAAACATAACTTCTATGTATTATCTTCTTGCATCAGCTGTACAATACAGGAAGATCCAAGTGTAATCAAGGTGGTTTGCTGGAATAAAGAAATGAAACACAAGAGGGTGAGAAAGCTTACGCCACACCTAGCAATCAGTTCATAAGTAATGTTGGCAGAGGGTTCTAATTAGCTGCTCACTCTTTTGTTTGGAAATATGATGTGGAGGAACTTAAGGAAGGAAAGAAGAACAAAATAGGAAAGGGACATTTTCTCTCCCCTGTAGATGTTGACTTGTACTGGGGTATGGTTGCACGGGCACTTGCTGCCTCTGGTACTCGCCCAAGCTTCCATTCTTCAGGTATGAGCCAAGGCAAGGTGAGTTGGCAGGCTGCTTTACAGCCAAGCCCAATCCTGTCCTCACCTGACACATTCCCAGAAACCTGCAAATAATGACACATTCCTAGGAACTCATGTGTCCTAAGTTCCAAAAGAAATGTCAGTTATCCAAAAGGAAACCTGTGCTAGTTACAGAAATAACATGCTAGTAAGCCAACAAACACAAAAGATCTAAAATAAATAATTCATGAGACACTGCTCATGGCATGTGCCAAAGCTGGTCCCAGATGGACAGAGATCTGATGACCTCAGTTGAAGAGATAGGGAAGGGGGCTGTGCTATGAAGGGATTTAAACACAAGGATCAGAATTTTTAATTGGAGTCGTTTAGGGTCTGAGAGCCATATGTAGCATGGACAGGGTGATTGGTGAGCAGGACATGTTGCGGGATAGGATACGGACAGTGGAGTTTTGGATGAGCTGAAGTTTAGAGGGTGAAGAATGGGAGGGTGGCTAGGAGAACTTTGGAATAGTTTGTGTCTGGAGGAGAGAAAGGCATGGCTGACGGTTTCAGCAGCAGATGGACTGAGGCAGCCAATGCCAGCAAATACAGTTACAGACTTTCCACTTAATAATTTGTTTCAAGTCGGAACAATGCGACCAGGTCCTGGTACCACCCCCCTATGCTCCCAGACACCAGTCATTCCAAAACCCATATCTTTCCCCAAGTACTGCCTGATCTCATGAGTCACTCAGTAAAAGAAACCCTACATTCCAACACCCAATGCGACCAAATCCAGGTTTCCCCCTCCACAGTATTGGCATGCCATAGAACAAACTCCCAGTGCCAGCAAAGCCCAGCATAATTACTGCTGCTAAACGTCGCATACCAAACTGCTACATGTTGTCTACTCAATTTTGAATTATATTTCCAAAACATTTGTTGGGTGGTGGGGGGGGTTGCGACTTGGTGCTTTCCTCTAGGTCACAGTTACCCAATTAATTGTCTTTGTGGGTCACTTGGATGTATATCATGGAGCCCATCATCACAAATGAAAGTTTGCACTAATTTGCATATACCTCAAGATAACAGATGTTGGCATTCAGAATTAGGATTTATCCACATGTGAGGGAGCAATGCTGAGAACAGAGCTTCCCAAATTACTAGGACAGCAAAATTCAAAATGGCAAAATCAACAGAGGAAGAACTATTAGCACGTCGAAATCGAGTTGCCAGAGCTTTGTGGGCTGGGTGGTGAGTGTTTGGGAGCTGCAGAATGCCCCAGGCCATGGTTTGATACCCCACATTCAGATCATTAACTTCACTCTTACCATAACCTATTAAGCTTTTGAGGCATAAGTGCTCGGATACGTCCACCTGCCACTGTTGACCCCGCCAAAGTTTGTGTGCTTGGGGTGGGGCCATGAAAGTGGGCCTTTGGTGCTTAAGGGGTGCATCTGGGGCAGCCCCTACCAGAAGAGGTTGAATCGGCTGGTGTAAGTGGCCAGCGAGCAGGGGTGCCAAGGTGCTCCCACCTCCCCCACTGAAACAAAATGAGGCCTCTTTTTGTTCCTATTTTCAAAAAAAAGTAAGGCGTGCGAGGGGAAATTGCATCTCTTATTAGGTCCTGTGGGAACTCTTGGAAACAGTGGAGACCCGGTGCAATTTCCATAGAATTTCAGCCACTTGATATTTTATTGTTTGATTGATCAGTAACCCAAAGGTCCCAGTATGTGTATCCCACTTATTAAAAACAGGACAGAAAAAGGTCAGAAGTCTATTAGCCACCAATTGTCAAACTGATATTATAGAATTAATATTGCTTCATTGACCAGAGGCCAAGTTAAACATTCAACATACATTTTTGTTTGTAAAAGGCCCCAGTTGGAAACATTATATGTACCATTTTTCCCTGAGTGTTTAGTTTTTGAACAAATTCACTAGAATAAAAGTTATAAAATTCTAGTCAGACGCTCAAAGGACAAAAACATCCTGCCATCTTATTTGGGCTTAATCGGTTTTCTGACCCAGTAAAACATGTATATGTCTAATAGATTTTTCATGTTCTTTTTACCTCATTCTTCTGTGTTGGGTAGGGACAAAGGCCAATAGAGTACTGGCTTGTGTGAATAATAATAGATGTGTTTTGTGATGAGATTTTGATGTGGCAACTGTTGTTTAATTGTTTCCGCAGATGCAAGTAGATGACCTTGAGTACTTTGAAGAAGATGGCTGTATTTACAGAAGACTGCAGAATGGTACTGTCTTTCAGTATAACATAATCAGCATAGAAATCACACAGGAATAGAGCCCAATTGAAACCACTCAAACACTGTAATGTAAGAAGGGCCCTTTCACCTCAGGGATATTGGTTGACATCCAGATATGAGGCTGATCATTAAGATCGTTCTTTTTCTGAGGGCCATTAATTAAATGGTGCTGTAACAATCTCAATCTTGTGGACCAGTCTGGAGGTGTGCAAAAAGAATAAATAATGCTGCACCAGTTCATTCAGATAGTCTATTTGAACAGCTGAAATCAAATTTCTTTTTGCTCCTGAGACTCCAAAATCTAATTCTCCACTGTAAAAACCTAAGTAAATAATTTTGTAAATTAAAATTGAGCTTGAGACAATTTACATCAAAAAATACCCCTCCAATTTCCTTTCCTCTCCTCTTCTAAAAGCACTGAGTTTTGTTGCGGTACATTTCCAGAGCTGACAGTGTTCTGATATCTCGCCCAAGTGATCATCTTTAATGTGTGATTCCAAACAGGCTATTCACCATTGAAGGCATCATAATCAGGCACAAACACATTGTAGCCCAACATCTACCTTTAATGTCAGTTTGGTTGAGTTGGTAATACTCTCGCCTCTGAGTCAGAAGCTCTGTGTCCTGACTTATGGAGATAAAAAATAATCGTCCCGAGTTATCGCTACTGATCACTGTCTACCGACTCCTGCTGAAAAGCCTGTAACGTCAAGTGTGAGGATTAGGCTCACAGTCATAAAGCCTGCCAGCATTCACTGTCTGGACTCTCACATGAAGAATAGCCATTTTGGCAACGTACCAGAGGGCTGCCAGCGACAAATAAGTCAGCACTTAGAAGAGTGGTTGAAGGGAAGAAAATTGACACAGAAAAAATGACTCGCTAAAATTTAATGGTCAATTTCCACAAGTCCAAACTCCTGAACCTGCTGTGATTTAGCACATGCCTACTACCATCCAGTCATTAAGAGATTTCTATTTTTCCAAATCTAACTGTCACCATTTTATGCTTAATATTATCTTGAGTTCAACTCATCTCTGGTGCTAAAATTTCTTCAACTGTTGGACAAGCAAAACTAAACATGAGGGATGCAACCTCGTTTTAAATAGGCCTCTGGAGGTACGCTAGAAATTACGTGCATCATGTGGGCAGGCTGTCGGATTTCCAGCACGATCGGTAGGGCAGCCCGTCGGTTAAATGGAAATGAGGCCCAGGAGTCAGAATTACCCGGACCTCATGCCGAGGATGTCATGGAGTCTTCCCGATTTACGCCTCCAAGTTAAAATCGAGCCATTACATTGGAGACTGTTAATTTTATATAAAAAGCCTGTATATAAAAAAGGGAAAATGCTGTTATAATTGCTGACTTTGTACAACATCGTAGGAATTTATTCCCATCATAGAAGGACGTGCAGTTGCATGTTTGGAACAGTATTCTGTACTATTGATTCGTAACTGAACATTTTAATTGTTCTATTTTGTGCTGTACAGTGTGAAACATTATTTATTTCCAAAGGTTATCAAGTTCCTGAAGTTGTGTTATGCCTGGACCAGCTGCAGTTTCTTCAAACAAAGGATGCTCAATTTCAACGTATCAGAGTCTCACCAAGTCAAAAGTATTTGGCTTCGAGCATACGTACTTTATCAGATGAATCCACTTGCGTTGTGATCAAGCTTGGTCCAAAACCAGCGGTGGCACATTTTTTGCCAAGAGCATTTAGTTTTGGTGAGTCTGGGACAGTGCATCTTGATTTCACATACACAAGACCTTTCTTAAGTTCCTATTTGTTTTGTTCTGTTCTGTATGGGACATTAAACTGAGGTCTGATCTGCTGTTTGCAGTAGGTCAGGTGGTCCTGTGGCACTATTCAAAGACGTGCAGGAAGTTCTCCTGGTGTCATGGCAATATTCCTCCCTCGGCCAATACCAGTAAAATAAGATTAGCTGGTCGGTCATTCATTCCTTTGCTGGCATAGAATGGCTGCTACTTTTGCCTGCATAAGACAGTCACTAAACTTCATTCTGACGTGATACGGTGCTATATAAATGCAAATATTATTCTAGCCCCCAGAGGGCTGTGGATGCTCAGTCATTGAGTATATTCAACACTGAGATCGATAGATGTTTGGACTCTTGGGGAATCAATGGATATGGGGATTGGGCGAGAAAGTGGAGTTGAAGTAGATGATCAGCCATGATCTTATTGAATGGTGGAGTAGGCTCAAGGGGCCATATGGCCTACTCCTGCTGCTACTTATAAATTCAACATAAATTAAGAACATATTACAGTACTTCAAGAAGAATCTTTCAAAGAAGGTCTTTCAGATGAGACACTAAACCAAGGCCCTGTCTGCTGTCTCAGGTGGACGTAAAAGATCTCATGGCACTATTTCGAAGAAGAGCAAGGAAGTTATCCCCGGTGTTCTGGCCAATATTTATCCCTCAACCAACATCACGTTGTTTGTGGGACCTTACTATGCATAAATTGGCTGCCGCGTTTCCCACCTCAAAACGGTGACTACACCTCAAAAGTACTTCATTGGTTGTAAAGTGCGTTGGGTCATCCTAAGGTCATGAAAGGCGCTATATAAATGCAAATCTTTTTTTTAATATCCTTTGTTTCTCGTGCTGTGGAATTTGCCCATTTATGTTGCAGGGCCGATTCCACAGCATTGGAGCAACAATCAACTGCTTGAACAAGCTTGCACATACTGCAACTTTCAGTTAACTGTGTATCATTCCAATCATTTCCCAAATGTTAGCAATTCTGATTTTTGTAGTCTGAAAGATAAGAGGTCTGCACTTATTGCATAACAGTCATAGAGATAACTGTTTATTTCGCGGTGTTTATTGCTATGAGTATATTTAAATCATCTCACTTGGGTCACTGGTGATTTTGTTGAGGAGAGGAAGGCACGGTTTTTTATTCATTCTCGGGATGTGGGTATCACTGGTAAGGCTGGCATGTGTTGCCCATCCTAGTTGCCCTGAACTGAGTGGATTGCTAGGCTGCTTTAGAGGAGGTTAAGAGTCAACCACATTGGTGTGAGACTGGAGTCACATAGGCTGGACCAGTTAAGGATGGCAGGTTTCCTTCCCTAAAAGACATTAGCGAATCAGCTGAGTTTTTACAACAATCCAGTAGCTTCATGGTCACTTTTTTGTTAACTGATAACAGCTTTTTATTTCCAGATATTTTTTAACTCCATTCAAATTCTCAAAATGCCGTTTTCTAGATTATTAGCCCAGGCCTCAGTGCAGTAACCTAATCACTACATTATCATACCCACCAAAGTACTTAGCATGGTTTAGACAGTTTTGATAGTGATGTTGAGACCATTCATGTGCAAAGTATGCTCAAGCTTGTGATCTTATTTAAACAAGTGAAAAGAGAAACTGTAGATCGGGAATTACAGAAATGAGAGACCGTATTTGACTTGCTGGAATGAGGACATTAAAGGCAGATACACACAAACTATTGAGCCAGTCAGCAGCAGAGGTGGAGGGCTAGAGGAAAGGGAGCTGTGAATCTGAGAGTGAATTTTTGAAGGAACTGGGAGCAAGTTTTTTTTTTCTAAGGGTGGACTGTGAGGGTATTGAGGTTGGAGAAAAATGGAGACCTAAGTCGTAAAGAAAATGAGTTAGCGGTCAGAGATAGCCCCTTATGAGTGATTAGGACCTCCGGGATTAAAAAGACCACGTGAAATGGTGAGGTAAAGCAGCTGGATGTGTGTGGAAAAATTTACGTGAAGCGCGTGATTGAGTGAGAACAAGGGTGGAGAGAGGTTTGAGGAGAATGACATATGTAAGGAATCTTACAACACCAGGTTATAGTCCAACAATTTTATTTTAAAATCACAAGCTTTCGGAGATTATCCCCTTCGTCAGGTGAGTGAGTGAATAAGAGGTTCTCAAATCGCATATCTTATATTAGGCTGGGACACCATCACACCAATCAAAGGTGTCGTTGGTGTTCAGACAGGTTAGCCACGGAAAACAGTAGGTCCCAGTATGTTGAATACACATTGTGTCAAATTACACAGACAGAGAGAAAGAGACCCAAAAGGCAGAGAGAGAGAGAATATTAAAAACAGATAACTTTTTTTTCCCCTTGCTGGTGGGGTTACGTGTAGCGTGACATGAACCCAAGATCCCGGTTGAGGCCGTCCTCATGGGTGCGGAACTTGGCTATCAACTTCTGCTCGACGATTTTGCGTTGTCGTGTGTCTCGAAGGCCGCCTTGGAGAACACTTACCCAAAGATCGGTGGCTGAATGTCCTTGACTGCTAAAGTGTTCCCCGACTGGGAGGGAACCCTCCTGTCCGGCGATTGTTGCGCGGTGTCCGTTCATCCGTTGTCGCAGTGTCTGCATGGTCTCGCCAATGTACCATGCTCCGGGGCATCCTTTCCTGCAACGTATGAGGTAGACAACATTGGCCGAGTCACAGGAGTATGAACCATGTACCTGGTGGGTGGTGTCCTCTCGTGTGATGGTGGTATCCGTTCATGTCACGCTACACGTAACCCCACCAGCAAGGGGAAGAAAAAGTTATCTGTTTTTAATATATTCTCTCTCTCTCTCTCTCTCTCTCTCTCTCTCTCTCTCTCTCTCTCTTTCTCTGCCTTTTGGGTCTCTTTCTCTCTGTGTAATTTGACACAATGTGTATTCAACATACTGGGACCTACTGTTTTCCGTGGCTAACCTGTCTGAACACCAACGACACCTTTTGATTGGTGTGATGGTGTCCCAGCCTAATATAAGATATGCGATTTGAGAACCTCTTATTCACTCACTCACCTGACGAAGGGGATAATCTCCGAAAGCTTGTGATTTTAAAATAAAATTGTTGGACTATAACCTGGTGTTGTAAGATTCCTTACATTTGTCCACCCCAGTCCATCACCGGCATCTCCACATCAGAGAATGACATAGAGAGTTTAGGTGTGGGTTGAAGTCAACAATGAGGCATTTAAGTGAGGAGATCTCAGAAGGAAATTGTGGGGCTTGGGAGGGCTGTAGATGCCGAAACTATTAAATGAGGTGGTAGAGATTGAGGCGCTTGAAGAAGGAAAAGGTGCCGGAGGAGTTGGGGAAAAGACCGAAATGGGACTTGGCAGTAAGAGTTACACCACTACAGCGGTTTGGGTAAGCCCTGTGGTGGAATGTGTCACTGGGTCAGACAGCTTTGATAAGGGCAAAGGAATTGCTGCCAGTAAGCCAGGTTTCTATTAGAGTGAAGGAGTCACGTCAGGATCCAGACCTCAGTCAGGCCCAACATGCCACTACACGCCTCCAGAATGAGGTCATGAATGGAGATGACGTCCATTGTCACAAGATTTACAGAAGTGTTAGAGTGGATGTTTAACTGCAACAGAATGCAAGGAATGAGAGTCATTGTAAAGTATTTTTTGAGCCCAACTTTCTCTTTACCCAGCTATACCGGGGGGAATGGGTGCAGCCCTGTGTCCAAATCCAGACCACTAATATTTCACTTTGGGCTTCTGAGGTTTGTAATAATAGGGTCCAGTGAATACAGTTAAAACTTCAGTTTTTATTTTATTCATACTTTTAAGATTTACTGACTTTTGCAAATGTACATTCTTGGCTTTAAAACCAGTCAGCAATATTTTGTTTGTTGCAGAATGGGGCACAGACAATAGTCTGTTTTACACCAATTTAGAGAAACTTCAGTCCCATCAAGTTTTCAGGCTTCTGCTGGAAGACACAAGAGCAAGATCTGAAATGGTTTACAAGGAGAATGACACAAGGTAGTACTAGGGTACAACAAAAAACGCACACGCCAATCAGATTATTGTTTTGGATGTGACCCTTCATAGGAACAGGAGTAGGCCATTTAGCCCCTCAAGCCTGTTCCACCATTTAATGAGATCATGGCTGATCTGTGACCTAACTCCATATACCCGGCTTAGCCCCATATCCCTTAATATCTTTGGTTAACAAAAATCTATCAATCTCAGATTTAAAATTAACAATTGAACTAGCATCAACTGCCGATTGCGGAAGGGCATTCCAAACTTCTACCACCCTTCGTGTGTAGAAGTGTTTCCTAACTTCACTCCTGAAAGTCCTGGCTCTAATTTTTAGGCTATGTCCCCTAGTCCTAGACTCCCCAACCAGCGGAAATAGTTTCTCTCGATCTACCCTATCAGTTCCGCTTAATATCTTGAAAACTTCGATCAAATTACCCCTTAATCTTCTAAATTTCAAGGAATACAACCCTGGTTTGTGTAATCTCGCCTCATAAATTTAACCCTTGGAGTCCAGGTATCATTCTAGTAAATCTACGCTGCACTCCCTCCTAGGCCAAATTATCCTTCCCCAGAACCGAACACAATATTTCAGGTGTGATCTAACCAGGGCTTTGTATCGCCGTAGCATAACTTCTACCTCCTTATATTCTAATCCTCCATTCCATTAGCCTTTTAAATTATTTTCTGTACCTGTCCATGACATTTTACTCTATGTACATGGACCCCTAAGTCTCTTTGGACCTCCACTGATTCAAGCTTTTCACCATTTAGAAAGTACTCTGATCTATCCTTTTTAGGTCCAAAGTGGATGACGTCACACTTGCCTACATTGAATTTCATTTGCCACAGTTTTGCCCATTCACTTAATCTATTAATATCTCTCTGTAATTTTACGCTTCCATCTACACTGCTTACAATACTGCCTATCTTTGTGAAATCGGCAAACTTGGACATGTGGCTCTCTATCCGTCCTTCTAAGTCGTTAATAAATGCAGCGAACAGTTGAGGCCCCAGCACAGATCCCTATGGGACACCACTAGTCACATTCTGCCAATTTGAGTACCTGCCTATTATCCCTACTCTCTGTCTCTTGCTGCTCAGCCAATTTTCTAACCAGGTAAATAATTTGCCCTCAATTCCATGAGCTTCAACATTAGCTAACAGTCTCTTACGAGGGACTTTATCGAATGCCTTCTGGAAGCCCATATAAATAATATCCATAGACATTCCCTGTCCACTACTTTAGTCACCTCTTCAAAAAATTCAATCAGGCATGACCTACCCTTTACAAATCCGTGCTAGCTCTCTCTGATCAGCTGAAAATTTTCACTCTGTTCAATCACTCTAGCCTTAATTATAGACTCTAGTAACTTCCTGACAACAGATGTTAGGCTATCTGGTCTATAATTCCCTGGTTTCCCCCTCTCACTTTTCTTAAATAGCGGAGTGACGTGCAATTTTCCAATCTAAAGGAACAGTTCCTGAATCGAGAGAACTTTGGAAGATTATAGTTAGGGCTTCTGCCATGTTCTCACCTACTTCCTTTAAAACCCTGGGATGGAAACCATCTGGTCCTGGGGATTTGTCACTCTTTAGTGCCATTATTTTCTTCATTACTGTTAATTTGCTTACGTTAATTATGGTGAGTCCCCGTCCCTGATTCAGAATTGATTTCCTTGGGGTGTCCTCTACTATAAATACCGACACAAAGTAATTATTTAACATGTCTGCCATTTCCTTATTTTTGTTTACAGTATCACCATTATCAGTTTTTAAGGGGCCCACATTGCTCTTGCCCACCCTCTTTTTTTTCCTAATATAATTGTAAACATTTTTTGTATCGATTTTGATATCCCTCGCGAGTTTCTTTTCATACTCCCTTTTAGTAGCTCATACTATCTGTTTTGTCACCCTTTGCTGTTCTTTACATCTTTCCCAATCGCCAGGGTCTGTGCTATTTTTTGCATTTTTGTATGCTTTTTCTTTTAGTTTTATGTTGTCCCTTACCCTTTTTGTTGTCCATAGCTGTTTCTTTTTGGCAAGTGGAGCTCTTTCCCCCTTAGGGGTATAAACTGCTTGTGTATCTTGTTAAATTCTTTTTTGCACACCTCCTGATCTTCTGTCGTTTTACCCATTAAAAGATTTGCCCAGTTTACTGTGGACAGTCTCTGTCTCATCCCATTGAAGTCGGCCTTACCTAAATTTAGAATCTTAATAGCTGTTATGGGTTTCTCCCTTTCAAACATAATGCCAAACTCTCATATTACAATCGCTATTTGGTCAATGTTCAAGCACCATTGGGCTGTTAACTAAATCTGGCTCATTACTCATTATTAAATCTAATGTGGCTTGTCCCCTTGTTGGTTCTAGGACATATTGTTGCAGAAAGCTGTCCTGAACACACTCAAGAAATTTGCTACCTTTCTGACATGAGCTCGTCTGCTTATCCCAATCAATATGGAAGTTAAAATCCCCCATTAAAATCACTCTGCCTTTGCTATATACTTGTCTAATCTCTATTTATATATTTTGCCATTTCACAGCTGCTACCAAGGGACCTATACACAACTCCCACTACAGTCTTAAATCCTTTTCTGTTTCTTAATTCTACTCATAAAGTCTCCACTGCCTGCTTACCTCTCGTTATATCCTCTCTTATCATTGAAGTAATTTCATCCTTAATCACTAAGGCTATTCCTCCCCCTCTACCAGTTTCCCTATCCTTCCTGTAGACCTTAGAACTGAATATACCAGGTTATCAGCCCTGACTGGCTTACAGCCATGTCTTAGTAATGGCTACCATGTCATACCCTCTAAGTTGAATTTGCACCTGCAATTCATTCAATTTGTTCCTTATACTCCATGCATTTGTATAAAGAATGCTTATTTGGGCCACACACCTGTCCTTTTGCTCTAATGTTTTTCTCTCTCATTTCTTATTTCTCTCTCCTAATTTAATTACTTTACAATTTTTAGTTTTCCCTTTTACCTGTAGTGCCTCAAGCATAATTTCTGAATATCACTTTATTCTTATTTGTTTTAGAATTATTATTTATACAATCTTTTCCACCTGAGCCCTCCCCCCGCCCCATTTACTAGTTTAAAGTCCTTCACTAGATGCTGTTCAGTCCACTGTGCATTTTCTGTCTGTTCCATATTTCCACCATTTGCAGATTTCTATTTACATAATACTATGTATTTGGATAGGCTAGTAACTATTACATAGTGGAATTCTGTTCCTTCGTTCCTAAAATAACTTGTATACTAATCTGATTTCAGCTGAATTGCCAGCAAAATAGTTGTCTAAAGAGTTCTTCTTTCTACTCTTTCTGCCAATGTTTCAAGGTTTTTTGTGGAGCTGACCTGCACCAAGGATGGGCGATTTGTCACTATCAACAGTAACAGTAAGAATAGCTCAGAGGTCTGGTTAATTGATCGTATAGATCCTCTGGATAGCCCCAAGATTGTGCAAGAACGAGTCCCCGAAGTAATTTACCATGTGGAACATTGGCAAAATCAGCTGTATATTCTGACCAATTTTGGTGCAACAAAAGAATATCGAGTAAGTTTCAAAGAACTGTTGAGCTCTATCACTACAGGCCAGCTCACGACTTGTAATTAAGGGTTCATTAAAGGGTGACTTAGTAGCAACCATTTTGGTACACTGGCCTGCTCACTTCAGGACCTGATGAACTCAATTTTCAATTTCAACTAACATTTGTTTTCTGGTATCCCTGGAGAATATTCCACTGGGGTCAACAAGATTATCTCTGGGTAAGGGAGTAGGAAAAACTATCTTGGAGAAAAAGGAGTTCACCTTGAAGTTAATTAAGTGTGGCTCCTGTTGAGTTAAGCACAAGGCAGTGTTAACAGCAAATGATGTAAGGAATTTCTTCTTCACACAGAGAAATGAACACATGAAATAGATTTCCAGGTAAGATAATGGAGGCAGAAACCATGGAATTAAGAAGCACTTGGATGCGGTGATGGGACTACAGGGTCTTTCTGGATAGCTGTGCTAAGGTGGGCTGAATGGCCTTCCTCATCTGTAACTAATGATCGATAGAGTTAGTTGTAGGCTCAACCTATCTGTCCTCCCAAGCAAGCATTACTTGAGTTAAGAAGAATAATGGAAAAGAAAACAATTACAGAAGAAGCTGTTAGAATCAGACAAATAACAAAGCAAAAATGTAGTTATGAATTTGTGCAGTGACCATTGAATTAATTCTGACAGTGATGTTTGCTCACTGGATTGTGTTCACACCAAAAAAAATAATGATTGTACGCGTTTTATCCCTTAATTTTTTTTTGTTGCTAATTTTATAAAACAACAAACTTACAAAACAGTCGGCTTAGCTCTGTGGTAGCACTCTAACCACTGAGTCAAAAGATTGTGGGTTTAAGCCCCAGCCTAGGACCTAAGAGCAAAATCTAGGCTGACATTTCATTGGGGAGTGGGAGAGTGCTGCACTGTTGGACATGCTGCCTTTTGGATGAGATGTTAAAACAAGGCCTTGCCTGCCTGATAAGGTGGACATAAAAGATCCCACGGCACTATTTGAAGAAGAGCAGGGGAGTTTTCCCAGTGTCCTCACCAATATTTATCCCTCAACCAACATCACTAAAACAGCTTCATTGGATATTTATCTCGTTGGTGTTTGTGGAACCTTGCTGCATGCAAGTTGGCTGCTGCGTCTCCCTACATTACAACAGTGACTACATTGTAAAAGTATTTCATTGGCTTTAACAGGTTTTGGGCACTATATGAATGTAAGTTTGTTCTTTTTTTCTTTCAGACAGAAGGGATTCAAACAAAAAGTTGTAGATGAGATGAGCATGGAACTGGGATGCAAAGATGTATTCAAGGACCTTCGAGAGGAAAGGAAGTTTGGAGGTGGGGTAGTAGTTGGAGATGATGGGGGAAAGTCTAGGATGGGCTTTTTAAGGTGGCAGATGATGGCAGTTTTGATGGGGACAGGTGGCTGAGCAGAGAAAACAATTTACAATATCATTAGCTCAGTGACCAGGAAAAGTAGTTGGTCAAGAGTTGGGCAGAAGAGAGTTTAAAGGAGCAGAATCTGAGTCTCGGCAATCCACCCCTGCCATACTTCTACTCTCCCGGAACACTCCCGCCACCCCTCATCAATCCTCAAAAAATCTCAGGCTGCAGCACCCACACCTAACCAGGTTCTACCAAACCCAACACAAACTCCAATACTATCAAACCCAGAACCTCACCCACATCAGTCGATGGTAACCTGTTCCCCTACCTCCCATAGCTGCCACACACCTGCTGCCTAACTAGAACTGTGAGCATCTTCCCACCATGTTGTGGCCTGTCCTTGGCTTTAAAAAGTTAAGAAACAAAATCAAACATGTAATAAAATCATTTACAATTTCCACAAAAATCACTTAATTTGAACCTGAAAATACTGCTAATACTCCTTTTTATTACTTTGTAATAAAAACTGATTATTACTTATTCGATTACCGTAAAGTAGTGCCCCTGATCATACATGTTACAAAACATTAAAAAAGTGTGTACTTCAACTCACCATGAGTAGTAGTACAGAAGATGTGTTAATTTTTTTTTAAAAAAGGCATGTCAGATTGCAAAGTTAATTGACCAAAGAGCAGTTAAACTCTAAGCGACCTGTGCTTGAGTTTACTTAACAATATTTTAGACTTTGTTGCCTTATCTGGATGCAGCAAAATAATATACTGCATTACATGATATAAAACTCCTGTGCTTATGCTATGTTGGTAGGTTCATCATGGTAATTGTCCAAATGTAACCTGCTGGGTAGACAACCAAATGCACTAAAGCCTGGAAATGTAAGCTCGCATCAAGTGGGCTATAACTCCAACCTAAAAGAAAGCCTGTATGAGGTCCACAGCTCAATTGTTACAATATTGAGGTGGCAGTGGTGGGAACAGTCCTCCCTGATTCCTCACCACTGAGGACATGTAGAATGGTTATTTATCAATAAGCAAATGAAAGTGTAGATTTAGGCCTATCAAATGCTTATATGTATCAATCAAAAAGTGGATATCCAGATTTACACAATTGGAGCATCAATGTGCACCACTTAAATGGAACCCAAGACTTTACATTGACTTGCTTCACAGTGATGTTTTCGGAGTGTTAATTTTTATCTAAATGCTTGTATGGTAATGTATCAGTGACAGAGTCGAGCAGCCGTTTAAACTCATCTCACTGAATGTGAATTGCGCTGATCAATACCTGAAAATAGCCTGTAGACAGACTTTGGGGAATTGCATGACTGCTGTTCATCACAGGTCAGACTTCTCAATAGAGTGTACACTAACAGTTGCTGGACAGAATTTGCCTTTCTGCTGTGAACTTAATAACTATTCATACGGCAGTTTTCATTGTACATCACCGTGACTTTACCAAAGTATGTTTTGGGAAGTTGTTACATTTCATATGTTGGTTTATTCATTTCACATTTAACTTAATTCAGTCATATAGAATCTCTCAAGTGCAGACATAGTGCAAATGTATTGGAGGAGAGTGGAAATGTCTGATATCATAGATCAAGTGCCCTTGACTTTATTCTCTTGCAGCTACAGAGAGGCACTCAGGAATTGCACCCAATTTGTTTTTAGAGATGGTGGAAATAATGAAATGCTTTTCGCCTCATGTGAACTTGAATAATTAATTTTGGATTATGATTCTTCACGAGCAATCATTAATGAGTTCAGTTAAATTTGTCTTGTGTGTCCAAGCTTTGCACAAGTTGGCCTATTGGGTGCTGTTCAAGCAATGATGACTGGGGCAAACCATTATGATTGGATAACTAGAGTAGCCAGCTTGGTTTTAACTCCTAAAAGGAGAGCATGGTCAATTTGTGTTCTCCAGATAAGCCTTCCACTGCAGTGAGTTGCGTGCTGCTCATACTCATTTAAAACCAAGTAAGTTCTGCACAGCATGATGGTGGAGTGGGAAGATTTGGGGTTTGATCCCCAATTGTGCTTAGCTCCAGATCTGATCCTTCGAGGACCTCGCATTGTTCCATACCTCTTGCCTCTCCTTTAAAATCCTTATTGTCTACTGCCCCCTAAGCACCACCCCAAGTTTCTCAGAGATGTCCTCCACCCCCCCTGTTTTCTTCCCTTAGCCTTCCCTGCAAAGAGGGAGAGTCACCCTGGGCCACACTCATGTAGTACCCTGCAGTGTACTCCAGAACAGCACTGATGCTGGAAAAAGCCTTGGTATGAATCACCTGCCTGCTCATTTGGGGTAAATGAGTTCAGCTGAAGGTCATTTGCATGTGGAAAGATGGAAGGAGAATAGGGAGAAAAGTAAACTCCCTTCAGGGGAAAAAATGACAAATGAAAATAAATCTCTAAAGAGAACAAATTTCTTCTTAAATGTTGATATGCAGTGCTATAAACAATTAGTCATTTTCTGACTTTGCGTTCCTGTCAGGGAGCCTCGCTGACTGGGAGGAAATATCGAAAATTTGAGCATGTACTGCCCACAATTTCCTGACCAATGGTCAAAAAATCATTTGTAGCATGCACCTGAATTTCCAAAACGTGGTTCCTGTCTGTAACAGATAGAAAAACTTGAAATGTTGGGAAAACGCTTACAAAGCATTGATTTCTATTTTTTTTTCTTTTTTTAAGCTGATGAAGGCACCAATTTCTTCCCCTGGAATGAAGAACTGGCAGACTGTTTATGCAGTAAAAGAGAGAACCAAGCTAATCGATATGGAGCTGTTCAAGGATCACTGTGTAATGATGCTGAAGAGTTATGGTCACTTATATTTACATGTGTTTTCTCTCAATGAACCAAAAGCTGTTAAGTGCATCCAGGTATGTGGGGAATTGCTAATACTTTTTGACTCATTAGATAATGCTGCACACAACATTTTTACTTCAACAATGTGTACTCGTTGGTGAACTGCAAGTGCTGTAATGTGGCTGTCAGGTTCTGAGTGAATATGTAGTTGTGACAAATCCTGAAACATGGCTGTGTTGTCAGCAGGTTTTTTTAAAAAAAACAATTATTCTGGTTTTGACAGCTTCCTCTCCTCCCTGAGGGGGAATTCCTGGGGGTGAAATTCCTCTTCTAACAACCAATAGTTACCAACCTGACCAGAAATTGCATGTTTCAAAGCTGTACATTCCAGCAATTTTACTAGTGAGCCGTTAATTACGGAGGAAAACAGGCCTCTTCCTATTTTTTGTTAAGAGCATTTTCAGCCCCTGTTCTTTACCTATTTTCTCCCCTGCCCTTTCCTTTGGTCTCTTTGCACAAAACACCATGCAAGGCCTTTACTACGAATATAAGACCAAAGGATGCTGCAAAGGGATACTGATAAGATGGGGGAGTGGGTGAAAAAGTGTCAGATGGAAGTCATTGTCAGTAGGTGTGAAGTGATCCATTTTGGTTTTAAAAAAATAACATATGTAATTATACTCTGAATGGAAGTAGTCTTGGTGCTGTGAAAGAGCAGAGGGATTTGGGGGTACGGGTTCACACAGGTTAAAGGCAGCACCTCAGGTTGATAGACAGTTTTTTTAAAAAAAAGCTAATTCTCGGTTTTATCTCAAGGTATGGAATATAAAAGCCAAGAGGTAGTAATGAGCCTATATTAAAAACTTAAGACCTCAGAGTACTATGTGCAGTAGTGGGCTCCACAATATAGGAACAATTTTGAGTCTTGAAAGGATAAAACGCTGATTCACTAGGATGCTGCCTGGTATGAGGAAACACAAATATGACGAAAGACTCTTAAAATTTGGGTCTTTTTCATTAGAACACCGCAGATTACAGGGCAATATGACAGAAATGTTTAAAATTATGAAAAGGGGGAACAGAGCAGATTAAAACAGACAGCTTTCAGTAGTTGAGGGGTCCAGATCAAGGAGCCATAGATATGATTAAGTGTAAAAGATTTAGAACAGAGAGTAAAAGTAACATAAGAACATAAGAAATAGGAGCAGGTGTAGGCCATACGGCCCCTCGAGTCTGCTCCACCATTCAGTAAGATCCTGGCTGACCATCTACCTCAACTCCACTTTCCCGCCCCATCCCTATATCCCTTGATTCTCTTAGTGTCCAAATATCCATCGATCTCAGTCTTGAGTATACTCAACGACTGAGCATCCACAGCCCTCTGGGGCAAAGAATTCCAAAGATTCAAAATCTGCTGAGTGAGGAAATTTTTCCTCATCTCAGTCCTAAATGGCCGCCCCCTTATCTTAAGACTATGACCCCTAGTTCCAGACTTGCCAGCCAGGAGAAACAGCATCTACCCTGTCAAGCCCTCTAAGAATCTTATGTTTCAATGAGATTACCTCTCATTTCTCTAAACTCCAGAGAGTATAGGCCCATTCTACTCGATCTTTCCTCACACGACAACCCTCTCATCCCTGAAATCAATCTAATGAACTTCTTTACACAGCGATTTGTGAGGCTGTGGAATTCACTTCCAAGGTTAGTGGTTCAGGCAGAAACTGTCAATATTCAAGAATAGGTCGAATGAAGGACAAGGAGCTAAAGGGATACGGGAACAGGGTGGGTAAAGATAATTAAGAATATTTGCTCAAGTGGAAGGTAAATGCCAACATGGACTTGAGCCAAAAGGCCTGTTTCCGTGTTGTAACTTCTATGTCTTTGAGTGGTTTAGCATTATAACTGATGTTTTCATCAAAGGCTTCAATTTCTTTGACACCTATGGGGTATATATTCCTCTGTACACAAAAGCTAAAGAAAAAATATTTTACTAAACCAGTAATGGTTTTGTAAATTGATTTTTCTTGAACATTATAAAGAGGAAAATATACCCCTAAACCTTTTTGATTTCTGAACTAATATTTATCACTTGGTTGCCACAAGTTATCTGCTGTCTCCCCACTAATGCTGTAAAACATGTTACAATCTCGCAATATCTGCGAAGGAACCCTCAGAATCTATACCATAACCTCCTAGTGAATGACAGAATAATTCTCTAAGTGAGGTGGGTTGCATGATTTGGTCTGATGCTGGTTAACACTTTTTAATAGTTACATTAACATAGACATCAGAACTTACTGATAAGAACTCCTGTATCATTTGTATGTGGTTTCCAAGTTTTTTGTTATTTGTTGCTTAGCATAATGTTATGACATTTTGGGGAGGGAGAGTTATATTTAAACAATGATGCCTTTTTTTTCCCTTCAGCTCCCATCTTGGGCTTGTGCTATTGAGCCAGAGGACAACCTAAAGTGCAAGGCAAACAAATTTTCCTTTCACCTCTCCTCTCCAGTGCAGCCACCAATGGGTCTTCTGTATTCATTAGAAGATGATGAGCTCTATATTCAAGAAAATGAAACTAGGTCAGATATTACAAGGGACTATAAAGTGAATCGTTTAAAGGCACCAAGCATGGTAAGATGTAGTATAGTAGTTATGTTACTGGACTAGTAATCCAGAGCCAGGACTAATAATCCAGAAAACATCAGTTCAAATCCCACTCAAATTGGCAGTTTGAGAATTTGAATTCAGTTTTTTTTTAAATCTGGAAATAAAAAGCTGGTATTTTTTTTAAAAAGTGACCATGAAGCTCTCGGATTGTCGTAAAAATCCAATTGGTTCACTAATGTCTTTTAGGAAGTAAACCTGCTGTTCTTGCCCAATCTGGCCTATATGTGACTCCAGTCCCACACCATCGTGCTTGACTCTCAATTGTCCTCTGAAGTGGCCTTGCAGGCCATCAGTTGGCAGGGCAACTAGGGATGGACAACAAATGCCAGCCTTGCCAGCGGCGCCCACATCCCAAGAATGCATATATGAAGATAAGTGATCCCAGGAAAATGGTTATAATTGTATAGGTATGATGTTGTAAATGGTTCCCTCTCATGAACTTTTCCTCTGCATTTCAAAACTGCTGCCATCACCGCACCCCCCCCCCCCAAACTCCTCAACCCCTCTGTCCTTGTAAATTATCAACCTATCTCTAACCTTTTCCAGCACTAACCAGAGTCACAAACGACATTCTCCACGACTGACCATAATGCATTGTCCTTCCTCGACCACTCCACAGCCTTTGCCGTGGTCGACCACACCACCCATCTCCAACGCCTCTCTTCCATTGTCCAGCTCGGTGGGACTTCCCTCACTTGGTTTCATTCTTACCTATCCATTCGTATCCAGAGCATCTACAGCAGTGGCTTCTCTTCCCTCCTCCCATACCATACATCATTACCTCCAGACTCTTTATCTTTCCCACCCCCTCCAAAGGATCTATCCTTGCCCCCCTTCTCTTCCTTACCATGCTGCCCTTGGTGACATCATCTGCAGTCATTGAGTCAGCTTCCATTTGTACACACATGGCACCCAGCTCTACCTCTCCACCACCTTTCTCAACCCCTCCACTGCCTCTGTGCTGTCAGACTGCTTGTCTGACATCCAGTCTTGGATGAGCTGCAATTTTCTTCAGCTAAAATGGGGAAGACTGAAGCCAATGCCTTGCCCCCCCCCCTCCCCCCCAAACTCTCTACCCTTGCCCAACCCCCAAACTCTCCACTCTCTTTTGTGCAATCCCCTCTCTTCATCACACCATTGGCCACCATTTCTTCAGCCATCTAAGCTCCATGCTCTGAAATTCTCTCCCTTAACCCTTCTGCCTCCCCACCTGCCTCTATTCTTTTAGACCCTCCTTAAAACCCATTTATTCAACCAAACCTCCTAATATCTCCTTTGGCAGAGCATTTATTTTTGTGATTATACCTCTTTGAGGAGCCATGGGACATTTTTCTAGTTCAAGGTGCTGTATAAATGCTTCTTGTTGTTGACTGCCATTTGGACTTTGGGACCGAGTAGAATGGCCCAAATAGAGGGAGTGAAGATGTTTATTAGGCCCTATTCCAGTTTTAATTGGTAGCATTAACTGTCTTGCTGTGCATACTGTTGTGCTCCCATGCCGGAAATTAAAAGATGCATAAATATGCAACTAATATATTGCATGTAGATGATGTATTCAGTAAACTCAAGTGATATAACTTGCATCCAACTTGTGAATTATATTCATGGAAATAAATAGCTTTCTTTTTTAAAAAGAATAGTTGGCCTCGTCTCCATCCAGTTCCCAGACATGAACCCCAGATTGATGCTATTGGCTTCAGATTTGCCATAATTCAGCTTCAAGAGGGAAACTTAGAGTAGGCAGTCTGAGAAATGATTTGTTAAATGTATTTGTCACATGGTTGTGGTCAGGGCAGTTTTCTTCAATTGGTTTGTGATGTGCTGTTAGGCTGAGAAGATATAAAACATGAAGAGTAAAGTAAGTGGAACAGAGGGAATTTAATCAACATAGTTCAGACCTTTCCTGCCTGTGAAATGATTTATGTAAAGTACACCAAGCTGAAAGTGATGCTACCTGTTTTTTACTGAACTATTTGTACATGCTATAGATATTGTTGTGAAGTACCCTTTCCTAGCTCATGTTGAATTACAAAAAGGCTCACTAAGTTTGTGTATATCATCCTGGAACACATGGCATTATTATCTTTTTTTTAATTCGGTCATGGGATATGGACGTCGCTGGCAAGGCCAGCAGTTGTTGCCCATCCCTAATTGCCCTTGAGAAGGTGGTGGTGAGCCGCCGCCTTGAACCGCTGCAGTCCGTGTGGTGAAGGTTCTCCCACAGTGCTGTTAGGTAGGGAGTTCCAGGATTTTGACCCAGCGATATATTTCCAAGTCGGGATGGTGTGTGACTTGGAGGAGAACGTGCAGGTGGTGGTGTTCCATGTGCCTGCTGCCCTTGTCCTTCTAGGTGGTGGAGGTGCTGTCAAAGAAGCCTTGGACCCCACCGGCTTTTGATGGTGACTCGTCAAATCCCAGTGGCTCCAGGGCGGGTAAATAACCTGGGAGATTTTAACTACCCAACCATCGGTTTCCGCCGGGCGGAGAGGGTTAAAATCTTACCTGGGGCCTCAGAAACCAAACTATGTGGGAAGAGTTGTTTATCAGTATTCTGTGACGTAGTTTGTACCATTGAATCTTTAATCATGGATAGGTTGACTGCTGTGACATCAGTGGCTTATGATCTGAAGCCAACCTTACTGTTTTTAAGTATTGTTTTGGTTCAGCATCATGCTGTATCATGTGGCTTCTGTGTATTAACTAACTTGTTAATAAATCTGACCAAGTAATTTTAGCTGATATGCGTTGGTCTGCTATTTTCTGCCTTTCAGGAGAGATAGGTTAATTTGATGGATGCCCCATATTATCTCTGGAGTACTATATTATAATTAGGACTTAATTGTTAATCCTGGGCAATTTATCCCATTCACAGCACATATAAGGAGACTCAGTCTGCTTACAGAAACTGCCTTTCACCATGATCACAAGTGTTAAGGAGGGAAAAAGCTCAAATTGTAACAATTTCCTGTATTTCTCTGGGTTAGTAAAGATGAGTAGCACCCATTGACTCATGTTTCCTGTTCATCAGAAATAAAACTAATGCATAACAATTAAAGGCTAAATGAGTAAGAAGGATAAGGTAGGTGGGTGAGAGGGTACACTTTATTGCTGACAGAAATGGGTTCTCAGTGAGAGATCAACATTGGTAGTGAGCTGTATGAGTAATTGAATTGAAAGGAATCTAATAAATGTTAACAGACTTACATTGCTGAACATGGTGGTGGGGGTGGTGTAAAAGAAAAGATGATGTCACCAGAGGGTATGTCTGATACTGCAATTTTAATTGTGGAAGTAGATTATCGTTATATATTCATCACTTTATTGTACACATTTTACTGAGAATGTAATGTGGGAAAGAGATGTGTAAAATCTTTTGAGAATGCAACTATTGCAGCAATTATTTACATTATTTTTATTTTCAGGATGGTACTTTGGTACCCGTCACGGTTTTTCATAAAACGACATTGAATCGAATGATCAATAAACCTTTATTGGTCCATGTCTATGGAGCTTATGGCATGGATTTGAATGTTGGCTTTAAACCAGAGCAAATGGTGTTATTGGAAGATGGCTGGATTTTAGCATATTGTCATGTTAGGTACTGTCTCCATACTTCATTGGCATTTCATCAAGTTACGGTGTTGCCTGTCACAGTGTCAAGTTATGCTCCTGTTTTAAGGTGTTGTCTAATTTTATAATTTATGGTGAGGTTTCAGGGAGGTAAATTGTTTTTGTTTAATGTCACATATGTGGACTGATTTTATTTGTGGAGATTACTTCCAAAACTGGTGGGGTAGTGTCTCCTCAGTCAGAGGGACTAAATCTGAGGGATATTTTTGCAAAGACAAGAGTACTGCTTTTAATAAGCAGAGAATTGAGTTCAGCCTTTTTTTTTCCCTTTTCTCATCTTTTCATACCTGCTTATCTTTCCTTTTTGCTGTTTTCTCTTTTTTTTTCCCCCCATGCCAAAGACAGAAAGTGATATAGAAGGTTTTGCTGATAGGGTTAGATGAAGATGGATGGGAGGAATTTTGCGTGGAGCATAAACACATGCATGGACCAGTTGGGCCGAATGGCCTGTTTCTATGCTGTTAATTCTGTGTGCTGTTATAGACATTTCTAGTTATACAGAGCTGAATATTGGAGTAATGTTTAGAGCGACAATTACGATCAGTGAGAGTAACATACATCTCCTTATAAACATATGAAGCTGTGTTTATTTTTAAAAGTGACATTCATCAAAGTAGGTCACATTTTAAATCAAAAATAAGTGATTGTACCTAATGATTAATGGTAGCAGGTGTGGGATTAAACAGTCTAAATGGGATTAATTTTCATTTTTCAAGAACAGGTACACGATCTACCAAAGCCCCGATTTTAACTCGAGGCAATTGGCCTAAACCTTCCCTGACCTCGGCAGCATGAGGCCGGACTCATCTGCATGCCCCCAGTAAGTTGCACGCCCGAACCTGATGGGAAGCGGAAGCTGGCTGGCCGGCGGGAGCGGAATATCTGGCAGCAGGAGACTACCACTGGGAACCACAGGAAGGGTCCCCAGCTCTCTGGTAACTCATAGGGAGGGGGTTTTGAGAGGGCCTCACAATCTGGGGAGGAACCTGGTGCAAGGGAGGCCTAAATCTTTCCTTGTGAGGCCGAGAGGAGCACTCCTGCTTCTCCTGGACTAACGGAGAATTTTAAAAAAAAGTTTAAAAACTTACCCGTTTTAGCCTCTTCTGGTCCTGGCTGTTCCTGCTAGCTTCACCTGGCAGGAAAGCCACAATGACCACTGGTTAAAATAGTAGTCAGGCTCTGATGACTTTTAAAGAACAACCCTGCCAGTTTCCGGCAGATGTCCTTCCCACCTGCTCAGAAGAGCAGATTGAAAGTGAAGTATGTGGAAAGGGAGCGGGATGTCCAAGGGGTAAGTCTCCTGGGCGATTTTAAAATCCTGCCCACCCGGTTTTCGGTGGGCAGGTGGGGTTAAAATCGCCCCAAAATTCTCCTCACTCAATTCAAGTAACCACAACAGGAAACGTGCTTCTGTCTGATTCACCTGACATCCATCCAGCTTCCAGCAGGGGTCACTGGATCACAAATCAGAAACAGGCCCAAGGACGCTGAAGCCAATTATAATGCCTCCAGCACGACCGCAAATGCAATCAGCTAGCTCAGTGCAGAATAGGAACCAGCCTGTGACCTTCATAGCCTAGACAGTGCATAAACCAAATGAAAACTTACTTCCAGCTTGACTTGCCACCAGTGATATGGCACCAATCGGAGTCAAGCAAGGGGGTGGGGGAGATCTATGCTTGTTTAGACCACCAGACATTTCCTGACCATGGTGCATATTGCATTTCCCTCCTCGACCTCTCTATAACCTTCGACATAGTTGATGACACCATCTTCTTCCAGCATTTCTCCTCTGTCGTCAAGTCCATGCCTGGTTCCATTCTTTCCTATCCAGTAATAACAGTAGCATCTCTAGCAATGGCTTCTGTTGCCTCTGCATCGCCACCTGTAGAATCCCTCAAGGATCTATATGTGGTCCCCTCCTCTTCCTTCTCTACATGCTGCTCCTTGGCACCATCATCCACAAGTATGGGGTCAGCTTCCACATGTATGCTGATGACATCCAGCTCTACCTCTCCATCACCTCTCAACCCCCTTCACTATCAGACTGCTCATCGGTCATCCAGTCTTGGATGAGCCGCAACTTTCTCCAGCTAAACATTTGAAAGAAAGAAGATATGTGCATTTATATAGCGCCTTTCACAATCTCAGCATCCCAAAGTGTTTCACAGCCAATGACGTGTAGTCAGTGTTGTAATGTAAGGAAACACGGCACACAAGGTGCCACAAGGTCCCACAAACAACAGTGAGATGAATGACCAGATAATCTGTTTTAGTTATGTTGGTTGACGGATAAATGTGGGCCAGAACTCCGGGAAAACGCCCCTGTTTTTCTTTGAATAGTGCCATGGGGTCTTTTAGCTCCACCTGAGCGGGCAGACATCTCACCGAAAGACGACATGTCACCGAAAGACGGCACCTCCGATAATGCTGTGAAGTGTCAACCTACATTATGTGCTCAAGTCTCTGACGAGGCTTGAACGCATGACTTTCAAACTCAGTGCTACCACTGAGCCAAGTTTGACACACTAAAGACCCAAGTCACTGTCTTCAGCTCTTAGCACGGACACCATAGCCTCACCACCAACTCCATACCCTTCCTCGGCCTGAGTCAGCCTTAGCAACATCCTTGTTTTTGATCCCCAGCTGAGCTTCTGGCCCAATATCGTCATTAAGGCCACCTACTTCTAACTCCAAAACGTAAGCCTGCCTCGACCCATCTGCTGCTGAACACTCACCTCCAGACTCAACTATTCAAGTGCTCTCCTGGCTGGCCACCCTTTCTCCTCCCTCCATAAACTTCAACTTATTCAAAACTCTGCTGCTTGTTTCCTCTTCCACACCAAGTCACACTGCCATTGCTCCAACCCTCATTGATCTACATTTGTTCCTGATTCTCCCACCACCTCAAATTTAGAATTCTCATCTATGTGCTTAAATCATCACCTCACCCCTCCCTACTGCCTTAACCATCTTCAGCCCTGCAACCCCACAGTTTCCCCCCACCGAATTCTCCCTTTCTCTGTATCCGGTCTCTTGTGTCTTACGCTACCATTAGTAGGTGTTCTAGTTCTCACTCACTGGAATTCCCTCCCTAAACCTCTCCCACCTCCCTCTCCTTTTTAAGATGCTCCTTAAACCAATCTTTTGGTCATCATTGGCTTGGCATCTGTTTTTCCTCATGCCTCTGTGAAGCGCCTTAAGATGTTTTTCTATGTTATAGGTGCTATATAAATGCACATATTTGCTGCTGATGATGATGGAAAATACATGATTCTAAATGTTCAGTTTTAGAAAATGGAAAGGGGGGGAAAATAAATTAAAAACAAACCAGGAGAAGAGTTATCCTTTGCTCTTGTAATAAACTTGTTTATGGTTTCAAGTATTCAGTATGGAGAACAGACAATCCTATTTTAAATTCTAACAATGTTTTAAAGATTTTGCTTTAATTAAGTAAAGGTCACATTCCTGTGTTTTGTATTGATTTAATTCTAACATTTGTTTTGATTTATTCTCCATACCAGAGGTGGCGGAGAGTTGGGTTTAAACTGGCACAAAGCGGGTCGGTTAGACAAGAAGCACGTAGGCATAGACGATTTGCAGGCTTGTCTGTGCCACTTGCACACAATGGGATATTCAAACCCGAAGCAGACAGCTCTCACAGCAAACAGTGCAGGTGGAGTTCTAGCAGGGAGTTTGTGCAATGCATCACCTGATTTCATCAGAGCTGTTGTTTTACGAGTAAGTTGGAAAATATAAGTAACTCTTTTTAACTGTTAGATTTTAAAATATTGTATAGATAATGAACTAGTATTAAATACTAGTGGATTTCCTGTGGCATTGCTAATGATAAATCACTGTCTTTGTGTTGCTGGTGTATCTTCCCCTCTTTTCCACCACCCCCTCCCCCTCCTTTCTGGTTCTCTGTCTCTTTTTTTTCTCTTTTGTTCTTTTGTCTTCTCTCTCTGTTCTTCTTCTTTGGTTAGTGAGAAGTGCGGATGCTGGTCGGTTAACAAGTAATTTGATGCCCGGTGGAGAGATCTGACCAGGACTACAGCCAAACTTTGGATCGTGGGTGATGGGAAAGAACCAGCAAGGGTGACAAAATGTCTTTGGGGTGATAGGTGGTGGGTCGCAGGGCCGCAGATCATCAGTGAAAAGTAACGGAAGGGGTTGCACTACTTCCCCCTCCCCCTACCACCCAACATCTGCTCCTCCAGCCCCACCCATCTCCTTCCCTCTCCGGCCTGTCCCCTCCCTTCATACCTACTCGCACTATGTGACCTCCCATCCCCCTTCTCATCCATATCCCCTTCCACAATTTCACTCCATCCCTTCATCTCCCTACCCACTTCTGCCTTTTTTCCTACTCCCTTCCGATCCCCTTCCTTGCTTCCCTCAACCTTCCCCATCCCCTAGAACTACTCTTACCCCAAAGCCTCCAGCCATCATTACCCCACCCAGTACAGTCAGCAAATACATTATAAGTGCAATGCATGCTATAAAAAACAAACTACAGGTTTCCTATCTAATGGCAGACTGGTGAGGAGGAGGCAACTGGCCCTGGGAAGGGTGCATGGGAAGCAGATCGACCAAGATCCACAGGTGGGGGCATGAAATACAGTGGCAGAGGGAGCAAGGGAACTGGGACGCGGTGGCTGTGGTGCAAAGTCCATGGCACTAGTCTGAGGAAAGTGGCTGCAAAGCAGTGCTGAAGCCCAAGGAGCAGGTACGATCAGGAGTGGCAGCCATGGATACAGGAATTGGGTGGGAAAGTAATGGCAACCGAGACAGCAGAAAGGTGGGGAATGGATTTGCAGCTGAGGCCTAAGGTGGTGCTGAAGACAAATGGGGGAAGGGGGCTAATGAGTTGCAGAAGTGATGAAGGCAGGCGGGAAACATGAGACCAAGCAAGGGAAGACCAGAACATGGGAGCTGGCTGCATTGGAGACTGGGATGGGATCCAGCCAGGTTTATGAAATGCCACCTAATTTACAGGTGTGATGGATATAGAATGATGCAAGTTTCCTGTAAGCACAGTGAGTGCATACTTGTAAAATTTTGAATACATAATGTAGATAGATAGATGTTAACTGGCTTTCTCTATTCTGTGGCCTTTTTATAGTAAAAACCTTTCTTAAATGTTGTGGTTTTAAGAGTGTTGACTATTTTCTGTTGAATATTTATTGCATAACATTAAATATTGAATTATTAACTGAACAAAATAAAATTACAAATACGAAGTAACATTCCCTCCACAAAAAATGAAGTGTATCGATTTTTGGCTTTTTTTTTCTCTGGTGCTGAGCACTCCTGAATGGACTGAACTAAGCAGGGGCACAGTTCCATGGGTAATGTCAGTTTAGCTCACCTCTAAGTCAAAAGGTTGTAGGTTTACCTTTACTCCAGGGACTTGTCAGCCTAGATTGTGTGCTCATCAGTCCAGTTCTGAGGCAATGAAGCATCAGAAGTGCTGTCTTTCAGATGAGATGTTTAACTGAGCCCCATCTGCCAGTTCAGGTGGACACGAAAGATCCCATGGGACTATTTGAAGAAAAGATGGATAGTTGTCCCAGTGTCCCCACTAAAATTCATCCCCATATCAACACCTCTGAGAAAACGGATTAACAGGCGATTTAATCTTGTTTCTCTTTGTGGGACTGAGTAAATATGTAGTTATGTACATTTTTGGATTATTAATCAGAGCATTATTAATCGATTTAACAAACCATGGACAAAAACTGTATAAATTCCCGCCCCCACACACACATTAATTGTTCGTGCAATAGCTAAAAGGATGTCTGGCTCGATACAAATATTACAACAAATATGCCCTTGCAGCTGTACCTTGTAGTCACAGTATTGTCGCGTTGGCACACTTTGTTCCCCTAAATATAGGGGAGCAATAATCAGCTTTGATGGCGGGTGAAAGTGAGATTACGCTAGATCAGAAAAATATTCCAAAATAGCATGTATCTAGAGATGCAAATACATGCTTTCTTATTCCATCGGTTGGCCCTCTAATGCTGAATATGCTCCCAATCTCACTCCTCACCTGCCCAAATTTGCCCCTCTTGCTGCTGTAATAAAGGGGATTAAGTGTTCAGGCGATACTGTATAACGTCCAAAACTGTTTCATATTATGACACTACTCTAGCATCTGTTGACGACTTCCTTAAATGGAATGATGTTCTCAGTCCATCCCCATGAGTGAAAATACATTCCAAAACCATTCATGCTGTTTCCCGGTGGTTGAGCTGTATAAATGGAACATGCAGATAAGTAGAAATTGGGAAGTTAAGCCTATCAACGGGGTCTCAAAGATTTTCTTGTCATCCAAAGGTTTTAATAGATTTTGATACAAGAATAAAGTTATGAATCATTGTTTGTGTACCAAAGCCCTAATCTATTCATGATTCAGCCATAATGAGTGAAGTAATGGAGATAGGGTTGGTCACGTTCTGAAGGAAAAACACTGGAAATTGGTTAGTTGATGCAGTAGAAATGATGTGCGTACATGTGGCTTTTCTTTTCCTTGTTGCTAATCAAGGCAAGAGAGGTTAGTGCTGGGGAACTGAACACTTTCACGTTTCAAACACCCAGCAATTACGTGATGCTATTAGTTTATAAGATGGTGTACTGGTATAGCATGTGGCAGTACCGATGATGCAACGGAGAGAAAAGACACAGATTTGATTTATCCCCACCCCCCCCCCCCCACCCCACCCCACCCCCTTTTTAAAGGTTTCCTGATTTATCTGCACTTCTGTGGAGTCTCTGTGAGTCATTCCTGGACATTCTGTGCCTGCTAACAGTTGGCTGTTGCCCATCAAACCACTCTCTCATAGGTCTTTATGGCCCATAGTGGCCTTTTTAGAGTGAAAAGTGGGAAAAATAGAGGGATTTTATACATTGCACTTTTTTTATTGTGTTCTTTTCACAATAATCATTGCTTGTAATAACATCAATAAACTGCTGAACTGAATCTGAATTTTTGCTTAATAGGCTCCTTTCCTTGATGTTCTCAACACCATGCTGGATCCTTCATTACCACTCACCGTTGAAGAGCAAGAAGAGTGGGGAGACCCTTTATCTGACAAAAATCTTTTCAAATACATTCAAGCCTATTGTCCATATCAGAATATTAAGCCACAGGTAATTTTAGATGTTGTTTGTAATGTTACGAGTTTACTGGGTCTTAAAATGTGACTTTGCTGGGAACGCAGTCCGGTAGCTTAAGAGGTAAACTTCCTCCGGAGATTTGCACTCAAATCCTAGTCTCACCCGACCTGCGCTACTCTTCTCCCTTCCCTCTGCTTCAAAGGCAAGTGTGCTGTGATAAGCAGGGAATACCATGAGGGGATTTTTTTTTACTCGTTCATGGCATGTGGGCATCTCTGGTGAGGCCGGCATTTATTGCCCATTCCTAATTGCCCTTGAGAAGGTGGTGGTGAGCTGCCTTCTTGAACCGCTGCAGTCCGTATGGTCAAGGTTCTCCCACAGTGCTTTTAGGTAGGGAGTTCCAGGATTTTGACCCAGCGACACTGAAGGAATGGTGATATATTTCCAAGTCGGGATGGTGTGTGACTTGGAGGAGAACTTGCAGGTGGTGGTGTTCCCATGTGTCTGCTGCCCTTGTCCTTCTAGGTGGTAGAGGTTGTGGGTTTGGGAGGTGCTGTCAAAGAAGCCTTGGTGAGTTGCTGCAGTGCATCCTGTAGATAGTACATGCTGCAGCCACGGTGCGCTGGTGGTGAAGGGAGTGAAAGTTTAGGGTAGTGGATAGGGTGCCAATCAAGTGGGCTGCTTTGTCCTGGATGGTGTCGAACTTCTTGAGTGTTGTTGGCATCCAGGCAAGTGGAGAGTATTTCATCACACTCCTGACTTGTGCCTTGTAGATGGTGGAAAGGCTCTGGGGAGTCACGAGGTGAGTGTCTTGCTGCAGAATACCCAGCCTCTGACCTGCTCTTATAGCCACAGTATTTATGTGGCTGGTCCAGTTTGGTTTCTGGTCAATGGTGACCCCCAGGATGTTGATGTGGGGGATTTGACGATGGTAATGCCATTGAATGTCAAGGGGAGGTGGTTAGACTCTCTCTCTTGTTGGAGATGGTCATTGTCTGGCACTTGTCTGGCGTGAATGTTACTTGCCACTTATCAGCCCAAGCCTGGATGTTGTCCAGGTCTTGCTGCATGTGGGCATGGACTGCTTCATTATCTGAGGGGTTGCGAATGGAACGGAACACTGTGCAATCATCAGCGAACATCCCCATTTCTGACCTTATGATGGAGGGAAGGTCATTGATGAAGCAGCTGAAGATGGTTGGGCCTAGGACACTTCCCTGAGGAACGCCTCAGTGGGTATCATCTTTAGCCAATCAAAGAATTTCTAGAGGTTGACTAAACAGCAGCATCAATGGTGTCTATCAAGGTGCAGATGTAGGGTGGCAGGTAAAAGGACAAAGTAATAATTTTTTTAAAAGGTGTTTGAAATTGGACAATAACTCAGTTTGATAGTTGCACTGAAGTAAGGTAACCACAGAGATGTTACTGAGGTTAAGGTTTACCTTTTACAACTAAAGTTGAGCTCTGATATGACCACCTCCAGTTTGACAATGACTCTCTCAGCTTGCTACACAATCTGGCTACACCACAGTACTAGCAAGTATGCAACATTCTTACCCCATCTTTACATTTCCCTTAACAGATTGACCTTACTAAGTAAGCCTGTGACTCTTACATCAGTCAGTAACTATGCTAACATATTTTAACTGTTTACAGAATGAGCAGTTCTTAGAGCAACGGCCACTGTAAAACAGTCACAAAATTTATTATTAACTTCAATATTTTTTTTCTCTTTTTTTAAATATCTGGGATTGGAGAAAATGAATGGTACAATGGGTTAGACATTAGCCCCTCACCTTGGGACCTATGTTTTTATCTAGTCCTCACTAATAGGATAAAGGTACAGTTCCTTTTAATGGTATTCCATCCACCCTCGACCTGACCACCTCCGTTTGCCTTCTGGATCTTATGTGAAATGGATAGTATCGATTCAGTTCCTATCAGGCAAGGACCCATGCCACAAACTGACACTGATTGGCAGTTGCACTCAGAGAGGTCACAGAATGCTGATGTGGGCAATGGAAAATGCCACACTGGTGCAGTAGGGGTAATCTTTCGAGACTGAAGTTAAAGGCACTGTATAAATGCAAGTTGTTGAAGCACATTGTTGAGGCAGAGGTGATCGAGCTTTACTTTACATCTGTGCCTGACCTGGAAGTGGTTGTTGCTGACATTAGGTGGGGGGGTAGACTTAACTTTCACCACCAGCAGAAAACTGACTTCAATGGAAAGGAAAATCATGCGAGATGTATAACAGGTGGCCGATCCATTACTGCCAGTTTTCCACCTGCCAGTAAAAGTTAAAATTTGCCCTTTAGAGGTCTGTAATGTGAAACTGTTCCATTTTCCCAGCGCTAACACCCTTCACCATGAGGAGCGCAAAATTCACTTGGTAGAAAAAAATATTTTGTTTTTTAAAAATGTGACTTCACCATCAGTACTGTCTTGGACGTGTTACTAAGCCTGATACTGGAAGGAAGCTTAATTATCAGCGTAGAGACACTAATCAGTCAGAGTGCTTCTACTATAGCTGTACTGTACGAATACAGCTCTCACACTACTGGGCTTGACGGCTCTTCCAAACATTTCCCCTCGCTGATAGAAATGGGGGTACTTAGTGAAGCTTATGGACCCCCAGTTCAAAATATATCTTTTTAACATCAGTTTTGGGATATTATGATAACTTAATATGGTATTGCAGATAATGTTTTTCATGTTGATGTTTTGAAATTGAAATTTGAAGTAAAATAGTTTGGGAATTTTTATGAGTGTAATCTAAAAAGAATTAAAGATTTCAACACTTTGTTGTTTTTTCAGAAATACCCTTCTGTATTCATCACAGCCTACCAGGATGATCAGCGTGTGCCACTGTCAGGGTTGCTAGGTTATACAAGCAAACTCAGAAATGCTGTGGCTGTTAATATGTGTAATACAACAGGTGAGATTGGCTACCATTAAATATATGAGCCGTACCTTTAAACCCCCGTGCCAGTTATATTATAAACAATTTTACAACACCAAGTTATAGTCCAACAATTTTATTTTTAATCCCACAAGCTTGACCCGTTATATTAAAAACAGATAACATTTGTTCGCTGGTGGGGTTACGTGTAGTGTGACATGAACCCAAGATCCCGGTTGAGGCCGTCCTCATGGGTGCGGAACTTGGCTATCAATTTCTGCTCGACGATTTTGCGTTGTCGTGTGTCTCGAAGGCCGCCTTGGAGTATGCTTACCCGAAGGTCGGTGGCTGAATGTCCAGCGAACAAATGTTATCTGTTTTTAATATAACGGGTCATTGACTGTCTTCCTTATCTCTCTCTCTCTCTTTTTTTGGGGGGGTTTGTATATTCGGTGGCCTTTTTAGGTGACACCTTTCTGTCTGCTCACTGTGATTGCCTTGGCCACGGGCAATAATCACCAGGCATTGTTCTGTGATTTTAAAATGCGAAGGATTCGAAAATGTCATTTCCACACCACCTGAGGAAGGGGGAAGCCTCCGAAAGCTTGTGGGATTAAAAATAAAATTGTTGGACTATAACTTGGTGTTGTAAAATTGTTTACAATTGTCAACCCCAGTCCATCACCGGCATCTCCACATCATAGTTATATTATACCAAGCAGTGCGGTATCTCGGGAATTTAAAACAAATTACCCGTTTTAAGATCATATATTTGGTTGAGTCACGGTACATGTAGTCACACAGTGTGTATATATATATGTGTGTGTGTGTGTGATATACTTACAGCACCATTCGTATAACAAAATATCTGAGGGGAGTTAGCACACGGCCAAGTACACAGTCACTGGTATATAGTTGGATGTGGACTATTGGGTAGCACTCCCAGGAGGCTGCAGGCCAAACACCAGGAAGGCAGGGTCAGGAGATTGTAGTCACCTGTCGTGAGTATAATCTTCTACTGTTGAAATTTCGAATGACTGATGCTGGTGCAGTCTTTAACTACCATTGAAATAGTAGTTGACGCTCGAGTGTGAGATTATCTTTTCGAGCTGTTCTTGTACTAAGGCAAAACTGCTGTGTTTTCTGGAGTCAGCAGTATTTTATTACACATTTACTGTCAGAGTGGTGTAAAATATATTTCATCAATTCCAAATGTCAGCTTTACAGTTCACTTGGATGCACCCAAGTCAGTGCTTTTAATGTGTTGGAGAAATTTAAAGAAGTCTTTGTACCGTGATTGTCATTTATTAACCTGCCATTCTGGTTTATTGAGCATATTTTAGCTTACATCTACATTCCTTATTTAGTGACTGTTGTTAATAATTGTACATCACAATTATAAAATGCAGCCATTTGATTTACTGATAGCTGCAATGAACTCAGATCAAAAGAAACAATTTCCATTTATTGTTTCAATAAGGAATTGAAAAGATGACGCTATACCCTGTGGCTAAATGCAGAGATTAATTGCTGTGATATATTTTTCCCAGTTGTGTACCAGTGTTTGAGTTTAGATGCACTCAATGACAGTATAGCCATCTTCTGCACATTGCAAAGCAACATGAGTTTTATTAGATTCTTGTCCTCCTCCAAAAGGCTAGTTCTACTATTCTACTTGCATGTGACCTGGTTCAGATTTTCGCATCCCGTGCCTGGTTCACTGAACACCATGTAGCTAGGCCATCTATACTAATTAAGACTTCGAATTTTGGTGTTGTGAAACATTTTATGAAATTAGTCATCATCTTCCGTGCTGTAACCTTTCTATGATTCTATGTGGGACTGGCTGGATTGCTCTTGCATAGAGCCGGCATGGACTCCTTCAGTGCTGTAACCTTTCTATGATTCTTCTATGATCTATTCATTTTTATCACTATGAACAATGATACAAATTATGGTCCAGTATCATTACAATGCAGTCTGGTTTTGCTGGTAATCGGTTGTGAACAATTTGGAATTGCTTATAAATTACTGTAAAATACAAGCTAAAGAAAATTGAAAGCTGAACTGATTTTAGCAATGTAAACTCAGGGACCCACCACACAAATATCACTCTCCTGCAGCGTGAACTTCCAAAGCATTAAATGTTAAAGTGCCTATAATGTGACAGAGGGTTTATAGATTCACCAGAAGTGAATGGCCTTTGTGAATAGTCATGACAACAATGTTCCCTTTGACTACATGCATTGTGGAGTGGAAGTAACATTGTAAAAGCACACTGGGTAAAAGTTCAGTGCCAACACAAATACTGCATATAGAATTGAGTTCATAGCATGTTCAAATACACTGGAACGTATACATTGAAAACCTCTCAAAATTAAATCTGGGTAAATATGCTGCTTTTATAAGAATTTTCGTTCTGATATATTTTTACTTTTTTAAATCAAAAATATTTATTCTAAAACTAGTTGATCTCTGGTGACTTCTCACTTTCCTTTCTGCTAGAGCCCACTGTCAAATCCTTTTTGTTCTGCAGTTTGTCTTTTTTTTTCTCTTTTTCTCTCTCTGACTTTCTCGTGTTACATGTTTTTCTCACTCTCCTCTTCCTTTGTGTAAGTCAATCCTGACTTTCCCCTTTTCTGTATATCTGACACACTTTCTTTTTTCTCTTTCTCTTTTCTGTGTATTTAGCTCTCTTTTCTTTTGCTCTTCCCAGTCATGGAGACCTGGAAGCAGAGTTAGCATTTCAAATTTCTGATAACTGCAGAAATTATCTTATCTCTCTCTGGGATCAGGATGATGGAGCATATGTTGTATTGTTACCATGATGTGAGAGTGCCGGGGTTGAGAGGGATAGGGATCGTGATCAGACTGAGTTGGCAGGAAGTGAGGAGACCAAAACTTGGGGGTAGCATAGAAGGGGACAGAGGCTTTTGGGGAGTAAGAAGGCTGTGGTGCAGGCTTGGGCAGGGATGCTAGCCTTAGCAATTTGGCTTTGAGAGAACAAGGTGGGGGAGGGGTAGGGGTAGATGGCACAGGGCTTGGCTGTAGAGTGATACACCAGAAACAAAGGAATTGGTCCCTTGTATTAGAGCAATGATGTATTGGTCACATGAGTAACATGGGCCAATTGAATCTATGGTAGACAATGGACAACTATAGACAATGGTGTGTGTGTGTGTGTGTGTGTGTGTCAGTGTCACCGTCACCAAAAACAGCTTACATTTTCTTCCCATTGATCTAATTCATCTGTACTAACCATATTCACAAAATGTAGCTGCCACAATAGCTCCTCATTCCACCTCTCTTAATCTGACCGCTCTTGATACTCCAGCTCTGACCGAATCAGACTAGATCCTGAATGCAGCCTCGTCAGACTCCTTCCTCTTTCCACCCTTATTCGGATATAGGTTTCATAGGCTATGGAGCTCAATTCTTACAATAAATAACTATCGGATGAATCCAAGTATAGTAAAATTTCCCATTAAACTTTACAGCACAAGTAGAATGCAACAGTTTAACAGTCGAAATGAAATTCTAATTGTTTAATAATTGAATTCGATGGTATTCTGTATAAAGATCAACCTGTTCAGTTATTGTCTCTTTTTTGCATTTTGTTTTCAAACAAAGATGAATTACCGGGCATCATCTTGGATATCCAACCTGGAGGTGATCACTTTGGTCCATCGAACTGGGAAGAATCAATACACGAAGTAAACCTTTATTTTTTTTTCTCTTCCCCAGCAGAGGTTCTGTCCTTCGGATCAGTAAGATTTATTTTAGCTGTTCACATCTAAAAGCTGTGTTGTAACGCAATAATTTCGAAAATGCAAACATTGAGACCCATGGAGCGAAAAATTATCCTGCCCATTATATAAAATGCATTAACTTAACAACTTGGTTTGTTAACATTAAACAACTGTTGCTCACACTCCTAAAATTATTCCTGAAGTAAGCAGGGCAATTAGGGATGGGCAATAAATGCTGGCCTTGCCGGCGACGCCCACATCCCATGAACGAATTTTTAAAAAAAGAATATTGTGCATTTGCACTCTGTTCCTGTGTTAACCGTTTTGCTTGATGTGGAGCAATCTGAGCCACGACTGAATTGCATGTTCTTCTGGATTTGTGGAAACACTTCCATCATTAACACATTGCGCCTCTTGAGGCATGTCTTGTAATTAGCACCTCGTTGTTTTAAACAATTACTAACCTGTCAGTGGTTAAGAGTAGTGAAGCTAATAATAAACCTTTATAAATGGTCAGCAAGGAGCAGTCGCACAAAATATTTTAACACAGGCCAAAATTGTTATTTACAAAAGATAGAAAAGTTGCCTTTTAAGGGGCTGACTGAGTGTATCATCTTCTGGGCATGTCAAGTTTCCAAAACTTTCTGCTGTGCCAAACAAAACAAAAGGCACTAGAGACATGTACACTCTAAAGCAGCAAAGCTTTTGCAGCTTTCAGCTTAGTGTGTGGTTATCAGTTTAACAAGTGGCTCACTCACATTTTTATTGGTGCATTCTAATTGGCTCTTCAGTTGAATGTTGGTTGTAATATATCCCATCACTCAAAGCCCACATAAAGTAAGATAGTACTGTCCTGCATATGTACTTCAAACAAAACAGGAGAAAATGTTAACTATCATTCAGTACGAGGACATGCTATAATTAGGCCATGGGCCCTCAGATGCATGCATTTGGTCCTTGCTGCCATTGTTGCTAGATATTTGAAAAAATAGCACTAGAAACATAGGCAGCACAGAAGGAACCTATTCTGCCCATCTAGCTCTTCAACTGGAGCTATCTACTCCAGTCCTATTTCCATGCTTTTTCTCCATATCCTTTTATATTATTCCTTTTCAAATGTCTATCCATTACAATTTCAAATGATGTTATAGTCTCTGCCTCAATAGACACTTGTGGTTAAGCACGCCATGTTCTAATAATGTGTGGGAAAAAAAATCTAGCGTCCCCTTTTATTCTTCTAGTGATGATCCTTCATTATTGATTCACCAACCGATGGAAACAATCTCTCAGTAATTAGCCCCTTACAACCTTTCAGAATTTGGAAAACCTCTATTACGTTCACCTTTAACCCTTTCTGTTCCCGGAGTGTGGTGGTGGCATCTTTTGAGTCTTCATAACCATAACCTCTGATTCCCGGTATCACTCTAGTGCATCTTCTCCCTATACTTTCCGTGGCTCTAATATTCTTCCTGTAATGGGGTACCCAGAACTGCCTAACAATACTCCAACTGTGGCCTAACCAGTGTTTTGTACAAATGTAACAAAGTAACCATTTTCAGGCAGGAGTCTATCTACATACCCATTCAATATCCAACAAGATGACCTATATCCTTGCGTAGTCCCTTTTTGAACCCCTTCATAATTTCTTGTTCCATCACTCTTATTTAATAGTCTGCTCTACATATTCATTACTCTTTTACTCAAAACATTTTGCATTTCTTATATTGCCATCCTTTATTTAATACCATGACTTCTTACTCTTGAACTTTGTACACGGCAAAAAACTTATCTATATCCACATTCTCTAAACCCCCTCATAATCTTAGTTTAAAAAAAGACACTTCCTTGCTTTTGTATTAATTGCCCCTATAAAATCTGATGTGGAGATGCCGGTGATGGACTGGGGTTGACAATTGTAAACAATTTTACAACACCAAGTTATAGTCCAACAATTTTTATTTGAAATCTACAAGCTTTCGGAGGCTTCCTCCTTCGTCCATTTACCTGACGAAGGAGGAAGCCTCCGAAAGCTTGTAGATTTCAAATAAAAATTGTTGGACTATAACTTGGTGTTGTAAAATTGTTTACAACCTATAAAATCTAGAATCCATTTGTCTTTTTTTTGTCTTTTCTTCCTGCACTCCCAACTTTAAGGATCTATGTATCTGCAATTCAAGATTTTTCTATTCCTCTGCTATTAAGAATGTTATTATTTATTATTCTTTCTTTTTACTGTTTTTCCAAAATGTACCACATGGCATTTATCTGAATTGAACTGTATCTGCCTCCTCTACTAACCTGTCTATGTTCTCTTATCATAGACTGGTTGCAGCATGGAAGGACGCCATGTGGCCTGTCACATCTGTGCCCTCTCTGCAAGAGCAATCCAGCTAGTCCCACTCCCCTGCCCTAACCCTGTAGTCTTGCATATTTTTTCCTTTTAAGTATTTATACAATTCCCTATGAAAGCCACGATTGAATCTGCTTCCACCACCCCCTCAGGCAGTACATTCCAGATCATAACCATTTGCTGTGTTTTTAAAATAAAAAGTTTTTTCTCATGTCGCTTTTGGTTCTTTTGCCAATCACCTTAAACCTTTGTCCTCTGGTTCTTGACCCTTCCGTCAATGGGAACAGTTTCTCTCTATCTACTCTGTCTAGACCCTTCCTGATTTTTAAATACCTCTATCAATTCTCCTCTCAACCTTTTCTGCTCGAAGGAGAACAACCCTAGCTTCTCCAGTCTATCCACGTAACTGAAGTCCTTCATCCCTGGAATCATTCTAGTAAATCTCTAAGGCCTTCACATCTTTCCGAAAGTGCGGTGCCCAGAACTGGACACAGTATTCCAGTTGTGGCCGAACCAGTGTTTTATAAAGGTTCATCATAACCTACTCTATGCCTCTATTTATAAAGTCCAGGATCCCGTATGCTTTCTTAACCGCTTTCTCAACCTGCCCTGCCACCTTCAACGATTTGTGCACATCTACCCCCAGATCTCTCTGTTCCTGCACCCCTTTTAGAATTGTACCCTTCAGTTTATATTGCCTCTCCTCGTTCTTCCTACCAAAATGTATCATTTCACACTTTTCTGCAGTGAATTTCATCTGCCACGTGTCCACCCATTCCACCAGCCTGTCCATGTCCTCTTGAAGTCCATCACTATCCTCCTCATTATTCACTACCCTTCCAAGTTTTGTGTCATCTGCAAATTTTGAAATTGTGACCCGTACACCCAAGTATAAGTCATTGATATATATCAAAAAAAGCAATGGTCCCAGTACCGACCCCTGGGGAACGCCACTGTATAACTCCCTCCAGTCCGAAAAACAACTGTTCACAACTACTCTCTGTTTCATATTAGCCAATTTCGCATCCATTCTGCCACTGCCCCCTTTATTCCATGGGCTTCAACTTTGATGACAAGCCTAATATGCAGCACTTTACCAAACGCCTTTTGGAAGTCCATGTACACTACATCAACCATATTGCTGTCATCGACCCTCTGTTACCCCTTTGAAAAACTCAATCAATTTGATTAAACACGATTTGCCTTTAACAAATCCATACTGCTTTCCCTAATCAATCCACACTTGTCCAAGTGACTGCTTATTTTGTCCTGGATTATTGTTTCTAAAAGTTTCCCCACTACCGAGGTTAAACTTACAGACCTGTAATTGCTGGGTTCATCCTTGCACCCTATTTTGAACAAGGGTGTAACATTTGCAGTTCTCCAGTCCTCTGGTACCACCCCCGTATCTAAGGATGTTTGGAAGATTATGGCCAGTACCTCTGCAATTTCCGCTCTTACTTTCTTCAGCAACCTAAGATGCATCCCATCCAGACCGGGTGACTTATCTACTCTAAGTACAGCCAGCCTTTCTAGTACCTCCTTTATCAATTTTAGCCCCATCCAGTATCTCAACTACACCTTCACTTACTGTGACTTTGACAGAATCTTCTTCCTTGGTAAGGACGGATGCTAAGTACTCACTTAGTACCTCAGCCATGCCCTCTGCCTCCATGAGTAGATCTCCTTTTTGGGCCCTAATTGGTCCCACCCCTCCTCTTACAACCCGTTTACTGTTTACATCCCTAAAGAAGACTTTTGGATTCCCTTTTATGTTTGCCGCCTGTCTATTCTCATACTCTCTCTTTGCCCCTCTTATTTCCTTTTTCATTTCCCCTCTGTACTTTCAATATTCAGCCTGGTTCTCACTTGTATTATCAACCTGATATCTGTCATATGCCCCTTTTTTCCTGCTTCATCTTACACTCTACCTCAATTGTCATCCAGAAAGCTCTGGCTTTAATTGCCCTACCTTTATCTCTCGTGGGAATGTACCTAGACTGTACCCAAACCAGCTCCTCTTTAAAGGCCACCCAATGTTCAATTACAGTTTTGCCTGCCAATCTTTGATTCCAATTTACCCGGACTAGATCTGTTCACATTCCATTGAAATTAGCCCTTCTCCAATTGAGTATTTTTACTTTAGAGTGGCCCTTGTCCTTTTCCATAGCCATTCTAAACCTTATGATACTATGGTTGCTGTTCCCTAAATGTTCCCCCATTGACACTTGCTCCGCTTGGCCCACCTCGTTCTCAAAACCAGATCCAGCAATGCCTCCTTCCTTGATGGGCCAGAAATGTACTGGTTAAGAAAGTTCTCCTGAACACACTTGAAAAATTCCTCCCCTCTTTGCCCCTTACACTATTACTATCCCAGTCTATATTAGGATAATTGAAGTCCTCCATTATCATTATTTTGTGGTTCTTGCACATCTCTAATTTCCCTGCAAATTTGCTCCTCTATATCCTTGCCACTAATTGGTGGCCTATAAACTACCCCCAGTAGTGTAATGGCACCTCTATTGTTTCTTAACTCTAACCAAATAGATTCTGTCCTTGACCCCTCCGGGACATCATCTCTCTCCAGCATTGCAATATTCTCCTTAATCAGTACTGCCATTCCACCTCCCTATCTTTCCTGGTGCAGTGGTTATTTAATATACAGATAATTATTTTTATAGTTACATATCCAGGAATATTTAGGACCCAGTCCTGCCCTTTTTTGAGCCAGGTCTCCGTTATCACCACAACATTATATTCCCATGTGGCTAATTGCGTCTGCAGCGCTCCAACCTTGATAACTACGCTTCGTGCATTTACATGCATGCACTGTAAACCTGTCTTAGACCTTATATTCTCTCTCCGTCTGATCCCATCTAATTCTGTACTATTTCTTACTCTAGTGCTATCTGTCTCTCCCAATCCTTTGTGCACCTTGTTTCTCCTTTCCAATGCTACATCCTAGTGCCCAACCACTACTAAATTAGTTTAAACCCTCCCCCACAGCACTAGCGAACCTCCCCGCAAGGATATTGGTCCCAGCCATGTTGAGGTGCAACCTGTCCAGCCAGTACAGGTCCCACTGCCCCAGGAATCTAAAGCCATCTCTCCAGCCACGCATTCATCTGCCCTATCTTCCTATTTCTATACTCACTAGTACGTGGCACCGGGAGTAATCTGGAGATTACTACCTTTTGAGGTCCTGCTTATTTATCTCTTTTCTAACTCTCAATTCTTCCTGCAGGACTTCATCCCTCTACCTATGTCGTTGGTACCAATGTGGAGCACGACCTCTGGCTGTTCACCCTTCCCCCTTAATAAGAACATAAGAGCATGAGTAGGTCATACGGCCCCTCGAGCCTGCTGCACCATTCAATAAGATCATGGCTGATCTTCAACCTCAACTCCACTTTCCTGCCCAATCCCCATAATCCTTTGATTACCCTAGAGTCCAAAATTCTATCTGTCTCAGCCTTGAATATACTCAACGACTCAGCTTCCACAGCCCTCTCGGGTGGAGAATTCCAAAGATTCATAACCCTCTGAGTGAAGAAATTCCTCCTCATCTCAATCTTAAATGGCCGATCCCTTATCCTGCGATTATGCCCTCTAGTTCTAGACTTTAGCTAGGGGAAACAACCTCCCAGCATCTACCCTGTTAAGCCCCCTCAGAATCTTATATGTTTCAATGAAATCACCTCTCATCTTCTAAACTCCAGAGAGTATAGGCCCATTCTACTCAACCTCTCCTCATAGGACAACCCTTTCGTCCCAGGAATTAACCTAGTGAACCTCCATTGCACTGCCTCTAAGGCAAGTATATCCTTCCTTAGGTAAGGAGACCAAAACTGTACACAGTACTCCAGGTGAGGTCTCACCAACACCCTGTACAATTGTAGTAAGACTTCCTTACTCTTGTACTCCAGCCCCCTTGCAATAAAGGCAAACATGCCATTTGCTTTCCTAATTGCTTGCTGTACCTGCATGTTAACTTCTTGTGTTTCTTGTACCTGGACACCAACATTTAATAGTTTCTCACCATTTAAAAAATATTCCATTTTTCTACCTACCAAAGTGAATAACCAAATTTCCCCACATTATACTCCATCTGCCATCTTTTTGCCCACTCACTTAACCTGTTTATATCCCTTTGCAGACTCTTTGTGTCCTCCTCACTGCTTACTTTCCCACCTAGCTTTGTATCGTCAGCAAACTTGGATACATTACACTCGGTCCCTTCATCCAAGTCATTAATATAGATTGTAAATAGCTGAGACCCAAGCACCCACTAGTCACAGCCTACCAACCTGAAAATGATCCGTTTATCCCTAATCTCTGTTTTCTGTCCGTTAACCGATCCTCTATCCATGCTAATATGTTACCCCCAACCCCATGAGCCCTTATCTTGCATAACAGAATGTTCTGCAGCCGCTCAGTGATGACCCTGGTACCAGGGATGCAACGTACCATCCTGGAAACACATCTGCAGCCGCAGAAACACCTGTCTGTTCCCCTAACTATTGAATCCCCTATCACTCTTGCTCTCCTGACCATTCTCCTTTTTACCCCACGCCCCCCCTGTACAGCTGAGTCACCCATGATGCTGTGGACTTGGCTCTGGCAGCACTCCTCAGAGGAACCCTCTCCCTCACCAGTATTCTTGCATTCTGCATTGTCCAAGTGGTCTGCAATACCCCCTAATTTGGTATCAGTATATATTAATATCATTCCATTCATGCTTGTGTCCAAATTATTTATATAAATGGGAAACAAAAGAGGTCCCAGCACAGATGTCTGGGACGTACCACCACTCACATCCTGCCAATCCAAAAAAACATTCATTCATCCCTGCCCTTTACTTTCTATCCATGTAGTTGCATTCTCTTTAATATCATCAACCTTAATTTTTGTAACGTCAATGCAATCTCATACATCATTGACCCATCCCCTAACAATGCAATCTCCGGGGAGGGGCAATAAAAAAGGATGGTCTGTGGCCAATTCAGGAATAATTCTGTCTCCCTAAGGTAGTCAAGCAATGTTCCAGGATACTGCAGTAGCCCACAACTCATCATCCAGCTAGCTAGCAACTTAACCTCTATAAACTAGAAATGTTCTTTTCTCTCAGGAACGTGTCTTTATAATATCTGTCAGCATTTCAGTGTAAATTTTTATGTCATTACGCACGATGCTTATTGTAACTTTTTCCCCATTCTTTTTATTCCACTTTCTCCCTCAAATTCCTGAAACCATTAACTTATGTGGGGATATGATTCCACGGATATTAGCAATACCTTACCCATGTGGCCATTTTTCATGTGAGTCTTGAACATTAGTGTCAGCAGGCATTCAATAGTGGGAGAGACATTAGAGTCAAGTCCAGTCCTATCCTTGCCCAATATTTACACAATGCACGGTTATCAGCACTGGTCACTGGATAGCGATCAGGAGTGGGAATCCTAGCTGATTTTCACCCCCGCCCAAACCATCTGTCTTGCTGAGGTATGACTAATACTACCACCCCAGCCCCTTGAAATCAGCTAACTCCACACAGACCAGGGATCAAAGCTGGAACTTTTTTTTAATGGCTCAGTATCATACACACAATGATGTATTTTCTGTGTTGGATAGTTTTATCAGACTGAACTCAGCACTAAATGGAAAAACATTGATCACCCAGTGGCTACATTTAGATGATTTTAAATCTGATATTTTTTAAACAGATAGACAGGATGACCACTTTAATTCTGCCCCCACCTCCACCTCATGAGGGTTAAAAATAGTTTAAAAGTGCACCAATAAATAATTTGGTAATTGTTATTAAGGCAAAATATTACATCTATGCAATAAAAAATTCTTTTATATTTGTGAGAATTGCATGCCAATTGACTATACATTTTTTTTATTTTATAGGTTGCCAGACATTATGCATTTTTATACGAAGAGCTAGAACTTGGTGTATAGAAGCATTTATGTACATCTGTTGTAGCTTTTCCATGCAGCTCGCTTGCTGAGATGTGTCACATTTAAGTAAATGTGACATGGATTTAATGAAAAATTATTCTTCAAAATCGCTACAATTAAATTCTCATTTGTAGGATTCATTCTTTTGTATTGATGTACTCTGAATCAGTATTTACATTTGGAAGCCAACCTTGGAAGTTCAGTGAATAGTCAATTTAAAGTATTTTGAACTGCAGTAAAAAGTAATTTCTGCTGTACGAATATGTGCATATTTTTTAAATTACATTACATATAATGTTTATACCTGTGTAGTGTTTGTGTATTGGGCAAAAATTAAGATATAAAGTTTTAGCAAAGTTTTAAATACAATAAAACATTTTTATAATCTGTATTTCATTGTGTATATACTACGGAATAATTATTTTTAACTACATATCCTAAGTAATCTAGTAAGGAAAGTCATGAGATGTTGATGCCTTTTAAAACTTCCTCTTCTCTGTCCATATTCCAAGATGACTTTAGTTCTTTTTCTTTCATCAGAGTTTGTTGCATAATGATACTTCAGCAAAATTTACAGAAGGCTATTCCCTTTTATTACAAGAGCTCTGTGCTATCTGCTGTCCTTGGCATTTTCTTTTATCAATTCAACGTGTGGCTTTAAATACACAGGTACTTTATTACACTCCCAACCTACAAGGCCAGGAGTGTGAGCATTTATCCTGGAACTTTGGTTTTTTTTTATTGCTTCTATTCCTTTATAGAGTTCCTCTCTAAAAGAAAAATCACACTGATTGTGTTATCCACAATGATTCAAGCCCAGACGCCCTGCTTCAAGCCATAAGCTGAAAAAGCAATTTACAAGATGAAGTGCTGTCCCATATGAGAAGTAACTACAGTATTGGCTAACTTGAAGCATATAACCTTGGAAGACATTTGCAATGTCACTTTGAATTATTCCTACTTTTGAATAATGAACTTATTTATTATAATGTAAGTTATTATCTACCAATGTTAAGATAGGTACATTGTTGAATGAAGGGAAAAATTAACCATCCCAATTTCCTATTAGAACTTTTGTTGACTGTTGCTTTGTAAGACCAATATGATTTTTAACCTCTTCCTATACTGCAGGAGATCAGTGTCTCTGAATGAATCCCCAGTTAAGGAAGAAACGACTTGTATTTATATAGTAGCTTTCATATCCCCAGGACATCCTAAAGTGCTTCAGTACTACCTAGAGCCCCTTCCAAGCTGCCTCTTGCTTTTCCCTTCCTGAGGAAAATAAATCTTAGTTGCCACTGTTGGCCCTGTAGCTTTAGCCCAAACCTCCCTTGAATGCTGAATTCTGAATTGGGCTAAAACTCCCTAATAATAATATTTTGCAATACAGTATATGGGTAATTTGAGACATGACATATGTTATGTGTAGAATGCTTAGGAGGAACAGGTGCCTTTGGACCGACCTACGGTTCCCAAAGATCTCCACCACTGGGGTTTTTCTTGTGTCATGTCTGGGTCTGTTGTAGATTAATTGATAGAGATTAGCTAACAATTCCTATTATCGTGTCATGCGACGACCACTTAGAAGGCGAACTAGACAGACTTTGGTCTTTTTTCGTCTAGTAATTACTATGTTTAACTTAACCTATGGTTTCAACCTTCCATTTTATAACAAACACAACATCTTGTGATTTGTTGATCAGTATGTTGCTTAATGAAATGAAACAAATTGTCAAGCTTTATGTGAACTTTTAGAAGCCTGTTTAGAGCTCAGATAGTTCACACAAACTATTCAAAGGCTATCTTCTCCATCAATCCACATAGCAAAATCTGCATGTGACCTCCGAAGACTGTAGTCGGATGAATTCCATAGAACCATAGAAAAGATACAGCACAGAAGGGGGCCATTTGACCCATCGTGTCTGTGCTGGCTCGAAGAACAACCAGGTGCCCATTCTAATCCCACCTTCCAGCACCCGGTCCGTAGCCCTGCAGCTTACAGCACTTTAGGTGCAGGTCCAGATACTTTTAAAAGGAGTTGAGGGTCCCTGCCTCTACCACCAATTCGGGCAGCGAATTCCATACACCCACCACCCTCTGGGTAAAAAAGTTTTTCCTCATGTCCCCTCTAATCCTTCCGCCAATCAGCTTAAATCTATGTCCTCTAGTTCTTGAACTCTCCGCTAGGGGAAACAGATACTTCCTGTCTACTCTATCTGGGCCCCCCCCCCATAATTTTGTACACCTCAATCAAGTCTCCCCTCAGCCTCCTCTGCTCCAAGGAAAACAACCCCAGCCTATCCAATCTCTCCTCGTAGCTGCAATTTTCAAGCTCTGGCAACATTCTTCTAAATCTTCTCTGCACTCTCTCCAGAGCAATTACGTCCTTCCTGTAATGTGGTGACCAGAACTGTGCACAATACTCCAGCTGTGGCCTTACCAGCGTTTTATACAGTTCCATCATTACATCCCTACTTTTATATTCTATACCTCGGCTAATAACGGAGAGCATTCCATATGCCTTCTTCACAACCTTATCTACCTGTACTGCCACCTTCAGGGACATGTGCACATGCATTCCAAGGTCTCTCACTTCCTCTACCCCTCTCAATATATTCCTGTTTACTGCGTGTTCCCTTTTACTGTGTGCCTTCCCTAAGTGCATTACCTCACGCTTCTCCGGGTTGAACTCCATTTGTCATTTTTCCGCCCACTCCACCAACCCATTGATATCTTTTTGGAGTCTACAGCTATCCTCTTCACTATCAACTACATGGCCAATTTTTGTGTCGTCTGCAAATTTGCCAATCATGCCCCCTACATTCAAATCCAAATCATTAATATATACCACAAACAGCAAGGGACCCAACACTCAGCCCTGTGGCACACCACTAGAAACTGATTTCCATTCGCAAAGACATCCATCAACTTTTACCCTTCGTTTCCTGTTATTGAGCCAATTTTGGATCCAATTTGCCACATTTCCCTGTATCCCCAAGGGCTTTTACCTTTCTGACCAGTCTGCCATGTCAGACCTTGTCAAATGCCTTACTGAAATACATGTAGACAACATCCACTGCACTACCCTCATCAATCCTCCTTGTCACTTCAGCAGCATAAACCCCAATTGTAACAGAGTGGGATTCGGGAGTGCAAGGAAAGCACCAAATTTGAATGTGACTGACCGGTAACCTACCTGACAGCATCAGGAAACAGGCAGCCCGTTTATTTTTGCGATGCAATTTCCGGCGGGCAGCCTACCCCTCATTTTTTATTGACTGAAAGCTGCCTTTCACTCTGAATTCGCCCATCTGTCTCTCCTCAAACAAAGCCAGTCATCACTTTTAGAATTATGATAAGATTGACTTTATCAGTAACTGGTGTAATTAGATAATGGATAATGTGAATTATAAAGATTATTGCTAATTAAGTACAGCTGAAAGTTGATTGCAAATTCTTGCAAACTGTTCCAAAGTCCCAATTGTGCTCTTTGTACAGTCAGTAGTGAGTATATCCAGACATGGAAAATTGGTTTGCATCTTTTGGGCAGTCCTAACCTATTGCATGTAACAGGATACCAACACATTAATCAAAGACTTGCAAGCATCAATAAACATCTAGGAGCTAACATTCCTTTGTTCATGAAGTATTTTGAAAAAGTAATCAGCAGAGAAGTGGCATAATATGGAAGGCAGGCGGTGACTGATTAATCATCCATGCTCTGAGGATTCTGACCCCTCCAAAACAAGTGTTAAAAATGCTTGCAAAAAGTTGGGAAAATTTGATAAAACCTGTTAGTAGTTACGAATGAGCAACTAGTGCAGGATTGCACAGCTATGGAGACTAGGGCGCAGTGTTATTGATGGAAACTGAACCAGCTGGTCTTGTCAATGTCAAGTTGGAGAATATGTTTGCTCGTCGACAGCCTGATGTCAGACAACAGTAGGGCAGCACAAGGTGGTCAGAGGAGTCTGGAATGGTGATGCAGAGGTTGAGCCAAGTTTCATAAACATACATATGGAAGCTGACCTTATGTCTATGATTGATGTGTTAAGGGGCAACATGTAGACAAGGAAATGAGGGGGGCCAAGGATAGATTCTTGGGGCACACCCGAGGTGGCTCTGCAAGAGAAAATGCCATTGCAGGACATATTAGGAGTGGAGCCAAGTGAGGACAATAACACAATGGAGGAAATTGACCATGTCGACACCATGGAGAGAATGAGGAGAACAAGCACAGATAATGCACCACAGCTGCAGCAATAAAGGATTACGTTTAGGACTTTCACTAGTTTCAGCCCAGTAGGAAGGGAGGAAAACCAACCTAAGAGATTCAAACAGGGGGTGATTGGAGATGTGCGTACAGAATTGGGTGGCAACAATATATTCAAGTACCTTAGAAAGAAAAGGGAGAATGAAAATAAATTAATTTGAGAGGATACAAGAGTTAGGGGTGGGCTTTTTGAGGAAAGGTGATGACATCAATTTTATAAAACGATGAAACCGGGCCTGAGGAAAGGGAGCCGCTGATGATGTCAGTGATCATTAGGCTGAAGAGAGGTAGTTGTATGGTGTGGAGCTGGTGCAGAAGGTAGGTCTCGTGGAGGAGATGAGCTCTTCATAGCATATATCTTTGGCAGATAGAAAAATTTTATAGAATATAGTTTTGTATACAAAAAAAAGTAAACTAGTTTTATTAACGTGTTTCCTCACAGATCAATGACTGAAGTTCTTATAATTTCATGCATATTTCACCAAGTCAGTGGTTTATTGTTCTTTTGTACCCTACATTGCAATTGATTACTAAATCCACAGAAAATATTTTAAAACTTCATTTCAAAAACTCTTAACAATTCTTGTAAAGTATATCAAATGTACTCAAATAACATGCTTTCTGTGAAATATAGCACATGTCTTTGAATTCTGCTTTACTGTGGACTGGATTGCTCGTTCTGTATTCCAGTACAAGACCTTCCCCAGCACTAGTTATTACTGATGCTGTTTGAACCGTATTTCCGTTTTTATTAAAGTCAGTACTTAGTCTCACATTTGCTTCTTTGGGAAGATATGGAACTTTGCTTGCCAGGTTGACAGTTGAAGCTTTACCAAAATTTAGTACAATCAAGAAGACTGAATCCAAACCATCCAGTTCTCTCACATATGCAAACACATCTGTGTCATTCCATATGTAACACATCCATCCTCTATGAATAGGCAGCTCATTCCGGCGAAGCCTGCTCAGCTCACGGTACAGGGTCAAGGTGGAATTCTGTTCTTCCTTTTCAACCTGTCAAGATTATTACACGGGAAATGATGAACTATGGAAATACACATCAGTATAATTAAAAATATGCATGAATTACAAGTTCCCAAGAAAACCAATCAAGTTTAAAATGTCTGTGTAGAGTGTACGTTATCATACATGAGAACATAAGGAGCAGGAGTAGGCCATACGGCCCCTCGAGCCTGCTCCACCATTCAATCACATCATGGCTAATCTTCGACCTCAACTCCATTTTCCTGCCCGATCCCCATATCCCATATTGTGTGAGTGATCTTTCCCCCATTTTCTGACCAGATTATCTAGTCCTGAACTTATGCATTTAAATCCTTCAAAATCCAGGAATATAAGGTTAGCTTTCTGTAATCACTTTATTTGATCTGCTTTTACATAAATAGTATTGAAAATTCTGGCTCACTTACTTCAACATTTACTGTAGCATAGTTTGGATGGACAGGTAGCCAAGTTTTGTTTGCTGTACTGAAGCCAGCATTGGCACTGCTATCCCATTGCATTGGTGAACGTTGTGGATCTCGATTTGCTGCCTGTAACAAAATAGGAGAAAAAACTTCAGCTACTACATTAACTCATTTGACTTTTGTATTTTCTCTTATGTAAAAATATTTATCTATAAACTTTATTCATATTATTTGTTCATACAGTTCCCTTAGATTTGCACCTTCTCTAGCCTATGGGATGAGAAAGCTATACGTTCCATGCCAATCATGTCCCATTTTGATACAAGGAATCCTGTCAGCCTGTGATAATTTGGGACATAATAAGTGCCAATCTCCAGCTAGCCTTGCCACACAATTAAGAACTGAAAAAGCTTAGTGTGATTGTCAGTTTACATGTGAATTTTGGGTTTAAGTTTTAGCCTCCATTGCAACTCAAAATCAACAAGCACTTCATAGCACTGTGAAGTCAATAACCTAATTTTTGATGTTCTTTCCATCTTGTGAATAGAGGAATTTACGGTAGAACTAAAGAAATTTGAGACCTATTTTTGGGCAAGTGGCATCCTTACCACTAATTTTCAAGTGGTGATACGTTCGGGGGAATTTTAACTGGCAGCGGATTTTGGTGGGACGAGCAGCGCCCAATGTTATCAGTGTGAGGCCCGGTGGATTTTAACTGCTGGGCCTCATCAACATTTGATTGGCGGGCTGCGGTTTGTGGGGTGGCCACAAGGAATTGACTGGAGACTGCCCAAACCCATTTCATGTAGCTCTGTTACAGCCCACAGAGAACCGATTTTCATTCTAACAATCTGGACTAGATTTGAGCCCAAATTCAAGATCATTGTTTAACCTCCTAAATATTGTAAGAAATTAAAATTTAGCAAAGTACTTACAGGATCAAATTTCCCAAAAGGGTCTTGAATCTCATCTTCAGATACAACAATATCCTCCATTCCTATTTCTTCCCCATAATAAGTAGTAGGAGTTCCAGGAAGAGTCAGCAGAAGCATATTAATGACATTGGTATACTCTGCAGCAATACGGGATGCAACACGTGAATTGTCATGATTTCCTACCTAAAAGTTAAGAAAATAGTCTCTTAAGTAACATCTACTAACACTACCATACATTATTTAAACGTTGCATCAAAATGTCCAGTGCATTGCATTGTTAAACCAGTTCCTATTGCACATACCTTCTTTAAAAAATGTAAGTATTCCCAGATATACTTTATTTTGATCTCTTTACTCTGCCCACTATTTGCTTTATTCTCAAACCAAGATGAGCTTCCCTATTTGCTTCAAAGTGAGTTTTTTTATTTCCCAAACTAGCCATCTTTGGAGCTTCACTGAGTGAGATTGACAAATTATTGCTGAAACAGGAGACGTTTTGTATTGTGGGTCCCTGTCCATCACAAACATAAGATGAAATTATACAATCGACATGAGGAAACATTTTTTTTGCACAGCGAGTTGTAATGATCTGGAATGCAATGCCTGATAGGGTAGTGGAAACAGATTCAATAGTATCATTCAAAAGGGAATTGGATAAATAGAATCATAGAATGTTTACAACATGGAAGGAGGCCTTTCGGCCCATCGAATCTGTGCCAGCTCTATGCAAGAGCAATCCAGCTAGACCCACTCCCCCGCTCTATCCCCGTAACCCTGCAATTTTTTTCCTTTCAAGTACTTATCCAGTTCCCTTTTGAAAGCCATGATTGAATCTGCTTCCACCATCCCCTCTGGCAGTACATTCCAGATCCTAACCATTCGCTGTGTAAAAAAGTTTTTCCTCATATCACCTTTGGTTCTTTTGCCATTCACCTTAAATCTATGTCCTCTGGTTCTTGACCCTTCCGCCAATGGGGACAGTTTCTCTCTATCTACTCTGTCTAGACCCTTCATGATTTTGAATACCTCCATCAAATCTCCTCTCAATCTTCTCTGTTCCAAAGAGAACAGCACCAGCTTCTCCAGTCTATCCATGTAACTAAAGTCCCTCATCCCTGGAATTATTCTAGTAAATCTCTTCTGCACCCTCTCTAAGGCCTTCACATCTTTCCGAAAGTGCGGTGCCCAGACACAGTACTCCAGTTGTGGCCGAACCAGTGTTTTATAAAGGTTCATCATAACCTACTCTATGCCTCTATTAAAAAAGTCCAGGATCCCATATGCTTTTTTAACCGCCTTCTCAACCTGCCCTGCCACCTTTAATGATTTGTGTACATATACCCCAAGATCTCTCTGTTCCTGTACCCCTTTTAAAATTGTGCCCTTTAGTTTATATTGCCTCTCCTCATTCTTTCTACCGAAATGTATCACCTCGCATTTTTCTGCATTAAATTTCATCTGCCATGTGTCCGCCCATTTCAGCAGCCTGTCTATATCCTTGAAGTCTATCATTATCCTCCTCACTGTTCACTACATTTCCAAGTTTTGAGTTATCTGCAAATTTTGAAATTGTGCCTTGTACACCCAAGTCAAAGTCATTAATGTATATCAAGAAAAGCAGTGGTCCTAGTACCTACCCCTGGGGAATACCACTTACACCCACCTCCGGTCCAAAAAACAACCATTCACCACTACTCTCTGTTTCCTGTTACTTAGCCAATTCTGTATCTATGCTGCTACTGCCCCTTTTATTTCATGGGCTTCACCTTGATGACAAGCCTATTATGCGGCACCTTATCAAATGCCTTTTGAAAGTACATATGCACCACATCAACAGTATTGCCCTCATCTACCCTCTACCTCATCAAAAAACTCTATCAAGTTAGTTAAACATGATTTGCCTTTAACAAATCCATGCTGGCTTTCCCTAATCAATCCCCACTTGTCCAAGTGACTGCTAATTCTGTCCCAGATTATCGTTTCTAAAAGTTTCCCCACCACCGAGGTTAAATTGACTGGCCTCAAGTTGCTGGGTTTATCCTCACACCTTTTTTTGAACAAGGGTGTAACATTCGCAATTCTCCAGTCCTCTGGCACCATCCCCATCTCTAAGGATGTTTGGAAAATTATGGCCAGTACCTCCACAATTTCCACCCTTACTTCCCTCAGCAACCTAAGGTACATCCTATCCAAACCAGGTGACTTATCTACTTTAAGTACAGCTAGCCTTTCTAGTATCTCCCCTTTATTAATTTTAGCCCATCCATTATCTCAACTATATCGTCCTTTACTGAGACTCTGGCAGCATCTTCTTCCTTGGTAAAGACAGATGCAATGTTCTCATTTAATACCTTGGTCATACCCTCTGCCTCCATGAGTAGATCTCCTTTTTGGTCCCTAATTTGACCCACCCCTCCTCTTGCTACCCGTTTATTGTTTACATGCCTATAGAGGACTTTCGGATTCCCTTTTATGTTGGCCGCCAGTCTATTCTCATACTCTCTCTTTGCCCCTCTTATTTTTCACTTCCCCTCTGAACTTTCTATATTCAGCCTGGTTCTCACTTGTGTTAGCAACTTGACATCTGTCATACGCCCCTTTTTTCCACTTCATCTTACTCTATCTCTTTTGTCATCCAGGGAGCTTTGGCTTTAGTTGTTCTAACTTTCTCCCCCGTGGGAATGTGCCTAGACTGTACCCGAACCATCTCCTCCTTAAAGGCCGCCCATTGTTCAATTACAGTTTTACCTGCCAATCTTTGATTCCTATTTATCTGGGTCAGATCTGTTCTCATCCCACTGAAATTGGTCCTCCTCCAATTGAGTATTTTTACTTTAGGGTGGTCCATGTCCTTTTCCATAGCTATTCTAAACCTAATGATACTATGATCGCTGTTCTCTAAATATTCCCCCACTGACACTTGCTCCGCTTGGCCCGCCTCATTCCCCAAAACCAAATCCAGCAATGCCTCCTTCCTCGATGGGCTGGAAATGTACTGGTCAAGAAAGTTCTCCTGAACACATTTCAAAAATTTCTCCCCCTCTTTGCCCCTTATATTATTACTATCCCAGTCTTTATTAGGATAGTTGAAGTCCCCCATTATCATTTCACTATGGCTTTTGCACCTCTCTCTAATTTCCCTGCAAATTTGCTCCCCACCCCCATTAGTGTAATGGCACCTCTTTTGTTTCTTAACTCTAATCAAATAGATTCTGTCCTTGACCCCTCCAGGACATGCTCTCTCTCCACCACTGCAATATTCTCCTTAATCAATACTGCCACCAAGCCCCCCCACCCGACCTCTTTTCTTTCCTTCCCTATCTTTCCTGAACATCTTATATCCAGGAATATTTAGTACCAAATCCTGCCCATTTTTGAGCCAGGTCTCCGTTATCACCACAACATCATATCCCCATGTGGCTATTTGCGTCTGCAGCTCACCAAACTTTACCACACTTCGTGCGTTTACACACATGTAAACCAATCTTAGACTTTCTTGTACTCTCTCTTTGTATGGTCCCACCTATTTCTTATTCTAGTGCTATCTTTCTCTCCCAATTCTTTGTGCTCCTTGTTTCTCCTTTCCAATGCTACATCCTGGTGCCCACCCCCCTGCCAAATTAGTTTAAACCCCCCCCCACAGCACTAGCGAACCTCTCCATGAGAACATTGGTCCCAGCACCACTGAGGTGCAACCCGTCCGGCCTGTACACGTCCCACCTCCCCCAGAACTTCTCCCAATGCCCCAGGAATCTAAAGCCCTCTCTCCTGCAACTTCCTGCAGCCACGCATTCATCTGCTCTATCCTCCTATTTCTATACTCACTAGCACGTGGCACCAGGAGTAATCCGGAGATTACTACCTTTGAGGTCCTGCTTGTTAATCTCTTTCCTAACTCCTTAAAATCTGCCTGCCTGACCTCATCCCTCTTTCTACCTATGTCGTTGGTACCGATATGGACCACTGCCTCTGGCTGTTCACTCTCCCCTTCCGGAATGTTCTGCAGCCACTCAGTGACATCCTTGACCCTGGCACCAGGGCGGCAACATACCATCCTGGAATCACATCTGCGGCCACAGAAACACCTGCCCCCCTAACTATAGAATCCCCCATCACTATTGGTCTCCTGACCTTTCTCCTCCCCCCTGGTATAGCTGAGCCACTCATGGTGCTATGGTCTTGGCTCTGGCTGTACTCCCCAGAGGAACCCTCTCCCTCACCAGTATTCAGAACTGAATACTGGTTAGAGAGCGAGATGCCCTCAGGGGACTCCTGCACTTCCTGCCTGGTTCTCCTTGTTTGTCTGGTGGTCACCCAGTCCCTCTTTGCTTGCACTCTCTTAAGCTGTGGGGCGACCACCTCCTGAAATGTGCTATCCATGTAGCTCTCAGTCTTGCGGATGCACTGCAGTGATGCCAACTGCTGCTTGAGCTCCAAAACCCGGAGTTCGAGCTCCTTCAGCTGACGACACTGTCATACTTGAAGGGAAAAAATTTACAGAGCTATGGGGAATGAGCAGGGGAATGGGACTAATTGGATACCTCTTTCAAAGAGCCAGCACAGGCACGATGGGCCAAATGGCCTCCTGTGCTGTACTGTGATATTATGAAAGCCATTTCACTCTTTAGACCCAGCAGAGAAAGAGGAGTCTCGATTCAAATCCAACCCACTGTGCTAACCCATTCTGTAAATTGTTCAAAAGGGGAGAAAAAATGTTTACACCAAACAAGATAGCAAATAAGTTAAAATATACCAACATTATCAGTTATCTATGAAATTTATGGTCAAAGTCATTGGCTATTTGCTATGAAGTGTTTGACAGTATAAAGACATACCACCCAGTTCGGCCATTTTCCTGCAGGCATGTTGCGCATCCAATAATCTACAATTTTAAATACTCCATTTCCTGACATCTCTTTATAGAGATCGATAAGGTAGAAGTTAAAGGGAAAGTCAGCTTCTTGCTGGAAAGGTGTTCCATAGTACATAATAGTCTTATAAATGTCTTCATTGTCGTAGGATTCAGTCATCAGAAATCTGCAAAGATGACATGGCTAAGAATCTATTCCATTCTCTGACAAGCAATCAATAATAAATTACTTGACTTAACCTTACCACAGTCTACTCCTCCAACCTGTACAACATGAAAACGGTCAAGAGTTTACATATATAGGAGTAAAAATATGTATGCGTCAGCCTCATAGAATCATAGAAATTTACGGCACAGGAGGCAGTCATTCGGCCCATCGTATCTGAGCCGACCAAGAAAGAGCTATCCAGCCTAATCCCATTTTCCAGCTCTTGGTCCGAAGCCTTGTAGGTTACGGCACTTCAAGTGCACATCCAAGTATTTTTTAAATGCGATGAGGGTTTCTGCCTCTACCACCCTTTCAGGCAGTGAATTCCAGACCCCCACCACCCTCTGGGAGAAAAAATTTCTCCTCAACTCCCCTCTTATCCTTCTACCAATTACTTTAAATCTATACCCCCTGGTTATTGACTTCTCTGCCAAAGGAAACAGGTCCTTCCAATCCACTCTATCCAGGCCCCTCAATTTTATATACCTCAATTAAATCTCCCCTCAGCCTCTTCTGTTCCAAAGAAAACAACCCCAGCCTATCCAATCTTTCCTCATAGCTACAATTCTCCAGTCCTGGCAACATCCTCGTAAATCTCCTCTGTACCCTCTCTAGTGCAATCACATCTTTCCTGTAATGTGGTGACCAGAACTGTACGCAGTACTGTAGCTGTGGCCTAACTAGTGTTTTATACAGTTCTAGCATAACCTCCCCTGCTCTTATAGACTATGCTTTGGCTAACAAAGGAAAGTATCCCATATGCCTTCTTAACCACCTTATCTACCTGTCCTGCTACCTTCAGGGATCTGTGGACATGCACTCCAAAGTCCCTCTGTTCCTCTACACTTCTCAGTATCCTACCATTTATTGTGTATTCCCTTTCCTTGTTTGCCCTCCCCAAATGCATTGTCACTGTTTGTTCTACCATCTTCTGAAGGTAACAAAGGATACATGGTTTAACCAGTGAACTGAAATACAGTAAAAAGGGATTTTTCAACGATCCATTGGATCATTACAAAATTACAATTTTAACCATTACAATGTATAAAACATTGGTTAGGCCACAGCTTGAGTGCTGTGTACAGTTCTGGTCACCACATTACAGGAAAGATATGATTGCACTAGAGAGGGTACAGAGATTTACAAGGATGTTGCCAGGGCTGGAGAATTTTAGCTATGAGAAACGATTGGATAGGCTGGTGTTGTTTTCTTTGGAACAAAGGAGGCTGAGGGGAGATTTAATTGAGCTATATAAAATTATGACGGGACTAGATAGAGTGGATAGGGAGGACCTTTTTCCCTTAGCAGAGGGGTCAGTGACCAGGGGGCATAGATTTAAAGTAATTGGTAGAAGGATTAGATGGGAGCTGAGGAGAAATTTTTCACCCAGAGGGTGGTGGGGGTCTGGAACTCACTGCCTGAAAGGGTGGTAGAGGCAGAAACCCTCAACTCATTTAAAAAGTACTTGGATGTGCACTTGAAGTGCCGTAACCTACAGGACTATGGACCAAGTGCTGGAAAGTGGGATTAAGCTGGATAGCTCTTTTTCGGCCGGCACGGACACGATAGGCCAAATGGCCTCCTTCTGTGCCCTAACTTTCTATGATTCTATGTTTACAAATGACCTAGATATCGGGCAGGTATAGGTTCCTTCCAGGCCAAAGGAAATAAAGGCTCAGCTGAAACCAAGAAAATTATCTGGAGTAAAAATCTAATGCAATCAATAGCAACAGCACAAGAGGCAGCAGTGGTGCAGGATTGTGGATGTGTCTGTCTGACCTTAGACTTGAAAGTGACACTTGAATAAGATGACACTCACCATCCCCCAGTGGAGGCCTGTAAGCAGATAAACAAAAATCAAGGCTCTGCTTGAACTGCTTTTAAGGAGGTGCAGAACACAAGCTAGATTTCCATTCCATCTTTCTTTAACAGCTGGGCAGAAATCAAGAGTTTGCTGCATGGGGAGCAAGCAGCCAAGCACAGCCCGTTCTAGGCAGGAAGTGGACTGGCAGCATGTTAATGAGGCCCGCCAGTTAAAAATCCCCCCTATGATGTTAACCTTAACAGTGCAAGACAATGAGCACATGGTTAATGAGGATCCTTGATCATGTTATGATACAATACGTTTCATTACGAATTTGTTGTAGTCCTAAAAACAGAACAAAGCTCCAAAGCTGGTTGACATGGCTAAAGAGGAGGAATTTAACTTTATTAATCATGCCCCAACAGAAAGTCAAAATGGCCTCTCTGCTCAAATGGGATAGCATGCTCACCTCTGAGTCACAAGGTTGAGTATTCAAGGCCCACTGCAGGACTTGAGCTCATAATTTAGGCTGACACTCCATTGCATTACTCAGGGATTGCTGCACTGTCAAGGTGTTATCCTTCCTGTTCCACTGGTTCGGGTGGATATTAAAGATTTCATGCCATGATTCGAAGAAGAGCAAGAATTCTTCCTTTGTCCCGGCAAACACTCCTCATTTAAACTACACTGTCAAAAACAGGCTGACTGCTTACTCATTACTGTTCATTGGCTCTGACTATATGTGAAATAACTGCCACACTTGCCAACATTACAGCAGCTGCTGCACTTCAAAGTAATTAATTGTATGTGAACCACTTTTGAGCTGTCTCTAGGAGATCCAGGAAGGTGGTATATAAAGTATTTCTTTACCTGTATCTGCCAGGTTCATTACCGAACTCATTCATAAGATGGCGCCAGCTACGGACAATATCATGCATACCCACTTGTGTGGCTGTGTAATCGTGATAGAGCTCATCATATGATGTGATATTATTCTAGAAGAGAAAATTTTAAAATTCTCATTAATACAACCAAGTCAGTGCTCCATATAACCCAGTAATAACTCAGGCATTTCAACTGCGGACAGCATTACACCTGAGCCTGAAATAGCCTCATCTGCCTGACACACGTGCACTTCGCAGAAGAAGCCATTGATCAGGAGCAGGAACACTAGCTGATTTTTCCCCTCCCTAGCCCAAGGGCATTGAGACTACCTCCCCAGCTGAGATTAGCTAACTCAGCACAGACCAGAGATTTAAACCTGCATCCTTTCTGGTTTTTTTTTATTCGTTCACGGGATGTGGGCGTTGCTGGCGAGGCCAGCATTTATTGCCCATCCCTAATTGCCCTCGAGAAGGTGGTGGTGAGCCGCCTTCTTGAACCGCTGCAGTCCGTGTGGTGAAGGATCTCCCACAGTGCTGTTAGGAAGGGAGTTCCAGGATTTTGACCCAGCGACAATGAAGGAACGGCGATATATTTCCAAGTCGGGATGGTGTGTGACTTGGAGGGGAACGTGCAGGTGGTGTTGTTCCCATGTGCCTGCTGCTCTTGTCCTTCTAGGTGGTAGAGGTCGCGGGTTTGGGAGGTGCTGTCGAAGAAGCCTTGGCGAGTTGCTGCAGTGCATCCTGTGGATGGTACACACTGCAGCCACAGTGCGCCGGTGGTGAAGGGAGTGAATGTTTAGGGTGGTGGATGGGGTGCCAATCAAGCGGGCTGCTTTATCTTGGATGGTGTCGAGCTTCTTGAGTGTTGTTGGAGCTGCACTCATCCAAGCAAGTGGAGAGTATTCCATCACACTCCTGACTTGTGCCTTGTAGATGGTGGAAAGGCTTTGGGGAGTCAGGAGGTGAGTCACTCACCGCAGAATACCCAGCCTCTGACCTGCACTCGTAGCCACAGTATTTATATGGCTGGTCCAGTTAAGTTTCTGGTCGATGGTGACCCCCAGGATGTTGATGGTGGGGGATTCGGTGATGGTAATGCCGTTGAATGTCAGGGAGAGGTGGTTAGACTCTCCCTTGTTGGAGATGGTCATTGCCTGGCACTTATCTGGCGCGAATGTTACTTGCCACTTTTGAGCCCAAGCCTGGATGTTGTCCAGGTCTTGCTGCATGCGGGCTCGGACTGCTTCATTATTTGAGGGGTTGTGAATGGAACTGAACACTGTGCAGTCATCAGCGAACATCCCCATTTCTGACCTTATGATGGAGGGAAGGTCATTGATGAAGCAGCTGAAGATGGTTGGGCCTAGGACACTGCCCTGAGGAACTCCTGCAGCAATGTCCAGGGGCTGAGATGATTGGCCTCCAACAACCACTACCATCATGTTACAAGAAGTTCTATTTCTGTTTCATGTTCTGCATATATCGGACAGGCAGCAGGCAAGGCTTTTGCTATGCCCACCCGATAACGTCAGTGGGAGGCCCAAACCATTTTTATGATTATACCTTATTTTAATATTCAGGGTGAGCTGCAAATGCCATTTGCACTCTTGATAGGCAGCTCACTCATTGGGGGTGGGGTGGGGGGTGGTTGGGGGGTGATTCTGGTGCAACTGCAGCCATTTAATGGCTTAATCCAAGCATGGACTGCAGTGTCACTGAAGTCCCATGTTGCAGCCTGGAAGGATATGGAGGCAAAGAAATTCAGGGCAGCAGTGACTTTGACTGTGATAGGCAAGGCAGTGCTAGCTCTGGCAGTTGGCTGCAGGTCTTGCTACAGGAGTTGACACAACTCTGTCACTGCCGCCCTGGAGAAGCACAGTCTCCTTATGCAGTACTCCTCTGAGAACTGCTGGTATGATGTCCTGGGTCTGAAAACTCTGGGAGGGTAAGGATTCCTGCAAACTATCTTCCTTCTGACTGCTCTCCCTGCAGCTGTAGCTCTGTGTATCCTTTCTTGCTGCTCCCCCTCCTCCTCCTCCTCCAGCTACACTGGAATTCCCATCAGGAATCCCGTGATGGCAAAGATGAGTTGTTAAAAGCCCCTTACCAGTTGCCAACGGTGTAGAGGCAGCCTCTACGTAGCCAGAAACCACAATGTTTCACAAGCCAAAAGTCTGCAAAAGTATTCCAGCAAATTACCCAAGGACAGCTGAGGATCCCTTTAAATATAGCTGAAAATGATGTCCTCCCAAATAATACCCATGAATCTTCTCCTGCTGCAGTCTCCCCCTTTAAAGTTCATGTAAGTTCTCAATCTTTGGCATCATTTTTTGAACTTTTTGTGACATCTTTAATATCATATTTACATTTATGTTCTTCAACTTTCCCTCTTTCATCTTTATCTGGAACTCTAATCGGGTCCTGCAATTCAAGTGCCAGGGGCAATGCCAGAGGAGATTTACTAGTTGTAATTAAAAAGCCAGGTAACTCACCGGGTTCTGTGTTAAGTTGACTTGAGGCTCATTTCTTAGACTTTCGGCTTCTAAAAGATATTTGACTGCATCCACCCTAAAACCATCAACCCCTTTCTTCAGCCAAAATCGTAATACATTCTTGAAATAGCAGAAAAATTATGATTAAAATACAGATTTATCATATACTTTTAATGAAAATACTAAATGAAAATTGCCCTATCAAGTCTGCACTGAACAGTAAATACAAGGGTGTGAGGTTCATAGGAATAACTAAACCAAGAGGGCAGTCAGTCAACCTGCTCCCAGGCCCTTGTCATTACTACTTGTAGCCAACCAATTGGTGAGTATGCTTGTTTGCCAGTTTCATCTTCATCTCTGTGAGGCATCTCAGCGCAGCTGAGTTCACGAGTTTATTGTGTGGGGAATCGTGGGCACTCCATGATACGACTTGTTGGAGTCCCAATTCAGAGCACCAACGTGTCACCCTCAGTGCTTGCTAAATAAGTTTAAAGCAATGAAGTAGCATCCCAGTTGTTCAATTGGTAAATTCCTTGCTCAGTGTGGTACTGAGCAATACAGACCAAGAAAGTCCCAGATTCAATCTCGTACGACATCGTCTCATCATTCCCACCTCATTTAAATATGGCTGGTCAACCTGAAATGGTGGTGGAAAATTAGACAAACACAAAAATGGACAGGGGTCTTGCACAATCGATTCTTGCCCCATATTCCATTCCTATCTGCCAGAATACCATCTGAATATCAGACAGTAAGTTGAAAATTCAGGTAGACGATTGGCATGCATAATACTGTACTCATTGAAAACTAAGGAGACCTTTCAGATGACGTAGTTTCAATTATTCACTCGGGCTGAATTTGGTTAAAAGTTAAATTTTTTACTGATTTCTACAGCATCAAAAACCTGGTTTCTTTATTTTCTAATACAGAGAGATGGAAGTACAAGATTAACACACATTTTAAATATTGACTTTTAGATAATGAAGCAACCTTTAATGTGTGCAGCAGATTTATCTGGATAATAACATAACTTGTTTTAAACCATGGGTTGAAACCAATAGGTACTTACTTTAATTTCTTCCTGCACATCAACACTTCTGTAATTCAAATCGGGTTGTTCCTTCAAGAACTGATGTAAATAACACTGTCCCCGAACCTCATCATACTGCCAAGCAGAATATCCAAACAAACTAACCTGAAAAAAAAATGGGCAGTTGATAATGTTCTGTCTGGAGTGTAAATTGTAGATTGGTACATAATAATCCATTGCAATAACCCTTAATGGGAGGGTGTTCCCACTAATAGAATCCCTTTTAAAAATTAAGAATTTACCAGGAATTTTCAATATCTCTATCAATTTTGCATTGGTTCTGACTATTTCAGCTGATTTTTATTTAAAGAGTGAGTGCTGATGACATGATCAAGTATATTTGTTTTAAGGAGTTACGGAGTCTAAAATGTTATGGCAGCGAAAATAACATTTGCTCCCATTATCCTGGTTGGAAGAAAAGGGATTGTTACATAGAATTACATAGAGATTACAACACATTACAAATAGGCCATTCAGCCCAACCAGTTGGTGTTTTTCCTCCACATGAGCAGTAATCCTAATCCCATATCCCTTTATCCATATCCATATCTGTTCCCATATCCCTTTATCTCCCTTTCCTTCAACCACCTATCTTGCCTATTCTTAAAAGTTGACATGGTCTCTGATTCAATCACTAACTCTGGTAGTGCATTTCACAGCCTCACAACACTCTGTGTAAAAACATTTCTCCAGCTGCCTATTCTAAATCTCTTACATTTAATCTTATATCGCCTCATTCTATCTAGGTTGTCCCATCCCTTCATGATTTTAAACACTTCTATCAAATCATTCTTTAACCTTCTCTGCTCTAACAAAAACAGCCCCAGTGTTTCAAGCCTTTCTTTGCATTAGTATTTCTTCATATCAGGCAACATCCGAGTGAATCTGTGCTGTACCTTCTATATTACCTCAACATCCTTTGGTGTGGAGCTCAAAATTAACACGGTACTCTAACTGTGGTTTTACTCAGGTTTTATATAGATTCACCACTACATCTCAACTTTTATATTCTATATCTCTTGCCATAAAACCCAGTATTCCATTAGCTTTTTTATGGCCTTATCCACTTGAAGTGTTAATGTTTAATGTTTTGTGAACCTGAATCCCCAAATCCCTTCGGTCTTCCACATAACCCAGCCTTCCTCCATTTAATGTACAATTATGTTATTAAGGTTTTCTGATCGTAAAGCCAATAGCAAACCATCAAATGAATGGGTTACCATCAGCATTAAAATCAGAAAATCCAGGCCAAAGTGTTTTCCAAGAAACTTTGCCTCAGCAATACTGAAATTTGTAATTTGGAGTTTGGTTAGAAAATCTTGCTGGGCTGACCTGGTAACTGATTATCTGAGCCATACTGACCAGGAAGATCTCAAGTTTGATCCACAATCTGTGCTTACTTAGCTGATCTTACTCGTGGCACTGGTATGATGCTACAATGGCTTCAATGCCCCTTGGGTGGGAAGGGGAAAATCAGCTCCTGGACATTTGCAGGAAATGTACATGTGTGACATCAGATAAGGACAGGATTAGGTTCTGTTGTGATGCCCCTTCCATGGTCCAAAAAAAATTGCTGACACTCACTGTCAAAGTCCACACATAAATAGTGGCCACTTGGGCCGGATACCAGAAGATAACCAATGGCCGTGGAACTATATTTCATCAAGGAATCAATGCTTACAGGAAAAGATGGGAGGGAAGAAAATTGGCAATAAAAATAAAAATAAAGAAAATCTTGATATACTTTTGTTATTATAGAGTCAGAAAGAAAAGATAAATAAATGAAAAAATAGGTTTGACATTATTACCCAGTTGTTGGGGTTAGTGGTTTTGTTCGCCTCGTGTTTACAGTCAGCCCAGATGTAGTAGTCAGTGTATTTTCCTGTTCGGTTCTGACTAAGTTGAAACCAGCGGTGTTTGTTACTGGTATGATTTGGAATGAAATCCATTATCAGTTTCAAACCTTATAAAAAGTATATGAAAAACATTTCAATAAAGTTAAATCCTTTAAAAGTAAGTCATGTTACACATTTTCATAATTATTCGCCAAGAGCCGTGTTAAAACCTGTAATACAGGAAAACCACTTTAGCTCAGAACCAGAACTTTTATTGTCAATGGGGTGATCCTACTGCTTTTACAGCATGGAACAGCTGATGTGAAGGCAAGAGGATTGCCCAGTGCGTTCTTACATTGGATGCTGGTGAAATAGCTCTCTATGTATACACACTTGCCATTGTCATTAGGCTCTTACCAAAGTTCAGTGGTCGGCTTGTGATATTTTCATAGAATGTTACATCTACTCATAGAATGCTATATTCACTTGAACAGTGAAAAGCACCCAGTAGCATAGTTAATTTAGAAATTTCCTTCTTCTAAACATGGGTTGTGTCTATAGAGAGTATTTTGAGTTTATAAGTGTGGTGCAAAGCCCCGGTAGTCACATATACAACACTGGTTATGGTAGTGGTGGAAACATTTTGAGCTGTTGAAGTAAGAGAACCATACAATTATAGAAGTTTACAGCATAAAAGGACAACATTCGGCCCTTTGTATCTGTGCCCGATCCTTGCCAGAGCAAAATAAAACAGAAAGACCAAAAGCAAAATACTGCAGATGCTGGAAGTCTGAAATAAAAACAGAAAATGCTGTAGAAGCTCAGCAAGTCAGGCAGCACCTGTGGAGAAAGAAACAGAGTTAACGTTTCAGGTCAAAGGTAAATCAAAAGCAAAATACTGCAGATGCTGGAAAGAACAGATCCTACTGCTCTGCTCACACTCCATAGCCATGTATATTTTACTGCGACAAATATTTATTCACTTTTATCTGAAAAGATGCAATGGTTTCTGCCTCAACCATTCCCTATGGCAAAACTTTCCATGCTCCAACAACCCTTTGTGCAAAGAAATTCTCCTGATCTTTCTCTTCATTTTACTGACAATTTTAAATTGATGACTCATCAATGACTCCACATCCAGAGGAAATGGCCTTCATACTTTTAAAAACCTCTATTAAATCTCGTCTTAGGCTTCTCTGCTCTAGTGGAAGCAGTGCCAATACCTCAAGTCTCCCCTCATGACTATAGCTTCTCCTACTTGATATCATCCTGGTGAAAGTGTCACATATGAAGTGTGTTGGCAGAATATTATGTTTGATTTGATATTTGATATTATGTTTGATATGTTTGATATTGGCACATATGTTTGATTTTTTTCTTCTGTATAGTGTAATGATACTAATATGTTAAAAAACCTTTGTGGCAATAATGTATTATTCTCATGACCACACAATGAATAGCACTTTAATCTGCAAATAACCCAACAAAATATTTCACATTTTCTCCAATTAATTTTTTCTTTTAAAACAACAGTGCAGTGTAGGAAAACTGCAAATATCCCCAAGTAATTGTATATCTGAGACTGTACCTGCTAAGTTAATACATCATTTAAAATACATTAATTTGCTCTTGTGTTTGGTTTGAATTACATAATTATTAAATTGGAGTGACAACAACTTTCCCAGCTTCGGTTTTAAACATTTCAGTAATGGGTGCACATAATTTTCTTTCAATTGATGATAAAAGGAAATAATGGCAAGTACATCTGTAACTTGTTACCTTTATAGTTTTAATTGCATGTTGTCCATGCATCATAGTGTAAAACGGGCTGCCGACTCGCTATCACTCGTTTTACACTATCACATAAAGTCAAGATCTACCCCAATGTGTTAATTCCTACTTTAGGGACACTAATTTCCTTTCCTGACCTTTCCTGAAAAAATAAATTATTCAGTGCTTATAAATATCTTGATGACTAACAATCCAGTTTGGTCAATGAATCTCCTTGATTTAGAATTTGTGAATAATTATTTAAGGGTGCAGTTATATAGCCACTTTCATGTTAATGCACAGCAGCTTTTGTGGCACACGGACTGAAAGCAGCACAATTGCTCTGGAGGTGATTTCCAATCTGACTCTGAAACTCAACAGTGTGAGATTCTTTGAGGGAGGCTCAATGTTGCTTGAGCTGACAGGTTGTGGAATATAACTCCAATGTGGTATCAACCAAGCAAGATTTTTTTTAAAATTCAAGTGATCCATTGGACCTCTTGGATACTTTATAAACTTACTCTGGAGTGTTTTTTAATGTTTTGAGAAAGCAAGTACTCCCATCCGCACTTTCAAACCATAAAAAATTTACCATCAGTGAGTGGAATTCTACACACACACGTAAGCACACATGTGCAAAGCTTTCTCCTGGCAGGTGGAGTGCAACTCGCAGTCAGGCAACAGGACTCATGTCAACTGTGTCTTGCATTCAACAGCTACCAGTCAGAGTGGGATTGCAATATAATGGCAGCCTAAAAGTAAGCCTGAATTCTTTCAATCTACTCTCACCTCTGTTGTGCATAGCTCCTAAGAGATTGTCAAATTCTTCCATAGTTCCAAATATTGGATCGATGTCTTCAAAATCTTCTACATCATACCCAAAATCTTTCATTGGAGACTTGTACACCGGACTTATCCAGATTGCTTTGATGTTTAAATCCACAAAGTAATCCAGTTTTTCTTTAATGCCTAGTAATGACAGTCAAAAAATAGTTGAATTTGTTTCACTTTCCTTTACAATTGATGCAGAATCTAAATTGTAATTATAAAAGAATCATAAAATTCTAATAACATTTGTATTTATATAAGAACTGATTCTCCAATCCCAAGAAAAATGGCCCTGAGATCTTGGTGCACACCTCTGCTCCTGCACTGGAAGAGTGGGATGCTCATATACATAATGCATTCTCTTGTGCATTTTCCATGAACACAATGTACAATAGCAGCATTCCCGAAGGGAACCTGGAATGCAGCAGATCCCATTTCCCCGGCATGTGGTTGACTTCAGTGAATAGAATGGCTCTGCAACCAGAGACAAGTGACAGAACTGCCCCCTTCAAAGAGGAAGCACTGAATATGCAGCAAAAGGATTTGCATTTTTGGGGTTAAGTAGAACCTCGCTGCCTGAGGCCATGTGCAGCAATCATAGAAGAAGATAGGCATCTCTGTGTATAGGGCCTCCCAAGTCGATATCCCCCCCCCTAAGAGATGAGCAGGAAGCTGGTTAGAAGGGAGGAAAGAGAGAGTAGGAGTTAAGGGCTGTTTATCAGAGTGGTTGGCAATAGGTAATGATGTCCACAGGGTTCCTTTCTGGGACTGCTTCTATTTACTGTGTACATCAATGATTTGGATATAGGACTAGAGGGAGTGATGTCTAATTTTCAGAAGATACCAAAATAGGATACATATTAAATCTGAGTACCAAAGGAAGCTGCAAGGGGATATTGATAAGATTGTAGAACGGGCAAAAAAAGTAACCTCACATAACCATTGCACGTTTTGTCACCAAGTCCATATGGTATCTCAAATTACAAGTCATCGGTTCACACAATGTAGGGTGGCCATTGGGGTGCACCTCATGTTACATCCAAATGTTGAAAACATTTGTTTTAAAGGAGAAGACTACCCACAACTGTCAAGAGAGAACCCACACTGGTGACTGCTCAGCCAATCTGCATTTCCTCAGTGGCTGTGAGAAGATCGATCCAGAAATCAGAGGGGTAAAAGCTACAGAGAGTGTAGATGAGGAAGAATATATAAGTTGAGATTGTAATGGTGAATTTATATAAAACTTCAGTAAGACCTCAGTTGGGGTATTGTGTGTAGTTTTGGATCCTACACTATCTGAAAGATGATGAGGCAATATAGAGTGTACAGTGCATAATTATTAGGACACTGCCTGGTATGAGAAAATAGAAAATTCAAAGAAAAACTTGAAAAATTGGGGCTGTTTTCATTAGAACAGAGAAGATTGTGGGTTGATTTAATAGAGGTATTTAAAATTTTGAAGAAATGGGAAAGAGTAGACAAAAACAGATGGTCTTACATACATACTCAGGGGAATGTGAAAGAGAGTGTCGGACGGTATCATCTGGTGAGGTACCCAGCACAAGTGGAGATGGCAGCAGGTGAGCAGCATATGAGGATGGGAGGGCTGGGCCCAGATGTGCCTTTGTCACAAATTCTTACCTCACAAGGCATGCATATGGAGCGGATCTTACTAATCAGCAAAAGCACTTAATGCAGTTCCTTGAGAATCTTCAGGGATTCCTGCATGGAATGGTGCAAAATATGCAGCAGTACAGCTTCAATACCTGTGCAGGAATATTAGGGGATCTAGGGAACCTGCAATCCACCAAAGAGCGAGTGGCAACTCTATGGCGATCTGCAATGGGAACTCCCAAGGACAAAGGATCCAACCACAGATGTAGTTTCGCTTGCCAAAACTGTGTCCGCTGCTATTGAGACCCGGTATCCAATTTAAAGGACGCTTACTTCTAGCCTCAAGAAGTTAGATGATTGCCTTGAGGGGACTTTGTCGCTGGGCTTCACACTCCTTAGTGGTGGTTCAAAATCTATCCCCACTCAGACCCCTTGTCTTCCGCAAAGGGCACCCAACAGCTGGGCCATGGCAGGATGGGGCACAAATGAGGCAGTTACCTTTCAGAGTGATAACCCAAACCAGTTGTCCCCATTGAGAGGACTGCAGAAGAGGCAGGTAGTAGACAGAAACAGGTAGGGGACTTGATGACTATATGTGTGTCATCATTGAGACCCTACTCTCTAGGGAAACTTCCCACCTGGTAAAAGTGCCGCATTCTCTTGTGCAGTTGCCTCTTTTCCATAGGGAAATGGACAAAAGAATTTCTCCTGGTAAACAAGGCTTATATGACTTGCTTGATGCATCAGTGGACCAAAGCCTGAGTACTATGGCATATCTTACTGGTGGTTGCTTGAAAGAATGTGGTTGTGTAAAAAAAATCATGTGCTATGATGACTTTTACAGCAACAAGCATGATTGATCATTTATGCAAGTCACAGTCCAGTAGACAGTATAACTCTCTTATAGCCACCCTCGTGGAATGGAAAAGGCACTGTGGCTAAAGGTCTCTGAGAAGGTAGTCCTTTTTTCCAAAGTTTTAGCAGCAAACAACAAAAAGGTAATGCAAAAACAGCAACAGAGAAACAGCAGTATGATAAGTTAAACATGGTAGTAAAATCCAATTAGCAAAAATTACAGTTGATCCCAGTTTTAAGAATCGAAATTCACTGGCGACCAGCCTGGAAACAGAGAAGCACCTATTCTACATGGGCGAACAGTGCACAAACAGTGAAGAGGTCAGAAAACAAGGAGAATTTGTTGTGGAACCAATTAAACTACATTTGCATAACATTTGGGATGCAGCATCCAAAAAATGTAGAAATTTCACGATCATGAAATCAGGATCACTACAATGTTGGGACACAGACCTACCTACCCAATTCTGCAATGTGTGCAGAATGCATGTGTGAGCTTCATGAGTGCACCATTGGGGAATCAACTTTACTGTGTCTTATCACGTCAAAACATCGCAAAACCGCCAAAGGTGGTGTGAAGGGAGGCCTCATTTAAATTTGACAGGCAAGCTCCAGGGCCCGCCGGTTTGAGGCTTCAAGATCGGGTTGAGGCAGCCGCCATCAAGGTAAGTTACGGGGGGCGGGGGTCACGATCGTAGAGGGTGGGGGCCCGGTGGGGAGGGGGGCAACGGCCCAGATTATTTTTATGGGCCCCGAAGGAGCTAGAGTGCCCAGGACATGGCTTAGTGGAGGGCAAGCCCGGGTCCTAGCTCTGCCACTGAGGATTGAGATGCAGACCTCAGAGGCCCAGCCTACAAAAAGGGCCTACTCCTTGACGTGCAACAGCAGTTGTTGGGGGTATTTGACAACCTGCCTAGGAGTTACCGCACCATGCCTGAGAGTATGGAGGAATTCCGTTCCAGCAGGTGTGGCATTCTGGCCAGTGGCATGAGATGAGTAGTCAACAGTCTGCTATTGACTTTGTGGTCACCTCTGTGGATGCTGCAGATGACCTCTGAAAAGGAATGTGCGTCATCAGCTGTGGCAGCTTTCTTGGAAGCTCAGACCGGTGCCATATGGCTCTGGGCTCCTCAGAATCTGCCAGCTTCAAAATGTTGGTGGAACACGTGGATATGGGCTTCCAAAGCGTCTCTGATCTCCTACGGTCTGCTGTAGTGCAGATCACTAGGAGTGAGGTCCTACAGTCCCATGGGAGTGGCAGTGGCTCAATAGAATTGGTTCATGCTGCCCTCTCTCAGGGTGACAGCACGTCTACTCCCACACTAACTACTCAAGCAGTGCCCACCATGGCACATGAAAGGCATCTAGACCGGATTGCCCCAGCACCAGCCGAGATTCTCCAACAATTAGGTTGCTAGAATAACTCCCATTCCTCCTCTCTTCACTCACCCTCCCTGAAGGCAAAGAATGAATTCTGTTAATAAGTGCCAAAAAGCCTCAGTGTTATAATCAGTACTCATGTTGCAAAACCTTCCACAGCACTAAAATATCAATATCAGCAAAAGTACTGACCAGTTTTCTGTGCAGCTGCTTGCCCCTTTAAATACCATTCCTAAATGCCGATTCTAGCCTTCACTGCAAAGGATTGCTGATCGAGACCACCCCTAGGCGCTGCTTCTGTTTTGGTGCCCAAAAATTGCATTGGGCTCCTAATCGCGTCATAGAACCCTGACTGGAATAGCATTCTTACCCTATTGCTGAGCTCAGGAGGCTGCCCGGCTGCCTAACCTAAGGAGATCAAAATGGTGCCAGCAGCATCATCAACAGAAACAGGATGGTAAGTCTATCCCTATGATTTCCAGCATCATTTCTGCTGGGAGAGACGGCCTGAAAATTCAGCCCTATAAATAATTGGTTATGAAGCTAGAGTTCCTTTTAATGGCACCGATATTCTTTTGTGTCCCACAAGTGCAAAATTAACCAATTGTCGATCTTAAATACTTTTTGTTTAAAGAAAAGTAATTAAATGCTGGAACACACTATGTTAGCAGATGGCTTTCAATGTCAGAATTACTTGTTTAACAGGATAAATGCACAACAATACTTTTTCTTCTAGAATTATTGTTGCTTACCATTGAGGTCTCCGATACCATTCCCATCAGAGTCTTTGAAGGATCGTGGATAGATCTGGTAGATTGGGCTGGCTTGCCACCAGTCCAGACACTTGGGAGACAGGGCAATGATGGTGATAGTACAGGCTACCAGAACCAGAGTGGCTGCTATTATGAACCAGAAAAAAATCTCTCTGGGTAACCTGTAACACAATTGGCTTGAATAGCGTATTAAGACTTCTTTGGGCATTCCAGCATAGGGTTCAACGTCTTGATTTACATTCGCCTGGTCATTTTTGTCACAGTTTACTGCCACAGCATAAGGCTCCTCTTTTGGCTTAGCAGTATCGATGGATTCATCCAAGTTGCTAGCTATTATTTCCTGGTCATCCTCTATAAAGGTTTGATTAGTATTACCGTGCATCTCTTTCAGATCTATAGTCACACGATTTGCAAGATCTGTCTCTAAAGACATTTAAAGAGGTGTTTTGTAATCACACTTTTTATCTGTGCGGCTGCCACTCTGAGTGGAGTGGTTAAAGGGTTGTTTTTTATACAGCAACATCCTGTATCTTTGGACTTCGAACCCTTACCCAGCACTTAACAGGTGATAGTACAAATAGTCATAAAATATTTAACTATGTGAAAAAGGTATGTTTCTACCAGTGCACACAAACACCATTTTCCATTTCTCAATGCAATTGGGTGCCTCGGATCTCAAAAATAATCCTGTATAAATTTATTTTTGTTTTATAGAAATGCAGCAGTTTTTTAAACTCAAATTCTTTTGAAGGGAGAAAAAACATATAAAAAGACACTTTTAAATACATTTCGTATTCCTTATCTCTTTTGTCTGTTTCAATTTTAATTCTGTGACACTTCCTATATGTCATTTATATTATCAGTTTAATAGCACCGCTGAAGTCAGCAATATAAAATCCTTGGCATAGGGAATCAAATGCGACTACATCACTATAGATGATGGCTTCCACCAGCACCTTTGACGTTGGTGCGACTTCTGGTCATAATATAAACACAAACTGTGCTGAAACTCCAGGCAAAGGTGGCAAAGAAACACATAGACAATGCCAAGGTGAGCCACTGAAGTGTCCCTGCTTCTCTATGGACAAATAGTGAACTGGCTTCAGCATCGCTCCACTGTACATAGTTTCCTGATTCACTGAACAAGTTAGGGGAACAAAAGAAAAACATTTTTTTTAAAGATTGTCAAGCTGAGTATGCACAAGCAGCAGCGACAGGTGTTTTAGAAAACAACTGTGTCACTGCTTCACCATTACTGGCTGTGCCTTCAGCTGCTTAGGCCCTAAGCTGTGGAATTCCCTCCATAAGCCTCTGCATCTCTCCACTCTCTCCTCCTTTAAAACCCTCCTTAAAACCTACCGCGTCACCTGTCCTAATATCTCCTTATGTGGCTCAGTGTCAAATTTTGTTTGATAATCACTCCTGTGAAGCACCTTGGGACATTTTACTACGTTAAAGGCACTATATAAATGCAAGTTGTTGTTGTTGCTTCACTGCTGCTTGTGCATATGCAGTTGTTTTAAAATCTTTTCCAAAAAAACCTTTTTCCTTTGGTTCCTGCAATGCTCAGAGTGGCTATGGTATCTCTGTACTCATGAGTGATGCTGGAACTGCTTAAGTCCCTGTACAGGTTGGGGGAGAGAGCACCTCATGTGCTCACCCTGTTTATTGCTGTTTTTTTCCCCTTCTCTTGCATTCTGGCTGCTTGTTCAAACCATCCTGTATTGTAAATGGGACAGTTTTAACAACAGCTGAACTGGAAATCAGATTAGCAGAACTGCTCGAGTAAGCAGTTCTGCAATAGAAAGAGGCTATAAACTTTCTGTTTGACATTTGAGATGCTGAACAGAAATATAAGTACGGCTGTCAGGTTACTAAGAGCTGAAAGGGATATCTAACATTCACAACTGAACCGTCATAAAAAACAGTCACACCAATCATGTATTAATGAAACCACAAAAAATATCGTTAAACTTTCTGTTAGTCATGAAATAAACAATGAATTCTTTATTCATCGTGGGAAATTAAAAATATTTTCTTGACTTACAGTATTTAAGGGTACATCATGTCTATTATTAATTCAGTGGTTTTCCTTTGACTCCCATAACTTCTAGTGATTTGGGGAGGTGTATACTTTAACACAAATAGGGGAGGTGCATGCTTTAACAGCATGCTTGCATTTTTTGAAAGTCTTTGACATAGGTGGTAGAGTTTGAACAGAAAGAATTGAGTTGTTAGATGGGAATCAATACTATATAACAACTAATAAGACTCCTAGTTCAGCTCAAAGAGGTGGTGATTCAACATAAATCTCTTGGATAAGAATGGATAAGAAATTGGCTGTAAAGTAAGGAGCAGTGGGTACTGGTTTGAGGACGTATGTTAGGTGGGTAGTGAGGGAAAGTGCTGAGTTGGGGGGAGATTGAAGGGATCTTTGCTCAGACCTCTACCATAATATTAACAACTTGGATTCAGAAACTCAATGCAAATTGATCACATTTGTAGATGATATTACAGTTGTTGGGGCAATTGAGCCTGAGGAGGCAGCACAAAATATAATGGATAAATATGTAGGTGGGCAGAACAATGACAAATTAGATTTAATATGGACAAGTGTAAAGTAGGATGTACTCATGAATAGTACTGAAATAACTAAAGATAAAGCTGAAAGAGATCAAGGCATCTTAATAGACTCACTATCTTACCCCAAATCAGGTAGGATGGTGGGAAAAACAGCAAGAAACTGGGGGAAAGGCTATCGCCACCTTCCCCCCCACCCCCACCTTGATTTTCCTTCCCCACTCCCATTGGGATGGCTGCTGGCCGCTCCTTCCCCACCTGCTTTGGGTAAAATCTGTCTGGGAGGCAGACCCAGGCTTTATGCCCAATATCCCTTGCTACTGCCATCCCTGATGATTCCCAGGCTTGCCAGGAGCAGTTGTCGCTATGGTAGCGGCGGAAATCCTCCCAGGTTGCTTGATGGAGGGAGAGGGCCTAGGAGTGGCCTCCTCTACCTTCAAATGGCTCCAGAATCCCACTGCTGAAGGTTTCAATCTAGTACAAGACCTTCAATGCAAAGGTTGCAGCCGTCTTCAGGGCACATCTGCCCCCTTTAAGGCTGTCTTCTCCTCTTCTCGTGCTGCAGTGGGTGTTCCTTATAGCTACATTTGGGATCAGTCATGTAACTTTTCTCTGTACTTTTTCCAATGCATGTAATCAGGGAGTGCTGCTCTGTCAGAGGTGCCGTCTTTAAGGTGAGACATTAAACCGACGATCTGTCTGCCCTTTCAGGTAGACGTGTAAGATCCCGTGGCACTATTTCAAAGAAGAGCAGGGGAGTTCTTCCCGATGTCTTTGCCAATATTTATCCCTCAACCAACATCACTAAAACAAATTATCTGGTCATTATCACATTGCTGTTTGTGGGACCTTGCTGTGTGCAAATTGGCTGCCGCGTTTCCTTACGTAAGGAATCTTACAACACCAGGTTACAGTCCAACAATTTTATTTTAAAATCACAAGCTTTCGGAGATTATCCCCTTCGTCAGGTGAATGAGTGAAAGATTCTCAAATCACATATCTTATATTAGGCTGGGACAGCATCACACCAATCAAAAGGTGTCGTTGTTGTTCAAACAGGCCAGTCACGGAGAACAGCACGTCCCAGTACACTGGATATACATTGTGTCAATTACACAGACAGAAAGAAAGAGACCCAAATGGCAGAGAGAGAGAGAGAGAGAGAGAATATTAAAACACGTAACTTTTTTTTCCCTTTTTGCTGGTGGGGTTACGTGTAGCGTGACATGAACCCAAGATCCCGGTTGAGGCCGTCCTCATGGGTGCGGAACTTGGCTATCAACTTCTGCTCGACGATTTTGCGTTGTCGTGTGTCTCGAAGGCCGCCTTGGAGAACGCTGACCCGAAGATCAGTGGCTGAATATCCTTGACTGCTAAAGTGTTCCCCGACTGGGAGGGAACCCTCCTGTCTGGCGATTGTTGCGTGGTGTCCGTTCATCCGTTGTCGCAGTGTCTGCATGGTCTCGCCAATGTACCATGCTCCGGGGCATCCTTTCCTGCAAAGTCTGAGGTAGACAACGTTGGCCGAGTCACAGGAGTATGAACCATGTACCTGGTGGGTGGTGTCCTCTCGTGTGATGGTGGTATCCGTGTCGATGATCTGGCATGTCTTGCAGAGGTTGCCGTGGCAGGGTTTTGTGGTGTCGTGGACGCTGTTCTCCTGAAAGCTGGGTAATTTGCTGCGAACGATGGTCTGTTTGAGGTTGGGTGGCTGTTTGAAGGCGAGTAGTGGAGGCGTGGGGATGGCCTTAGCGAGGTGTTCGTCGTCATCGATGACATGTTGAAGGCTGCGGAGAACATGGTGTAGTTTCTCCGCTCCGGGGAAGTACTGGACGACGAAGGGTACTCTGTTGGTTGCGTCCCGTGTTTGTCTTCTGAGGAGGTCTATGCGATTCTTCGCTGTGGCCCGTCGGAACTGTCGATCGACGAGTCGAGCGCATATCCCGTTCTTACGAGGGCGTCTTTCAGCGTCTGTAGGTGTCCATCGCGTTCCTCCTCATCTGAGCAGATCCTGTGTATTTGTAGGGCCTGTCCATAGGGGATGGCCTCTTTGACGTGGTTGGGGTGGAAGCTGGAAAAGTGGAGCATCGTGAGGTTGTCCGTGAGCTTGCGGTAGAGTGAGGTGCTGAGGTGCCCGTCTTTGATGGAGATTTGTGTGTCCAAGAAAGAAACCGATTCTGAGGAGTAGTCCATGGTGATTTTGATGGTGGGATGGAACTTGTTGATGTTATCGTGTAGTCTCTTCAGTGATTCTTCGCCGTGGGTCCATAGGAAGAAAATGTCGTCGATGTATCTGGTGTATAGCGTTGGTTGGAGATCCTGTGCAGTGAAGAAGTCCACCCCAGTCCATCACCGGCATCTCCACATCATGGCATTTCCTTACAACAGTGACTACACTTCAAAAGTACTTAATTGGCGATAAAGCGCTTTGGGATGTCCAGTGGTTGTGAAAGGTGCTGTATAAATGCAAGTCTTTCTTTCAGGTATGTCCTATTTGAAGTGTGGCGACCAGAACTCCACACAGCATTCTAAGTGAGGTTTAACCTTATAAAGCCTTAGCATAACCGCTGTATAAGGGACAATTATCAATTATCAGTTGGTAGCACTCTCACCTCTGAGCCAGAAGGTGCTCAAGTCCCACTCCAGGGACTTGAGCACAAAATCTAAGCTGGCACTCTGGTGCAGTACTGTGGGAGTACTGTACTGTCAGAGAAGTCGTCTTTCGGATGAGACGTTAAATGGTCTGCCTTCTCAGGTGGACATAAAAGATCCCATGGCACTATTTCGAAGAAGTGCAGGGGAGTTCTCCCCGGAGTCCTGGCTAATACTTATCCCCCAACCAACCCTAAAAACAGATTATCTGGTCATTATCATATTGCTGATTGTGGGACCTTGCTTTACGCGGATTGGCTGCCATGTTTCCTACATTACAAGAGTACAATTCAAAAGTACGTCATTGGCTGTAAAGCGCTTTGGGACGTTCTGAAGTCATGAAAGACGTTACATAAATGCAAGTTTTTCTTTCTTAATTTTCCTCTGCTTTATGCTTCTCTAATATCGATCCGTCTCCTGGCTGCAGATTTGTTACACCAGGCCTGTGCTTTGCCTCCACTTTGCACTGATTTCCTCTAGCTTTACAATTGCTTTCACTTGAAACAAGCATTTCTATGCAAATTCCACATTAATCAGGATCAAATAATGTAATTCCTGTCTGTGAACAGTTTCCCTCTATTTCTGCTGGTTGCAGATCACGGCCATAAAAACAGGGAGCTGGATCACTGAACTTAGCATCAGGAAGGGAACAGTTCCTGTCCAAATTAGGATTAAGAGCTTGGGAAAAGTTGTTACTCATTCTCCCCTTCAGCAGAATGGGGGTCACTTTGAGAATTCCTTTGTTCCTAGCTTATTTGGAGGAAGAGGAGAAAGATAAGTAGGAAGCATGTTTGGACACCAGGGAGGCGAGGCATCACAGGAGGAGGGTATGTGTCCTCCGTCACCCTATAATACAGATTTATTAGCTCCACAGGAGTTGTATTAAGCTTATCGAGGAGCAGTGCCTTCAAAAGCTACAGTTTACCAGGGAGATAAACTGAGAACTTTGTGCCTTATTGAAAGAGGACCTACTTTGCAGAACAAGCATGGTGCTCCCTGTTGCTGTTAATCACTGCATTAAATTTTGGATTCTGCAAAATGCATGGGGTCTTCCTTCCAGGAAGAACACAAAGCACTACATGATTGCTATCTATGATAATTGTGAGAGTAAGATGCAGTGACACCGTGCCAGGTGAGAAGCTTGGTGATTACCCGTTGGAGGAACCAGCTGGTTCTTTTCCTGCCATACCTGCAGAGACAGAAAGAGGTAACTGTTAGGAAAAGGAAATTGGTACAATTCAGTACAATGCTGGGCAAACAGCTGGCTTTGTGCTGCAGATGTATGCCAGCTCGTATGTCAGTACTTGTGGGAAGATCAAGGATGGATAATGTAGGAATTGTCTGTCATACAAATCCTCCATTGCAACATGTCCTCCTGCATCCCCATATCCTCTTTTTCCAGGAACTCCTGATTCTGGATTTACAGCACCCACTCCTCAAATGAGACGAGCTTATAATTGTTGCAGAACCCTTCCAGGTGTAGTCAGCTTCCTCTAATGTATGCAGACTTCAGCTACAAAAGAACAAGCAGGCTTAAAGAAGGTGCCAACATGATGGGAGACCCCATCAGGATTGTGACGAAAGATATGTGCAGCATTCAAGGGGTAATAATGGAAGGTATGTCTACAGCTTCTCCACGACTTATTTGTACTGAATGAAAGGGTGTTGGGCAAGAGAGAAGGTGGAAAGTGCACAATGGAATGCATGGAGATTCTCAAGGTATGAATGGGTAGGAGGTTCTAGATCATGCTTCCACCAGTTGATGGAAATCAGAAAGAGGTGTCCATGCAGCTGCCTACTGTGACCTCCTGCTGAAATCTTTGAATTTCTTGCAGCAATGCAGCCAGGTCTTCTATGATGCTGCTGGTACTATTGACTGGACCACTTCCTGCCATGCTTTTCTGCCACTGCCTTTGGCACCTTAACGGGGAAAGAGAACTCCTTTCCTACAACATCTCTATTGCGTCCCTTTCAAAGTACTGCTTCCTGCTTCTTCCTGTAGTATCATCAGACATTACCATTTAAAAAAATTTGTTCATGAGATGTGGACAATGCTGGTAAGGCCACATTTATTTCCCATTCCTAATTGCCCTGAGAATGTGGTAGTGGGCCTATTCCTTGAACTGCTGCAATCCTTGTGATGATGGTGCTTCCATAATAGTGTTAGGTGCAGAATTCCAGGATACTGACCGAATGATGATGAAGGAATGATGATATATATCCAAGTCAAGGTGCCATGTGACTTAGGGAAATTGTAAGTAACGGTGTTCCCATGCCATTGCTGTTCTTGTCCTTCTCAGTGGTAGAAGTCACAGGGGAGGGAGGTGCATTCAAAGTAAGTTGATGAGTTGCTGCAGTGCAGCCTGTAAATAACAACAACAACTTGCAATTATATAGCACGTTTAATGTAGTAAAACATCCCATGTGCTTTACAGGAGCGTAATCAGCCAAAAAATGACACCAAGCTAAAGAAGACAGTAGGACAGGTGACGAAAAGCTTGGTCAAAGAGATAGGTTTTAATGAGTGTCTTAAAAGGAATGAGAGAGGTGGAGATGTTCAGGGAGGGAATTCCAGAGTTTGAAGCTTAGTCGGCTGAAGGGAGGGTCGCCAATTGTGGCGCAAAGGAGCAGCATGTACTCCAAGCCCACATATATAATAGATCAGGTTGCAACACATGGGAGAACTCTCTTGTGAAGCACAGCCTCCACAAGCATTGCTCCTCGGTCAGCTGTAGGTAGGAGTATCTTGGTCTGTAATTTTTGCAGTGAGGATATCAGTGTTTGGGTGCCATTCCCCTCCAGTGATGCCTAACTAGCCATGTCATCCCACCAGTGCTTCTCCTCTTATTCCTTCAAAAATAAAGTTACAAAGGTCTTTCTAATGGAGAGCCCATGTTGATTTCTTTAGATGTGGAGATGCCGGTGATGGACTGGGGTTGACAATTGTAAACAATTTTACAACACCAAGTTATAGTCCAGCAATTTTATTTTAAATTCACAAGCTTTCGGAGGCTTCCTCCTTCGTCAGGTGAACGATGTGATTAGAGTTGGAGATGGGAAAAAATGGAAACCCCACAGCTGAAGGCACAAAGGTAGACATTGAAGCAGTTGTCAGGAGATAAAAAACACAAAAAAATTGAAAATTGGCTGAGAAATAAACTTTTTATGAATCGCTTTTTAACATCAGATCAGCCTTCTAAGTGCACTTCAGCCTTTCAATTACCAGCTAGCAATGCCAGATGCTTGTTTTATAGGGGCGTGATTTACGACTGACGTCAATAAGGTGGTAATGACATAAAATGGGATGTATGACATCACCATGTCATTACTGCCTCATTTAAATACAGCCACCCATTTTTGTGCAAGTGCTTACAATATTGGACAAAGTAATGTCAGAAAATCAGGCTGACGAAAAAAACGGGCAGGGGTCAATTTTACTGGTCCCTGTAAGTATAGGTGTACCAGGCAGAATAGCCATGGTAAGCTTTTAGATTATTCTGCAATGGCTATACAAGGTCAGGCCTGGAGTATAGGAGACATTGGGCTAAAAATTGGGCCATTTAGTGCCTGTTGTTTCGGTGCTACGTGGCCTCCCGGAGTGCCAAGATGGCGTCTTGGATGCACACACATGCTTCTAGCCAGATGCCATTTTGATAAAGGTATTAGTGCAAGTGCCGAGAACGAACACCGGCAGAAACACCATTTTGGAACTTATCGCTCCATTCAACGCACTGTCTTAACCATGCACACCTGAACATGTCTTAGAATACCTGGAGAACACCCCACCAGCGCTATTTAAAGGGATCATGCAGGTGTTGCAGATTAGTTGCTGGATTATTGCTTCAGGCTGCTGGTAGAATAGGAAGTGTTTTTTGAAGCTCCCTATACTTACTGAGATTTGCTAGTGTTCATTTGAGAGTGGTTTGGCAGGTACTGCCTTACGGTTGGGAAAGTTACAACAGTGGTTGCACAAGACTCCTGGCAACCATGTCTGCTAGGGCCCCCGTTGGGCATTGTACACAACTGGGAGCATGCAGAAAAGCCATGTAGAGCAGGTCAAGCTGTGAGGAGAGGGAGGAGGAGGAGCAGGGCACTGAGCAGGAGGCCGTATCCAATGAGGACCTTCAGGGAATTCTCTTACTTCAACATGAGCAAAGAGCAGTGCATTGGACGGCTGAGGTTCACCCAGGAGGTCGTGATGGAGATCTGTCAACTGCTGCAGTCACAACTACAGCCTCAGAGCAGGGCAAGGACACGACTGCCTGTGGTTGTGAAGGTAACCGTGGCGTTGAACTTCTACGGCTCTGGATCCTTTCAGGCCTCTGCTGGCGATATGTGCAACATCTCGCAGTTTGCAGTGCATTGCTGCATAAGGGAGGTCACAGACACACTACACGAGATGAGGAACAGGTTCATCACATTCACTCTTGATGGAGACAAGCAGAACGAGCGAGCATGAGGGTTTGCTCGCATTGCAGGCTTCGCCATGGTGCTGAGTGCCATTGACTGCACGCATATTGCCTTACGTGCTCCGCATATCAACTTAGCTGTCTTCGTGAACTGAAAGAGCTTCTACTCCCTGAACGTGCAGCTGGTGTGCGACCACACACATCGTACCATGAAGGTCAATGCCCGCTAACCTGGGAGCAGTCATGATGCCTTTGTTATGTGGCAGTCCAACGTGCCAGCTATCTTTAACCCGGCTCAGCAAGTCAAAGGCTGGCTACTGGGCGACAAGGGTTATCCCCTCATGTGGTAGCTCATGATCCCAGTGTGGCATTCACGCACACGTGCAGAGCAGGCCTACAATGAGAGCCATGCTGCCACACGCAACATCGTGGAGCACACCATAGGCCTCCTGAAGCAACGCTTCCGCTGCCTGGACCGTTCTGGAGGAGCCCTGCAATACTCCGCTGAGAGGGTGGGAAGATTCGTGGTGGTATGCTGCATGCTGCACAACCTCACCATCATGAGGGACCAGGCCTTGCCACCGACGATCGGACAAGATCCTGAGCCAGAGGGTGAGGAGGAGGCGGAGGAAGAGGCTGAGGAGGAGGAGGAGGAGAAGGAAGAGGCTGAGGAGGAGGAGGGTGAGGAGCTGGAGGAGGAAGTGGAGGAAGACACAAGGGGGCAACAAGGAACACACGCCTTGTATGCAAGGGCTCTGCATGCACACCTGATCCGTGCCCGGTATCAATAATGTGAACGACATCTCCCAAGTCACCAACAATCCTGCACTCCCCACCTATCCGCTTCCACATGACCGTCAAATCGCCCTCCATCTGATTACGTATTGCTTTCCCCTTCAGCTCATCGCATAAATAAAAACCACCACCAAATGCAAATTCAAAGTCACATTTATCAATTAACAAATTAAATTATGCAAAAAGGGGACTATTCACCATTGTGCATTCCCTTAGTGCCTGTTGTTCGTGTCCTTTACCTATCCTAGCGCTCCTACAAGATGCATCCCGAGTGGCTGGAGCATGGGTGGTGGAAGGCTGCTGGCCTTCAATTGAGGAGAGAGCAGATGACCTTGGAGGACGACCTCGAGCAGCTCTGGGCCGGGAGGGCCCAGCTTCAGACTGCACCATCTCAGCATGGGCTGCTGCAGTCTGGCCTGGCTGGCTGATAGGCAACAACAAGGGTACTGGCGGAGTGGTTGGGGTGGGAGCAGGAATGCTGTCGTGCTGAAAGCGGACAGCAGGTCTGACTGCCATGGCGCCACTGCCACTCTCCCAGGGCGGCACTCCTGGTGATCAGCTGGAGAACGGATTGCTGGAGTGCTGCGACGCCCTGGGAGCCCCATTCCACAGTGGTACCAGAGCCACGATAACATTGCAGTAGTCTGAGCTTCAACTGTAGCTTGCATACCTTTGAAGCTATTTGTGCTGCAATGGAAGCCGTGACATCGGCCATCAGGAGCTGCATCATGGTAGGTTCCACAGGTGTGCTGATGGAGGTGACCACCCGTTCCATGAGAAAGGATGTGCTCCAAGCTCTACGCAAAGCCCTCTGCCAAGTTGGAGTTGGATTCCTCCATGCCCCTTGTTATTGTGCGCAGGCTTTCTGGCAGGCTTTCCAGCCCATCAGTCATCTTCTGTAGCCTGGCCCATTGAAGTCCTCATCTGACTCCTCTGCAGCAGAAGTAGAGAGCGACCTCGCTCTCTGGCGAGCTGGCACCTGTGGTAACCGTTCCCCCCGCCCCGGCTCCTGCGCATTTGTGCCCAGTGTCTCACCACATGCAGATCCCTCCTCTAACCTAGCCTCTAAAAGATGGGCAGTGTCAGATCGAGTGACGGTGTGGCTTCAGTGTCCTCCTCCTCCTCAGACGGTGCCAGCACCTGTTCTTGAGTATCTGCAATGACAAAGGGAAACAGGTTGAGTTGTGGAGCGGGGAGAGGAGCAAGTAAGATGCGCGTGCCGACAGCATCTGCAGCACGTGAGTCAGAAAAGATTGTGGGAGGAGGGAGATGTGGGAAAGGAGGCGGAGCATTAGAAATGCAGAGACTCCCCCGTCATCAGGATCTCCAGCACGGCATGTAGTCATTGCTACAGCGACAGCCTGCCCAATGATCCGAAGCACTGTCTCCCCCAAGGGGGTGAGGACATATAGGCCTGCATGTCCTCCTTCAGGTCACTCCTGCTGCCAGATGTTATGTGCCACTTTCTCCTGCAAGACAGAGGGCAATGTGTCAGTGAGTATCCTGCAAGGTGACTGGGTAATGTGCCTGTCATGGTTGACTAGCTGCCAGTGTGTGTGACCTGTGAGTGGTGGTTGTGTGGCCTGCAAGTGTGGTACTATGTGAGGATAAGATGCAGCATGCTAAGTCCAGCATTGCGTATGGATGGGCAGTGTTTGTTGGTGGGTGGGTGACGGGGTGGGGGGGGGGGGGGAGTCATGCGCGGAGCAGTGGTGCAGTTGGTCGGAGGTGCCACTTGACACTTGCATTCACTCACCTTACCTCGTGTCAAATCGTTGAACTTCTTTCGGCACTGCACCCACGTGCGTGGTGCCGTGCTCCAGGCGTTGACTTCCTGGGCCACAGTCTCCCAATGCCTGCAGAGCTGGAGTCTGGAGGGTCTCCTGCCACCCTGCGGGTACAGGTTGGCCCTCTTTTCGTCCACCCCCTCCACCAGGGCCTCCAGTGCATCGTCTGAGAAGCGTGGGGTGTGCTCTCGTACCAGTTCCGCGATCCCTCCTGCCATCTTTCCCCCCTCCCAGTAGATTGTGCACTTGCCCTTTAAAATTTGCATCTGCAACTTTAAGAGGTACAGGCTACCTGTGACGAGCGCTGGCCACGCCCCTATTTCAGGATTCCTGATTCTCTGTGCAACCTCTCAGCAGCGCGGGTAGTGCTGGCTGCGCAGGAAGCACCGGGCGCGGGTTAGTCACGGAATCGCAGTACCCGCGCCCGGTTAGTGTCCCTGTCCAATTTAACCCCCATTACCTCATTAACTGTCCACGAGAACAGATAAGAAAGATAGATATATAGCAAATCAGTCAAGGAGACTGTAGGAGCGTCACCTGTTATAAATAGACTTGTGTTATGGATGTACTGGGAAGAAATAAGTCCCGATATTTACGGGGAGGCAGGGAAGGAGCGGGGGCATGTGTCTGCGGCCGGGAAACCTGGAAATATCGGGAAGGCCAAGGTCCTGTATCCGGCAATCAGATAAGATCCGATTGGGAGGGAGGCTTGGAGCAAGGCAACGAGGAGGGAGGGAGGTTGAGTTTGTGGCGGTGTGTGTGTGGGGGAGGGGGGGAGATCGTGGCAGTGGTCTGAAGATCGGGGTGGGGGGAGATTGTTGGGGGGGGTTCTAAAGATCACAGGTGGGTCGACTGATCATGGGGAGAGATCGCTGGGCTGTCAGCCGATCATGAGGAGGGAGAGATTGCGGGGAGGTCGTCCGATCGCGGGGATAGAGAGATCGCGGCAGAAGATTTGCTTGAGGGGCCAGGGGGAAGCACTCCTGTTCCTCCTGGCCCACAAGCAGTGATGGAAAAGTACTTACCTGCTGGATCCAGCAGCTCCCGCCTTCCTTCAACTCCCAAGCCTTGGGAAACCTGGCCCGCCGCTGTTAAATTGAAATGGCTGCCAAAATCTGAGGGATGGAGTCTTATTTAAATATTATAATCACTGACCCGCCTCTCCAGAGCGCGTTACTCGAACACCCCCAAAACTGCCACAGTTAAACCAGAAGTATTCGCGTTTGCGGCGGATTGGGTCAGGTTTCACATTTTTACCAATTTAACCCCCCAAACACCCGACCCTCTCCCACCCGTCGTGGTGGGGGGGGGGGGTGGCGGGGTTAAAAAAACCCTCATAAGACTTTGAATGCTACAAAGAACTAATGAGCACTCGTGTGGAATGCTCGGAGTGTGATAAACAACCTGAGACATTAATGGGCATGTGTAACAAATGATAGCAGCTAACCTTACCACTAAATGAGCTCAACAGCATACACACAGAACATGATGACATATGGTACCCACATTTGTCCTATGTAATCAAACCTATAAAAGATACAACACACTGGAGCTCCTTGGGGGATTTTTGAACTAGTCTTGCTGAGGCTAGCGTAAGCAGTCAAGATGACATACTTGTGACCTCCTAAGGAATCCTTGGTATGTGAGTTATAATCGGTATCTTATCTCATGTACACTGCATGTAAGAGGCTGTGTTTTATTATCTCATTGACTTGATTTAATTAAAAGTGCTAACCTGACGTTTCAGTGTTTCCTAGTCCTCAAACTTGTATAAGAGGTAAAGGATGTATGACAATATCTTATAATACCTCCACATAAAGGCAATAGGGATATATGATAATATCCTACATAAACCTAACAGTGCCCATCCCATTTCCACCTGAAATTGGGCAGTAAAAAGAGGAAAATTAGCCTCCAATCATAGAATTCAAGCTAAACTGGTTAAAACCAAATCCAGGAAAATCTTTTTCACTCAAAGGGTTCTGAGAATGTGGAACACAGTCCTAGAAGACAAAATGAATTGTTTAAAAAGGAGATAAATACTTATTTGGGAAGTAAGGGTATTAAGGAATATGGGGAACAAAGCAGGGAATTGAGACTAAGAAGATAGAGCTGCTATGGTAAACAAAAAAAGCAAAGAAGGCTCAATGGGTCAAATGAACTCCTCCTGTCCCTGTGATGGCTGAATAACATTTTCACATCCCATCCTTCAAATTCTAAGATTATGTTACAGGCAACCAAAGAGAGCACACCAGGTTTAGATTGACGGCACTACATATCCATTTTTAAGCTGCATGTGGTAAACGAGTGCATGTGTAACAAATGATAGCAGCTAACCTTACACACTCGCTCACCTGACGAAGGAGAAAGCCTCTGAAAGCTTGTGATTTTCAAATAAAACAGTTGGACTATAACCTGGTGTTGTAAGATTCCTTACATATATGGTAAACAAGTTAGCCTACACATGAATACAGCAATCCAAGCAAATGTGTGTATCTGCAGGGTCAGGTATTAGATTGCAAACTATGGCATTGTAAGAAGAGTTCCAATCCAACAAGAAAGCCTCTGGTATGGAAACATACACATAAGAGGGAAGAATCACAGCTGCCATAACTGAAAATTCATTTATTTGCATGTGTCAGTGAACACCACCAAGAAAGGTAAATTTTGTGGGACTGCACCCGACATAGAGCACCCTCAACAGAATGGCGGCTTGGACAATGGGCCATTGGGGTCAATGTGCCAAATTCACGGCACTTCCAGTTTTTCAGGTGAATAAAATTAAATTGGAAAATTGGGAGCACTCCAAATTGACAGTAATGACATCCCCCCCCAACCCAATTGTCTGATTCTGACTCCAGTTGGGCGAGGTTCCATGCTAGGAACAGATCCTTGTAAAATTTACCCTCAAATGTAAGCCAAGTTAGAACTGGAAATGGATCGAACACAAAGTAATATTGAAGGTAGTTGGGGAAGGCCTTTATTATTAGAAAAAAGCACCTTTCAAAAAGGTGGAGTGGCTCTAAGTAGAAGAACTTGCATCTTTCATGTTCTCAGGATATCCCATAGCACTTAAAAGCTAGTGAATTACTTTTAAAGTGTAGTTACTGTTGTAGGCAAAGTGGCGGCCAATTTGCACATAGTGAGGTCCCACAAATAGTATGTGTACTACATGACCTGATAATCTGTTTTGATGGCGTTAGTTGAGGGCTCAGCATTGGCCAGGACACTGGGAAACTTGTTGCCCTTCTTTGAGTAATGCTATGGGATCTTCTATATTCACTTGACAAGGGAACTTAGGTATAAATGAGTAAAAGACAAGTTCAGGACTAATGTCAAGAAGCATCTCCACACAAAGAACAATTAATGCCTGGAATGGAGCCATTCAAGAAGCATTTGGATGCTGTATTGTAGGGGGAGGGTTGGGAAATTGTAGATCTCTGTGGAAGAATAACCTCGGCTGAATGGCCTCCCTCATCTATCTTTGTGATAATAAAATTACAACCAGGAAATAAAATCATTAGAGTGAGTTACTGGGAGGAAAATGTGCAAAGTGTATCCCCTCAACCCATTGGAACTGGATTAAGCCTGTATAAATTTGATTTGCATGGCTGACGAGAGAATTTAGAAACTGCATTTAAAAACATGCAGAGTCCCACAAAGTTGGTTTGTATAAACAAATAGAGATCTATTCATCTTGCACGTTTCTCAATGCCCGAAGAGAAAATGTACCTCCTCTCATCTTGTATTCAGTTTCTGAGATCAGTTTTTTTTTAAACTGAACATTTATTGTTGAAATAAACTCAACTGATGTTAACTGATTTTGTTCAAATTGAAACAAAATATAGATTTACCTGATATTTCAGTGGTTTTCATTTATTGTATAAAAAGCAATCAACGTGTTTGCTTTTCAACAGGTGTATTCTGCACTGTGTATACAGACACATTCAATATTTCTTTCATTTAAAAAGTATAAGACAACAGCTCAAGAACTATTCTGAAATAAAATATTTTACTATATACCCTATGTTTGCTTCTACTACCATGTCACTCAAATGTATTAACTGGCATTGACTTGTAAAGTCTGTTGACTTTACAAGCAGAAGAGCAGATGGAGGCAAATGTACGCTAGTGAAATCGAAAGTAATCGTGGCACCAAAATTCAATATAATTAAAATTCCTATCTGATCCCAATGTCTTATGTATGCAAGGAGGTTTGATGTATTTGTCAAAAGATGGAAGTCACCAAATTTTAGAGATGGTTCTTCGTTTCTTATTTTTCCAAGTGCCTGGTAAAATGACAAAGTTGATAGTGGCTCTTCAGATTGTTGCTGTTAAAAACAAAGAAAACTGTTAGAACCTAAATTAAAAGACTTATAATCATTGAATCATACAACAGAGAAGGGTGCCATTGGGTCCATCATACCTGTGCCGGCTCTTTGAGAGAGCTATCCAATTAGTCCCACTCCCCTGCGTTTTCCCCATAGCCCTGCAATATTTTTCCCTTCAAGTATTTATCCAATTCCCTTTTGAAAGTTACTATTGAAACTGCTTCCACCACCCTTTCAGGCAGTGCGTTCCAGATCATAACAACTCACTGCGTAAAAAAATTTCTCCTTGTCTCCCCTCTGGTTCTTTTGCCAATTACCTTAAATTTGTGTCCTCTGCTTACCAACCCTCCTGCCAGTGGAAACAGTTTCTCCCTCTTTACTCCATCAGCACCCCTTATAATTTTGAACACCTCGATCAAATCTCCCCTTGACCTTCTCTGCTCCAAGGAGAACAATCCCAGATTCTCCAGTCTCTCCACATAACTGAAGTCCCTCATCCCTGGTACCATTCTAGTACATCTCGTCCATGCCCTCTCCAAGGCCTTGACACCCTTCCTAAAGTGTGGTAACCAGAATTGGACCCAATAATCCAGCTGAGGCCTAACCCGTGATTTGTAAAGGTTTAGCATAACTTCCTTGCTTTTGTTCGCTATGGTCCTGATTTAAACTGCCTCCACCTGGTGGAAACCGGGCCCGGGGGGGGTGGTGGGGGCAGTGAAAATAACATGAGTCAGTAACGCGAGTCAGTAAACTTCTCCGATCCTGCTTCCTTCCCGCCGTGTCCTGATATTAACCTGCTCTTTTGAGCAGGCGAGCAGGACACTGGCAGGAAGGAAGCATGGCCCTACTTCAAATTTGAAGGAATAGAGAGTCATATATCTAAGTTTGCTGACGACACTAAGTTAGGTGGCACAGTAGATAGTGTAGCATAGTGATTATGTTACTGGGCTAGTAATCCAGAGGCCTGGACTAAAATCCAGAGTCATGAGTTCAAATCCTGCCACGGCAGCTGGCAAATTTAAATTCAATTAATTAATTAAATTCAATTAATTAAATAAAAATCTGGAATTAAAATACTAGTATCAGTAATGATGGCCATGAAACTACCGGATTGTCGTAAAAACCCATCTGGTTCACTAATGCCCTTTAGGGAAGGAAACCTGCCGTCCTTACCCGGTCTGGCCTATATGTGACTCCAGACCCACAGCAATGTGGTTGATTCTTAATTGCCCTCTGAAATGGCCTAGCAAGCCACTCAGTTGTAAAATCTCACTACGAAAAGTCATAATAAGAATCCTAACAGCACTGTGGGAGAACCGTCACCACACGGACTGCAGCGGTTCAAGAAGGCGGCTCACCACCACCTTCTCGAGGGCAATTAGGGATAGGCAATAAATGCTGGCCTCGCCAGCGACGCCCACATCCCGTGAACGAATAAAAAAAAAAGATGGGAGTAAAAAATTGCAAAGGGACATTGATAGATTAAGTGAGTGGGCAAAACTAATGTGGGAAAGTGTGAGGTCATCCACTGTGGACCAAAGAAAGATAGATCAAAGTATTTTCTAAATGACGAGAAGTTAGGAACTGTGGATGAGCAGACAGATTTAGGGATCCATTTGCAGCGGACATGACGGCCAGAGCTTCCCGAGCACCTAGGCACGGGGTGTGCAACACCGTCAGACTGACTGCAAGGACGGGCGAAGGAACCCCGCCGTGGCAACACAACGTCTCGTGGATTCGGGGCTGTGGACATCTTCTGCCTGCAGGACTTGCTGAGGAGCGGATACTTCGACGTGACCTTCAGGGATGTCGCCTGATGCCTAAAGATGCTCCAGGCCTGTAAGGAGAAGGGGAAGGAAGTGCCTTTGTCGCACCTCACCGTGGAGCCGCTCTTCACACTCCCGAAAGAGAATGAACGGACACTGACAGTCAACATGTTCAACCCGCATGTGCCCGTCATGGATGTGCTGATGTTCCTCAAGAGATACGTGAACGGAGCGGATCAGAGCATTGACATCACGGACATGTTTGGGATCTGGACCAGCAAAAGGAACATCAAGACAAAGTTGAGGGTGGATGACGAGGGAAACAGCATCCATCTCCTATCAAGTTTCGTGATTGGGACGAGTCGTGGGTATATGGTGTACCAGGGGCAGCCCAATGTGTGTTGATCCTGCGGCAAACACGAGGCGGCCTCCTGCAATGCGGTGATCTGCAGGAAGCAGGGCCACCAGACACTGGACTGTCAGGAGGCCAAACGCTGCAACCTGTGTGGAGAGGCTGGTCACCTATACAAGACCTGCCCAAACTGCAGACACAGTTATGCACAGGTTGCAAGAGGCAAGGCAATGCAGGAGAAGACAGCAGCAGTGGTGGCTACCCCAAAGGAAACCATGCCGCTGACCCCCGTGAAAGAGCCAACAGGCAGGAGGAGGACGAAGAGCAGGAAGGGAGCGTCGAGGAAACCAACCAAACCCCGACACTCAGCCCCAAGATTTCCCCTGAGCACATAGGATCAATGGAAAGTGACGCAGGGGTGGAAGAAGGATGGACAACACAGGAAAAGAAAAAGAGGAAGTCCCGTAGGATCAGAGGAACAAACAATAAAAGTGGGACCAGCAGCAAGAGGTGCTTAGAGACCCCAACGGACAACAGCGACCACTCCTCGGCTGATGAACAGGGAAAAGAGGGGAAACCCACCTGCATCAAAGGAAGTGGCAAAACACGATGGTGACTAGTGACACTGACAGCACGCTCCAGCTCCAGGAACTCGGGAGCGGCAACACCCAGCTCTGGGGCATTGGGAGTAGCGGTGCGCCCCCAACTCCAGGATGCTTGGAGTAGCGAGGTGCAGAGTGAGATCCCCCAACTCCGGGAAACCTGGAGAAGCAACGCGGAGAGCGAATCCCCCAACTCCAGGAAACCGGGAGCAGCACAACAGTAGCGGAGAGCGAACCACCAGCAAAAGCCGAGGAGGCGGACCTGGTCGTGGATCTCACGGACACACCACCCCACGAGACCCTACCATCGGCCTCCGAGCATGGATATTTCCCCAAGGAGGACAGGCCTCGTTCCTCAGCCCAAGGACCGTCCAGAAGTTCTTGCATACCATGCAAATGCAGAATCTGGACCGCGGGTTGGAAATGGAGAGTAATGTAGAACCTGGGCTGATGCAATTGTAGGACCTTAATGTTTGTCCTTTTGTATTTTTAAAATGGCTTTAAAAATTGCATCCACAAACATGCACAGTATTAAATCGACTACGCGATGTGCTGCGACCCTGAACTACCTGTCTAGGGTAAAGAGGGACCTGCTGTTCTTGCAGGAATGCGGGATCCTGCACCTCAGCAATGACCGGCAGTGGTCATGCACATGGACCCTGGGGCAGTCGATCTGGTTGGGTGGCAATGATAGTCTTTCCTCGGGCCTGGGGATTCTGCTGCGAGGAGGCCAATTCACCATCACCGAGGTTAAGGAGGTGGTGGGGGGCTGCCTGCTCGTAGCAGATGTTCTGTATAAGAACGCCCTGCTCCGACTGATCAATGTGTATGCCCCGACTATCAGGAGCGAGTGGCTGGAGGTCTCCCAGCATCTCCTGAAGCTGCTGAAGACCTCCAGGCCAGTTGTTCTCGCTGGAGACTTCAACTGCATCACCAATGCGGCTGGACGATCCAGCAGGGTCAATGGAATACCGGACACCACGTCCAAACTCTTGATGGAAGCAGTGAAAGATGCAAAGCTTTGCGACATCTTCAGCAACCCTGCAGACAGAGCACCGCAGAGATACACCTGCTCTAGGCCAGATGGGTCTGTCCGTTCCAGGATAGGCTTCCTATTTGTGTCCCCAATGCTCAAGGTCAGAGCCACTGACATCCAGCCGGTGTTCTTCTCTGACCACTGCCTCCTACTGGCTGACTGTCAAATGCAGGAGGACCAGAAGGCAGGCAGGGGGATATGGAAGCTGAACTCGAGGCTGTTGACCCCGGAGAACATCAAGGAACTAAAGAGGGATTATACACATTGGAGGACCATGAAATCCCTCCTTGACTCCATGGTGCACTGGTGGGAAGCGATCAAGGCCAACATCAAGAGGTTCTTCATCCTCAGAGGTGTTCAGAAGGCAAGAGTGAGGCAGAGGGAAGTGTCACAACTCCAAAAAAGCATTCAGGATCTGCTCCAGCTGCAGTCAATGGGGGTCGATGTCAGGGAGGAACTTAGAGAGTTGAAGGGCCAGCAAGCCTCGCTCTTCATCTCGGAGGCCTCAAAGATCATCTTCCGGTCCAGAGTCCGCTCCGTGGAGCAGGACGAGACGGGCTCACGTTTCCTCTTCCTGGAGCTGCACAGATAGACCTCTGTGATCAGCAGCCTGAAGGAGGAAGACGACTCGGTGATGTCTTCGTAGGCCAACATACTGAGGATCAGCAAGTCCTTTTATGCCGGGCTGTATGATGCGAAGCCCACAGACAGCATGGCCTCTCAGTCCTTCCTCTATCATGGAGGTCTTAGAGGACAGTGAGCGGGAGAGCATGGATCAGTCACTGACTTTGGACGAGCTGACAAAGGCCATCCGGTCCTTCGAGAAGAGTAGAACTCCCGGAAGTGATGGCATATCAGTTGAGTTGTATTGGGCTCTATGGGACTGGATAGGCCTAGACCTACTGGAAGTGTACGGGGGTATGCTTCTGGCAGGCAGCATGTCAGAGTCCATGAGGAAAGGCATCATCACCTTCATCTACAAGTGGAAGGGGGAGAGGGAAGAAATGAGAAATTGGCACCCCATTTCCTTGCTAAATGTTGACTACAAGATTCTGTCTAAGGTCATCACCAACAGGCTCATGTCTGCTCTGGAGCTGGTGATCCACCCGATCAGACCTGTGCTGTACCCGGCAGGAAGATCTCAGATAGCCTTGCGCTACTCAGTGATACAATCGCCTACGTGCAAGACAGGAGGGTGAACATCTGTCCTGGTTCATCCCCAACAGCTCGGTAATACAGGCTGTTCCCCGGACGCACACTGAAACAAGTAATAACGGCTGCTGGAAGACCATCAACTCAGTGAAGGAGGCCCTTTGGTCCGCCCAAAACCTGCTGGTCTTCCAACTGAAGGAGCTGGCCACGACTGAGTGTTGCCAACTGGCACACTCCAAGGTCCAGGGGTACGTGCTGCAGGACGCACTGAAGCGAGGTGCGGCCTACACAAAGGCTCTATGGGGAAAGGCCACCGTATAAGGTCATGTGTATTGTACAGAATAAGTTAGAAGATAAATACTGTGTTTGTGTTGTAATAATAATTGTAGTTTGTACGATCTGTATTGTATTGTTTTGAATTGTAATTATGATATTTACATTGAACTGTGTGTATCCTTAAATTTTATGAAATAAAGTATATTTTGAAATATTAAAAAAAAGTACGAGGCTCCGTCTTTCAGATAAGACGTTAAACCTCTCTGATGTAAAAGATCCTGTGGCACTATTTTGAAGAAGATCAGGGGAGTGGTCCCTGGTATCCTAGCAATTATTTATCCCTCAACAAACATTAAAACAGATTATCTGGTCATTATCACATTGCTGTTAGTGGGACCTTGCTGTAAGCAAATTGGCTGCCACGTTTCCTACATTACAAGTGACTACACTTCAAAAGTACTTCATTGGCTGTAAAGCGCTTTGGGACGTCCTGAGGTCGTGAAAGGCTCTAAATGCAAGTCTTTCTTTTTTCTTCTTTTTACTGCTCAAATCTCTCCATGGTATCTATAACCCACATCTTCATTCCATGTTTCCAACAGGGTGGTAATCTATACAGCAACTGTGTCCACTGCAAAAGACGACTGAAGAGGTGGGAGAACAGTTAATTTCTGGGAGGAGGACCTTGATGCCTTTTTAGACAAGGTAGAGGACAGGAGGCACAGTCTCCTGGGACAGCACTCCTTTAAGCCTGGCAGAGCAGTCAGCTGTATCAACTGGAGGGAGGTGGCACTGGCACTCTTGGCCAGTGCCACTTCCTTACTCCCAAGACAGCAGAGCAGTGCAACAAAAATTCAAGTATCTCACCAAATCTGGTAAAGGTAAGGCACTCACAGTAGTTTTCCTTTCTTCCTTGACCACCTTGGGCACCAGAACACTCTTCTCCCTTTTAAAGGCAACACTCACACTACTAACCCTTCACACTGCAGTCTGTTCAAGGGAACCTACTAGCCTCCTCCTAGCCTGAACTATGGCTACACGCCTCCCTTAACTCATAAAAACTACCTTGCACAATACCCAAAACTTTCTCCACCCTTAACGTCTTCACAACCCCACACCTCTCACTTCATCTTTCCCATCACACTCGCTCTGTATCTCTGCTGCCTGGGGAGGGTGATGCCCAAGTGGAGGAATTTAGCTGCTGTATGAAAGTGGACGTCCTTCACCTGCACAATACGCGCCTTGACAGTTCACTAGCTAATTATGCATAGATGGCCTGTGGCAGCCTGGAAGGATGGAGCGAGTCTACAAATCATTGTGATGAGCTGACAGGTGTTCAATGGCTTCCTCAGAGAGGCGCAGCTGTCGGATGCATGGCTCCTCGGATGGGTTCTCATAGGACCTGTGTGGCCTATACATGCATTGAGGAGGGTAGTACCTAGTGGTCTGCTGTCCTCTGCCATGCTACCAGATTCTCCTGGCCTCGACACAGTGCTGCTGCAACTTGTCCTCCATTATGAAGGCATAGAGTGCTATGTTCATGGAGAAAGCCGTCTGTGTCCAAAGTTGATCTGAGTGTGGGTTTGGGGTGGGGGAAGTCAGGGGCTCAGAGGTTTTTGGGGGAGAGAGGAAAACACTACAGTAAAATTAAGTGCATGTGTCAGTGATTAGAAAAATGTGACGCAACAGGTTAAATAATGTACCTTGAAAGCCTGGAATCAATAAGTGAAGTTGGTGCCTTCTTCAGCTCACCAACTCGTCACTTACACTGATCTGAAGTGACAAGGGCAGCCGTGAAATCTTTTTTTTGGGTGCAACTTACACTGAGTGCGGGAGCAGGGTAAACCCAGGAAACTTCCATGTACTGGAACAGTGCAGCTATGTAAATGAGGCTTATGGGGCTTTGATGGACGTACAGTTTGTACAGTTAACAAGATTGAGGAAACTTGCATTTAGCACAATGGCCTAAATGTACCCAAATGAACATTTCCGTAACCTTTTTAGCACAATAATACTGTAAGTGCTAAAGATAGTGAGGAAATTAAGGGACACTTTTTTTTGTTAGAAAATAGAGCAATGATCTGACCTGCGAGTCACTAATCATGAGGCACTGGTCGTGCTCGGGCTGGAATTTCAGGCTCCAGCTGGCTGCCAATTCAGCACTGCCCGATTTTCTTGTGTGGGGAGCAGGGTACCAGGATTTTTTTTATACTATGGACTCCACTTCAGCGTGTCCCTGCCACATAAGGCATTTATCCCTAATTTTAATATTTTTGGGGACCTAACGAGCTTTGCACACAACTTCTATGCAAACTCCCAGCTTCTTCAGCGCGGGTTTTTTAAAAATTCATTCTCGGGATGTGGGTGTCGCTTGCAAGGCCTGCATTTATTACTCACCTAGTTGCCCTGAGAAGGTGGTGATAGGCCTATTTTTAAGCTGCCATAGTAGGACTTGAACTCATGTTCTCTGGATTAATCATTCAGGCCTCTGGATTACTAGTCCAGTAACATAACCACTGCACTACCGTACCCCATTATTGACACATTGGGGCATACTAGGCACCTTGGATGAGTTGCAGGTCTCGGGGAGTGGACACTTGATGCGCTTCAGTAAAAGGCAATGGGGCGTATTAACTCTGTTTGCCCAGCAGTCGGGCAGCTAAAATCGCCCATGGTGCTTACCCACCAAAGCTCTGCTATCTTCCCGCAGGTTACTATTTTAACCCGCTCTTCTGAGCAGATGAGAGGGACTCCTGCTGGAAATCAGCGGGGTCCTTCTTTAAATATGCAGTTCAGGCTCCAGTGATGTCATCGGTGCCTGACTGCTATTTTAACAAGAGGCCTTCATTGAGAAGCTGTTTTAGCCAAGCTATTGGGAAGAAGCCCAAAAAAGTTAAGTATTGGAGTCATCTGCCCGGGGTTTACCCCTCCACCCAACAGCAAGGCCCTCCCGAACCCTTCGCCAGCCACTTACCTGAGTGCTGAGGACCATTCCTTCGGTCCACAGAGGTGGCCTCCTACTGCCTGACATTCTGCTCCCACCTACCAGCCAGCTGCCGCTCCCTGCCGGTTTTGGGCAGGAAACTGACAGGGTCTATGCAGGTGAAGCCAGGGAGTTAAAATCTCCCAGACCTCATGCTGCCGAGGTCAGGACAGTTTGCCACCCATCTTTGCCTCTGCATTCAAGTTAAAATTGGGGTTAATATTTTTAGCAAATCTGCTTGGCAGCAGTATTTGGATCTCCTCTTTAGTGATATCCTTGTCCCTATGATTCTGGGCTACTTTGGTATGACTCCCACAGTGCATGAAGGATGCCTAAATGGAGAAAGAGGACATATTACCTATATTGTAGGGCCTTTGTCATTTTTTGAATGATATGTATCTTCCAAATACAACAATCCCTTCTAACTATCCTCTGAGGCTTGATTAGGTTTGATTTTTTGGCATGGCTAGGGGCTTTATTGTGGTGAGTGTACATTAGCTTTAGGTCAAAATGAACCTGTGCTATTGTGCAGGTTCTGGAGCTTTATGCAACACAGGAGCAGAAGGTCATGTGCAACTGCCCAACGTGACATCATGACTAAAAACATTTGGGGTTATGAACATACAAAACCTAAGGATAGGAAAAGACCAGCTGGTCCATCAAACCTGGTCTATACTGTCTTGGTGAAACTTAGGCGGACAATGACCCGTATCGCCTTGGAGAGGCAAAAAAAAAGAAAAAAAAGTGGGTCAATTTAGCGGAAAAATCTGAGAAAATCTTTCTGACCCCTTAAGGCCATGAAACAAGTTCTAGGAGACCACGGTGACAGAGAGAAACATGCCTCAGTACCCACCTACCTTCTATCTGTAGTTATATCGGCCAGTCAGGAACTTATCAAGCTCTTTTTTGAATGTTTGCAGCAGTCACTGCACAAGCTAGCAATTTGTTCCATGGGTCGATGACTCTATTAAAAGAACTACCTCCTCATATCTAACCCAGTTCAATACTCACGTAACTTATACTCATGCCTCCTGGTCCCCCCTAACCTTTCTAACTCAAATAGCCTATCCACATGGACTGAATCTAATCCTTTAGCAAGTGGTTCCCAGAACCCATCCACTTAGCTAGGTTTCTATGGTATGTAAAGGATGCCCAACATTTGAAGAATGAAAAAAACCCTATAAGTTAGATAATCTATTTTTTTTTAAACAGGTGAATTGTTTTCTGTTCTTAGGCATGTTAAACAACACTTAGTTCAGAATATAAACAAATCACACATGCCAGTCAGGGTCTATCACAGGTGCTACAGGTCTTTTCTTGCTGAAACTATTTTGAAGGCAGATTCAAGAATGGTTGACCATCTGTTTTCTAGCCAAATAGTTCCATTAAAATATTATATTAATTACAACATATTATGCAAAATATTCATACGTACCTTAACATTATGTGTGTCAATGTCCAAATCTGCTGTAATCCAAGGCAAACCTTTAGTGAATCCAGCATATTTAGAATTGTCCCACCGCATTAGGGGATATACTGATGTCTGTTATGAAAAGTGGAACATTAAAACCATACCTAACTTTTTGAAGTTATGAACCAATTATTTTAAATATTATGATAATGTGATTGCAACAGTAGGGTTGTGATTACCTTGTAGTCTTTGAGACCAATCTCATCGCCATAATAAATAATTGGAGTCCCAGGCATTGTAAAGGTAAGAATTGTAAATAATCTGTCCTGAATTCCTTGACGTTCTTTAGGGATCACAGATGAAATATGTCTTCCATCTCGACTCCCAAACTACAAGAGAGGATTACATATAGATATCTGTATCGTTTGCACTTGAAATACATATTTCTACAGAACACAAAAATCAGATGGAGTTTCACTGAAGATGATTTTCCCAGGACTATATCTTGCAATGGTGAAAATCCCCTTGTTTATATCCAGTAAAGGGAAGAGAAGAGAGGCATAGCCAATGGGTCATGGTTAAGGCCACTATTTTATAGTGACTGAATAAGTCAAATTCTGTTTTTATTACATGGTATCTTAGGATTTTTACTGGTGTTTTGGGGATCCTGATTCTATCTCTTCATAATTATGTTCACTGGTTTGTTGTGACTAAATCATAAACTTTTACATAACAAAATAAAGCCAATCGCTCTTTTATGCCTTTGCCAGCTCTCTGAAAGAACTATTCAATTGGTCAAATTTTCCTGCCCTTTCCCCATTCTCTTTCAAATTCATAAAATCATAAAACAAATCAAATTTTGTTTTCATTATATGAGATCATGGGCTTTTCAAGTCATATTCCATAATTTTGTCCACTATCCATGAAAACTGCAAGTCAATGGCCTTTACCACAGTATGACTCTGAAGAGTGGACAAGCATAATGCAGTAGATGTAATATATTTGGATTTTCAAAAGGCCGTTGATAAGGTACCTCATAGTAGTCTCATGACAAGTAGCAGAATAGATAGCAAGCTGGCTACTAAACAGAACAGAGAGTAGGGGTTAAGGGTAGTTACTTAGATTGGCAAAAGGTGGGAAGCAGTGTTCCACAAGGATTGGTGCTGGGACCACTGTTATTTACCATTTACATAAACGATTTGGACTCGAGAATGGGAAGTACAATTTCAAAATTTGCAGATGACATCAAATTGGGGGTTATAGTTAATACTGAGGAAGACTGTGACAATATACAAGAAAACATTAATAAACTTGCAGAATGGGTGTGTAATTGGCAAATTAATTTCAATATAGATAAGTGTGAGGTGGTGCATTTTGGTAGGAAGAATGAGGAGGCCACATACTGCTTGGAAAATAGGAGCCTAAATGGGGTAGAGGAGCAAATGGATCTAGGCGTACAGATACACAAATCACTAAAAGTAGCAGTTAATAAGGCCATAAAAAAAGCAAACAAAGCACTGGGGTTCATTTCTAGAGGGATAGAATTGAAAATCAGAGAAGTTATGTTAAACTTGTACGGAACTTTGGTTAGACCACACATGGAGTACTATGCACAGTTCTGGTCTCCATATTATTAAATGGATATAGAGGCACTGGAGAAGGTGCAAAAAATATTTACAAGGATGATACCTGAACTGAGAGATTATACCTATCAGGAAAGATTAAACACACTAGGGCTCTTTTCTATAGAAAAGAGAAGGCTGACAGGTGACCTGATAAGAGGTCTTTAAGGTTATGGAAGGGTTTGATAGGTTAGATGTAGAGAAGATGTTTCCACTTGTGGGCGATAAATATAAGATAGTCACTAATAAATCCAATAGGGAATTCAGGAGAAACTTCTTTACCCAGAGAGTGGTTGGAATGTGGAACTTGCTACCACATGGAATAGTTGAGGCAAATAGCATAGATGCATTTAAGGGGAAGCTAGATAAGCACGAGGGAGAAAGGAATAGAAGGTTATGCTGACAGGGTTGGATGAAAAGGGGTGGGAGGAGGCTCGTGTGGAGCATAAACACCCCGTGGACCAGTTGAACCGAATGGCTTGTTTCTGTGCTGTACATTCCATGTAATTCTATGAAGCTCCAAAATCCCTTCTGAAAATTTTCAGGAGAGGGACATACTCACACTTCCTATATGGAATGAAGACAGCAATTTTAACTGAATTTGTTAAAGTTGGACCATAATAGTTGGTCAATACCAAATAGGAAGGGATAGAAAAAGTGGAAAAAATACTCTGTACTATGGGCTACACTCTTCAGTCCGTGACATATCACTATGTCAGAATGCCCTGAATATCTACCGGTTGTTTTTATTTTTTTTTAAACTTTGTGATGCCACACTTTCTATATGATCACAACATGCCAAATTAACTTCATTCATCATAAAGTAGGCTCACTTTTATTTATTTATTTAATTTTTAACAATCCAAATTTATTATTCATACTAGATCTCCCATCACATTACTGACAGCAAGTCAGAGCTGAGGCTTGGCCAGAATACTTACTTATAAAATGTTTTTTTTCTAATATTTATAAATTAAATAGAAGCATTGGCTATTTAATGGAATGGATTTAATTAAAAACAGCGATAACTTGATTCTATGGGGTTGAGCATTTACTCCAGCATGTATTTGTAAATTTATTAACTAAATGAAAGTAGTGACTATTTAATTGAAGAGAATTATGATAACTTTATCAATTAAATAAAATAAAAAAGAAGTAAAATAAGGATCCTCAACATATATTAATTAAATAAAAGTACTGGAGATTTAATTGAAAAGAATTGCATTAAAATTTATTAATGAAAGAAGGAAATAAAAAATAATTGCGACAAAATGTAGTAATGAAATAAAAGAAGCAATATTTAATTATGTAGCAGGCAGGAGCAGTCCTGGGATTTTTTTTTTTAATTAATTTTTCCATCATAGGCAGGACTAGGGCTGGGTGGGTATATTTTTTAACGACTTTGTATTGCAGGCAGGACCTGAAGAGCAGGGCTGAGAATGTCAGCCTTGGCTCAATGGTAACACTCTCACCTCTGAGTAAGAAGGTTGTGCATTCAAACCCCACTCCAGGATTTGAGCACATAATCTAGGCTCACTTCCGTGGAATAATGAAGAAATGCTGCACTATCAGAGGTGCCGTCTTTCAGATAAGGTGTTAAACTGAGGCCCCATCTAGTTTGAGGTGGAAGTAAAAGATCCCACGGCACCATTTGAAGAACAAGGGAGTTCTCCCAATGTCTTGGCAACATTCATCTCTCAAGCAACAACACTAAAAAAAGATTATCTGGCCATTTATCTCATTGCTGTTTGTGGGACCTTGATGTGCGCAAATTGGCTGCCATGTTTCTCCACATTACAATAGTGATTACACATCAAAAGTAATTCAATGGCTGTGAAATGCTTTGGGAAGTCCTATCGTTGTGAAAGGCACTATATAAATGCAAATTACTTCTTGCTTTATAGAGTTCTTTTTATTGCAGCTGGAAGTAGGCCTGAGGAGTAGGGCCTGAGGAACAGGGCAGCAACTGAAAAGATTGGGAATACTTTTAATTATTTTTTATTGCGAGCTGGAAGAACGCCCATAGATCTATTCTTCATCATTAGGAAATGGGGTTTGGCCAGGAAGGGCAGCTGAGCAGTTTTCTTTTTATTCTCAGGAGTGGGGCTGTGCTAGAGAGCAGGATCAGTAAGGAATTTACCTCCTGACTCTGACTGCTTCTTTGCTATTATCAACTTCACCTTTTGGCCCCAATATCCCCTTCAACATAGAAGTTACAATATGGAAACAGGCCATTCAGCCCAATCAGTCTGTCTTGGTGTTTACCTTCCACGTGGCCAAATAGTTCTAATCACATTTACCCATCCTATTCTCGTATCCCTTCAACCACTTTTCTTTCATCCACCTATCCAATCTAATCTTAAATGTTGACATAGTTTCTGCCTCAATTCTTCTGGTATCTAAAGAAGTGGGAAACATTTTTAACCCAAATGGTGTTGAGACCCAGGTATTAAAGTAGTGGGTGGTATAGAGAAAGCTGTGGGAGTGGTTGAAAATGGGTCCGGAAGTACTGCAGAGCTGAACACAGGCTGGAAAAATATGCAAAGTTAGGAATGAACTGGGAAATGGTGGAGCATTGGGATGCAGAGCTGCGCAGCAGTGGAAAATGGGTGACTGCAGAGCAGAATACAGCAGGCTGCTAGCTGAGAATGAGCTAGAGAGGCCGAGAATTGAAGCCAGCCAAAAGGCTGAAAGATTGGAGAAAAGCAAAGAAAGGGTCAGATAGGGTAGAGTGCACAAAGGTTAAATTGGGCAGGGGGTCTAAATAATTGTAAATTGATGGCCGGAAAAGGGAGCCAAGAGGATCAAAAGTGGGAAAAAATAAAGTTAGATGAAAAATTAAAAGTAAAAATATAGATTGAAAGAAATTGAAGTTTTATACTTATCTGCACAGAACCAAGAACAATTATTGCAAAATCATTTCAAATTCTAAATTTAACCACTTTGCACTGTTTCTAAAAATAGATCCATTACACGATTAAGCAAATTCGTAAGTGCCAATCCCTGCACAGACAATTTCACATACAAAGCTTATATCATTTGCAGATAAAAATGTATTATATTAGATTTCTTACAATGAAGCCACACCACGAATTCTCCATCTTGTGATAATACTGGTCCGTAATCTGTGCATTCTGAGTTGCATTAGGATTTGTTATTATGTCAGTTAGATAATAAATAAAGATCATGTTCCCAGGAATTTTATTGAGGAATGAAACTAGGAAGTCATTTTCTTCTTTATCAGTAGCAATAATAAATATTCTGCAAGAAAATAAATTTTATTTATAATGCTGCTCATCACGAAGACAATCGTGGCAAATATTATTCATATGAAACTTCTGATTGTGTTAACCTCCTACACAGCACGTAACCGTATCAGCTTGATGTGCCATAAATTTCAAATTCCTACCTCATAATTTTCTCACCTTTTGTTCCCTCCTCATTTGTAGGGGTACAGTCGCATGGGCATGGGCAGCCCTCCAGTAATGGCATTAGATTCACCATGAAAAGGAAAGTACAATGAAGACTCTTAATTTTAGGGAGGTGGATTTTTGGGGCTTGAGGAATCAGGTAATAGAGCTGCACTGGAATAAATTATTAGAGGAACAAAGCTTGGAGAAGTGATATACTTTTAAATGCAAAAATGCAGGAGCTACAAAGTTAATTAAAGGTGAGAAACATATTGGAATAAGATGAAGCATTAAAGGCAATGAAAAAGGATACGTCACCAAGGCTGAACAGCCTGCACACAAGGGTCCTTAAGAAAATGGCTGACGAAATTGGTTATGTTCTGACAGGGATCTTTAGAGAATTAAGTCTAGGCCCTAAGCTCTGGAACTCCCTGAACCTCTCCAGCTCTCCATCTCCCTCTCTCCTCCTTTAGAATCCTCCTTAAAACCTGCCTCTTTGACCAAGCTTTTAGTCACCCCTCCTAATATCTCGTTCTTTGGCTTGGTGGCAATTTTTGTCTGATTAGGCTTTAAAAGCACTTTGGAACTTTTTCTATGTTAAAGGTGCTATATAAATGCAGGTTGTTGTTATTGAATACCTACACAGTTGAGGTGACATCCCTTTGAAGCACCACACAGCCACAAGCTTCTGCCCACTTCTCTGCCCCAAGGAGGTAATGCACACTCGTTCTTAACTTGTACCCTCCTTTCCTGCACATCCACCACAACAACATGAAGCAAAGGATCAGGAACAGGAAGAAGATAATGATGATGAGAAGGCACAGGATGAGAACAGATGGAACTTTTTGATCCTGGTGGCAGGATGCATGCTGCTGTCTCTCAGGGCTTTCAGGATCTGAAAACTGCCATTAGACCAGCCAACCTGCTGCTCAATGGGATACAGATCCAGGGCTCAGTGGGATAGCAGTGACAGGAGGTTACATGCCTGAGCACATGCCAGGCCTCTGACCTTCCTCTGCACAGCGCCTACAGGCTGCCCAGGAACACGTTCGAGAGATGCAGCCAGCAGTGGTTCCCTCCTAGGAGCAAGCTGCAATGAGAGGAGGGCCACCTCAGTCCCATAACCCTTTTGTAACACATGAGCATCCAACCACCTCTCTCAATACTGGCCTTCAGATTGCACCTAGGACAAGCACTAGAATAAGAGAAAGAATAGCATATTTGTCCATCTATGGGAAGCACAGTGTTTGGAATTGCTAGGATGGCTTGTGTTCATTTTAGATTTTGCTGTTTAAAATAGAATATGCACTTATGTTGTACTCTGTTATTCATGGAAATTAGAGTCATACATGAAATGGTGCACTTAATTTGTGTTAACTTATTCAATCAAGTGATTAATATTAGCATGGCTATGTGAGGGCAAAGAGATCTTATGTAGAGTCATACGAGGTTAAATTGAATAACCCCTGAAAACGGGCACTAGGATCGTGATCCACGATTAACCCGTGCCCGTATGTTGTGATTCAGGCAGCATGTAACATTCATGCTGCCTGCTGTTTTAAATGATAGCTGTGTGCAGCCACGCTACCTGCGCTGTTGATTGCCTGCAGGCATCAGCAGGGAGCCCCGATATCATGAGTGACTAGCGCTACATAAAGGCAGCCTGCATCCCTTAAAGGGGAGGTTCACTGTGGCTGCAAGAAGTGTTGGGAGTCGTTTGAGAAGTGATTCCTGGGCTGTGATACTTTGAAGAATGGCTGTGCCTGCGAGAGAGCATGCACCAAGGTTCTCTGATGATGCACCAGAGGCTTTGATGCAAGAGGTGGAGAGAAAGAGGAGCATCCTATATCCGCAGGGGGGCAAGAGGCCCTCTAGACATATGCTCAAGAGGCAGTGGGAGAAACTAGCAGACGAGGTCAATGCCAGGAGCATAGTGCCAAGAACATGGATGCAGTGCAGGAAGAAGTTCAATGATTTAACACGAGTTGTCAAGGTGAGTGAGTTCAATTTTCAAGTGGCATATCCTACCAACTGCACCACTAGCCTCATCCACTGCTCAATGCACTACACCCCTCATCACCCACCTACCAACGAACTCTTTCAATCAGCACTCAACCGTTCAAATGAGATACTTCACATCACCCTCACACATTACCACTGTTGCAAGCCACATACCCACAACTCACAGGTCATACAGACTGGCAGCTATTCAACCATGACAGCCAGATCACCCAAACATCTCGGAGGACACTCACTGACACACTTCCCTCTTTCTTGCAGAAGGTGGCGCATAACAGAAGGCAGCAGGAAAGAACTAGGGGAGGACAGGCGCATCTACACGTCCTCACCCCCATGGAGGAGACAGTGCTGGCTATCATTGGAACGGCCATCGCTGAGGCCGTGGCCACTAGCAGCCCTGGAGAGATTGATGATGAGGGTCTCTGTATACCTAATCCTCCTTCTTGCTTCCCACTTCTCCGTCATCCCACAATCTTTTCTGACTCACGTGCTGCAGATGGTGTAAGCACGCACTTCTTACTTTCTCCTCCCCCCTCACCACAACTCAACCCGTGTCCCTTTGTTATTTCAGATACCCAAAAACTGGAATCTGCCCAGTCAGAGGAGACAGAGGAAGAAGATAGTGATGATGAAGAGACACCGTCACTCGATCTTACACTCGCAGCCACCAGCTCAGAGACTGACACTGCGCGTAGTTTAGAGGCTAGGATAAAGAAGGGATCTGCAATACCAGGCACAAGTGCACAGGAGCCAGGGCGGGAGGAAAGAATACTGCAGGTGCCAGCTCGCCAGCCTGCCAGAGGGCGAGGTCGCACACTAGTTCTGCTGCAGAGGAGTCAAATGGTGACTTCGATGGGCCAGGCTACAGAAGAAGGCTGATGGGCATACACAACCAAATTATGAGGTAGGAATTTGAAATTTATGGCACATCAAGCTGATACGGTTACGTGCTGCACTGGAAAGCCTGCCAGAAAGCCTGCGCCCACAATGTCAAGGAGCATGGAGGAGTCCAGCTCCAACTTGGCATGGGAGGAAGCAGCATGCATGGTCACAAACAAGCCGTCTTTTGACATGATTTTTTTCCTTGAAGAGGTCACATAGGGACTAATTTTAAGGATGAGTGCTTTGTGACAACTTCAGCATATGTCGCACTGATGTGTAGCGTCCTTTGCATGTTGTCACACACAATCTGTACATTCAAGGATTGGAAGCCCTTCCTGTTGAGGGGATGGATGGGGTTGTCTGTATGATCTTGCAAAGAAACGAGGGACCTTTGGAAACCCTGGACCTTGGGAAAGCCAGCAACCCCATAAACTTAGATGGCACTATCTCGTTGCTGCCTTGCTGTGATGCCAAAGTTGATGAATTCCCCAGGTCTCCTGGATAATGCATTAGTTATCTGATGTACTGCACCCTGGCTGATAATACAAAGCTCCCCCATCACTGTCTGAAATGACCTAGTGCCACAAGAGTTGAGTGCAGTCATCACCTTCACAGCCACCGATCGAGCAGATGATCATGGCTGCAAGGTGCCAAAGCTTCCCTATTGCCTCTTTAGTGAAGTGCATTCTTCTAACATACATCGCCTCATTAAGGTCTTCATAGGGCCTGTGTTGGCTGCATATTCTTTGGGAGGGGGAATATTTGGTGGTGTGCATCCTCCTCAAATGCTGCCTCACTCCTCTGCTGATCCCCATTCTCCCCCTGCTCCTCCAATACAATGGCATGCACATGGGGAATGCTATACCTGCTCTTGAGAATCTTTCACTGTTGGTGGGGTTGGGTGCAAGTATAGGTGCACCAGGTAGTATAGCCTTAGTAAGCTTTTGTTAATATAAAATATATATCCACATATTATAGATTGATTCTGCAGTGTTTGTAATGGCTATACAAGGCTAGACCTGCAATATAGGCCAATGGCTGCAATGGAAAGACATCAAAGCCCACCTTGATAATTGTCTCCCCTGTGCACATTATAATCCTTCCTCCCTAAAGAAGCAAGTCTTGCTGCTTAGTTAACCCCCTAAGGGACCTTGGGAACAATTGCAAATTGACTACACAGATGATCTGCCTCAAACTGGAAGGGCAAATAGTTATTGTTGATTCTTTCATGAAGTCGGACGAAGCTAGTCCTACTCGCGCCGTACTGCTTTGGTGACTGCGAAAGTACGTGTTGAACAAGTTCTTTAGAGATGGGGTATGTCACAGGTGATAGACAGCAACAACGCATTTACTAGTGATATACCATAAGGGACAGCATCCGTGGGTAAGAACGCCTTCTGCGTTCCTGCTAGTAGCACAGCTATTCATGCTGATTGCCCTCGTAGTAATGGTTTGTTTGGAAAAAAAAACCTGAAACAAGTTAAGAAAAAAAGAATATGATGGCAATGTCAGCTCTGACCAGAAAGTAGACTTTGAGGCTGCAAAAAGAAAGTTATTTTCGAGCCTCAAGGTGGGGAAATGTAAGTATAGGTGTACTATGTAGAATGGCCATAATAAGCTTTTGTTAATATGAAATATATATCCATGTATTAAAGATTGATTCTGCAGTGGTTGTAATGGCTATACAAGGCTAGACCTGGAGTATAGGAGACATTACCTCATTAACCATCCTTGAGAACCTAAACAACCTAAAACATCAAAGGCAGGCATAACAAATGATAACACCTAACCTTAACACTAAACAAGCTTACATGTCAACAGCATAAACACAGAACATAATGACATATGGTATCCACATCTGTCCTACGTAATTAAACCTATAAAAGATAAAACATAGTGTAGCTTCTTGGGACTTGGGACCTAGTTTTGCTGAGGCTAGCGTAAGCAGTCAAAACGACACACTTGCAATCTCCTAAAGGAGTACTTAAGAACATAAGAAATAGGAGCAGGAGTAGGCCAATCGGCCCCTCGAGCCTGCTCCGCCATTCAATAAGATCATGGCTGATCTGATCCTAACCTCAAATCTAAATTCATGTCCAATTTCCTGCCCGCTCCCAATAACCCCTAATTCTCTTTACTTCTAGGAAACTGTCTATTTCTGTTTTAAATTTATTTAATGATGTAGCTTACTTGGTATGTGAGTATTGATACCGATATGCACTGTGTGTAAGGGGCCATGTTTTATTATGTCATTGACTTGATTTATTAAAGAGTATAACCAGACGTTTCGGTGTTTCCTAGTCCTCGAATTTGTATTAAAGGTAAAGGATGTATGACAATATCCTATAATACTGTCACATAAGGGCAATAGGCATATATGACAATGTCCTATATTTTTTTTATTCGTTCACGGGATGTGGGCGTCGCTGGCGAGGCCAGCATTTATTGCCCATCCCTAATTGCCCTCGAGAAGGTGGTGGTGAGCCGCCTTATTGAACCGCTGCAGTCCGTGTGGTGAAGGTTCTCCCACAGTGCTGTTAGGAAGGGAGTTCCAGGATTTTGACCCAGCGACAATGAAGGAACGGCGATATATTTCCAAGTCGGGATGGTGTGTAACTTGGAGGGGAACGTGCAGGTGGTGTTGTTCCCATGTGCCTGCTGCTCTTGTCCTTCTAGGTGGTAGAGGTCGCGGGTTTGGGAGGTGCTGTCAAAGAAGCCTTGGCGAGTTGCTGCAGTGCATCCTGTGGATGGTACACACTGCAGCCACAGTGCGCCGGTGGTGAAGGGAGTGAATGTTTAGGGTGGTGGATGGGGTGCCAATCAAGCGGGCTGCTTTATCTTGGATGGTGTCGAGCTTCTTGAGTGTTGTTGGAGCTGCACTCATCCAGGCAAGTGGAGAGTATTCCATCACACTCCTGACTTGTGCCTTGTAGATGGTGGAAAGGCTTTGGGGAGTCAGGAGGTGAGTCACTCGCCGCAGAATACCCAGCCTCTGACCTGCTCTCGTAGCCACAGTATTTATATGGCTGGTCCAGTTAAGTTTCTGGTCGATGGTGACCCCCAGGATGTTGATGGTGGGGGATTCGGCGATGGTAATGCCGTTGAATGTCAAGGGGAGGCAGTTAGACTCTCTCTTGTTGGAGATGGTCATTGCCTGGCACTTATCTGGCGCGAATGTTACTTGCCACTTATGAGCCCAAGCCTGGATGTTGTCCAGGTCTTGCTGCATGCAGGCTCGGACTGCTTTATTATTTGAGGGGTTGCGAATGGAACTGAACACTGTGCAGTCATCAGCGAACATCCCCATTTCTGACCTTATGATGGAGGGAAGGTCATTGATGAAGCAGCTGAAGATGGTTGGGCCTAGGACACTGCCCTGAGGAACTCCTGCAGCAATGTCCTGGGGCTGAGATGATTGGCCTCCAACAACCACTACCATCTTCCTTTGTGCTAGGTATGACTCCAGCCACTGGAGAGTTTTCCCCCTGATTCCCACTGACTTCAATTTTACTAGGGCTCCTTGGTGCCAATCAAGCGGGCTGCTTTATCTTGGATCAAAATTTCCCGGTGGTCTCATACTCCCAGAATCAGTGAGAAGTACAAGGCTGTGTGGGCAGAATGCCAAACATTGCTCCAAAATGTCATTCCCAGTTGCTGTAAAACCAGTTGACAAAATGATCAATTGTGGTACAATCTTACATTCAAACATTAAAATGACTAAACTTTACCAATGTATATACTTAAAATATTTGAATAAGTTATTTAAATGGATACAATGTACAATCATACATAAAATAGAATTTTAAAAAATTGACAATAGTACATATAGTTACAAAAAATATATTTAGCTATCATCAACAAAACATGCACAGTCTAGATCCATACCTTTTTTTTGCACTTGTACTGTATTTTCTCGCTATTTCTTTCCACGATTTTAGAAGATGTATAACCTAAAGCCAAATAGAGGTTACTATTTCTAAATGGTAAGTTATTTAACCTAGGTACATTTTTCTCATTCTTTGAATGCAATTTGACCTCTCATACAAATGAAGTTTGACTTCCATTTCAACAGGTGATCTTTCCTAATCCCTGCTGACTCACTCTGGGCTGGATCCCAAATTCTTGCTCACCAAAGCACGAGGTAAGGATCCTTTTTTTTTACTGTTTTTTTCTTGCCCTTCTTTTCGTATGTTTCTTGTTCAGCCTGGACCATCCTAAGTTAGGGAATCGGCTTACAAGCTTCTCTGGAGCCAAGTGGGAGGAATTGCAGCAGATCTACCACTCCAGATCCCATTCATGAACCAAACTTGCTGCTCAATCAGCAGCAGTGCTCTGGAATACTGTGAACCTTGTTCAGATGTTTGATTACCAAATCTGCCACAGAGGGTTGACTTCCATCATTAAGCATGTCAATTTAGAGCAATCTTGATCCCCAAAGAAATCCCTCTTACCTCTCCTCTCGCTGTGTCCTTGAGGATGATTCAGCCTCAGCTGGACATGTCTCTTTGCCATAGCCCCTCGTGAAAGGACCTGGATTAAGCAGTTGATGATGAGTTGTCTAATTATCCACTTGTCTATCCTCTGCCCAGGAGGATAGACAAGTGGATAATTAGACAACTGATGAGCATGAGGAACTCCTCATAAGCACCATGGCAAGCAGCACAACTCACCATGAGATGGGTGGAGGTGCAGTTGTTCACCAACAACTGCTTACCGCTCTGCAACCTAATCATCGTAGGTTCTAAACCCTAAATATATATGAGTGCATGTTCTCATATTCTGCCTCCAGGTAACATTTTCCGGCAGCTGTTGTTTCAACTCTCAGAGTTTCGTCATCAACTATGTGATGGGCATCTGCTTTCAGCATGGTTGGAGGACATTTGCTTGTAACATGCCAACGTGATGGTCTAGACATCCAAGTCCAATACAGCGTAGCAGACTTACTCATCATCAACTGCTTAATCCAGGTCCTTTCACGAGGGGCTATGGCAAAGAGACATGTCCAGCTGAGGCTGAATCATCCTCAAGGACACAGCGAAAGGTTGGTATAAGCCAGAGCTTTCCCAGTTTTCCCTTCCTGCAACCATATCCCTCTTTTGGGAATAAATTAATCTCACAGATGGGATGAAGAAAGCTACTCATGGTATAAGTTCACTTAGCTATCGGAGAAAGGGAGAGGAGAGTGGCTGTGCATGATGTTTTTCAAAAACAGAATGGTATTCTATAAATTCAGAAATTCAATGCCAGAGAGCACAATATAGGGCACTAAAATGTCACCACTTTCATTTTCTAGCAGGAAGAAAAAATAAATCCATTGCTCATCTGTGCAACCCCATACCTCATCCTCATGAGCAACTTCTTTTTTATATATCTTTAAAAAACAGAAACCGAAGTCCTGGGTGTCACAATGAGTTAGCTCACTCCCTTTTTGCTTCTGGGTATTGGATGAACAGACAAAGTAAAGGTAGAGAAATGAGAGGGGAAATCAACTTCGGCTGCTCTTTTCGGCTGCATCAACATAGGATTAGCAGATGTTCATAGACAGGATGTTTATTCTTTTCAATTAAAAAACATTAGTTATGTGCAGGTATTCAAAATAGTAGGGAAAGAGAAAGAATGACAGAAACCAGGAGAACATAAACTTACAAAATGAGGCAAAGAGTGTGAAATAAATAATAAATAGAAAGCTCTCCATCAGCATAAGTAATGCAGCAATCCTTTAACTTCAACCTCTGCATTACTCAGGCCAATCTCAGTGGAAACGAGCTTTAAAATCCAGACCAATACAAACATATTTTTGAAATGTGCTCTTGTAAACCAACCTATTTCATTTAAAAATAGCTGAAGCAAATGTTTACCTCACACTACCATCTTTTGTCTAAAACTATCACAAGTTCATAACTAGCCAAGACTTTGGAGATTTATACAGAAATGCTAGTAAGTTTCTCGATCGCTTTTACAATCTGCTGCTAATTCACTCAAAAGTTAGCAAATAGGCAAGCCAGGTCAAATAATTTTGGAAGTCAAAGTAAAATTCTAAAATTAACTCCATTAAACTTTAGCAGCAATTATAAATTGGCCAGTAATTTATTTTAATAAAACAAGATGAGCTCCCCCAATGATTCAGTTGGTAGATGCATCACATGGTATGGTACAGACTAGTCTCACGGCCAATATTGCTGGTCTCTGCTGAATTCTGAGATATCCATTGTTGTTCTTTTGTTTGTTCCCTGCCTGGTTGGGAGGACCGAGATTAATAGATTAATATTGAGTGTTACTCAGTGAAGGTGTTAATACTCAGTGTCAAGACAGGACTTGGTCTTCACGAGGACTGTGCAGTGGCTAAAACCAATGCAGTCATGGACAGATGCATCTGTGACAGGTAGATTGGTGAGGATGTAGTCAAGAAGGTTATTCCCGCATGTTGGTTCTCTCAGCACCTGCCACAAGCCCAGTCTGACAGCTATGTGCTTCAGGACTCAGCCAATACTACTGGGCCACCCCTGGTGATGGACATTGAAGTCCCCCACCCAGCGTACATTCTGCGCCCTTGCCTCAATGCTTCCTCCAAGTCGTGTTCAAAATGGAGGACCACTGATTCATCAACTGAGAGAGGTGGTAGGTGGTAATCATGTTTGACCTGAAGCCATGAGACCTGCTGGGGTCTGGGGTCAATGTTGAAGACTTCCAGGGCACTGACCAGCTGCACATACATGGAATGAAATCCTTTACTGTTACCAAATGCTCTTGGCTGGTGCCTTGATGGCTACATGTGTGCACATGAGAGACGCAAGCCACTGCAGCGAATCCCACAGCCCTTTTATGCTGATTAGTGGCGTCCATTGGGAAGACTCTTTAGTTATTGGCCCGGACACAAAGGGCTCTGGTGACCTGCTTGATGCAGGTATGAATAGCAGATTGAGAAATGCAGGAAATGTCCCTGTACCACCCTGGAAAGAGCCTGAGACGAAGAGGTTAAGAACGGTAATGACTTTCACTGCCACAGGCATTGCATTGGCACCTGCCCTAGAAGGCAGTAGGTCTTCTTGCAAGAGGTCAGCGACAGCCTGTCTAAACAGTGCAGCCTCGACACGTACTAATCCTCAGACAGATCCAGGAAACTCACTCTTGGCCTGCACATCCTATATGTTGGGTAAGGCATTCTTCAAGCCACCTCTCTCACCTATTGTCTTCTAAGAAGCCCAACTGCTCCCCCTGTGGCAGGGCACCTAGCTGTTGCCTCTTCATACAACCAAATCAAAGTAGCAAGAATGGCACCTATCATAATTTGTGTGCTTATTGAGTGCGTGTAAGCAGATTAAATGTAGAAAACAAGCAATCTCCAAAGAAAACTCACCTGTGAAAATCCAAAACACACAATAGCAAACAAATACCTATGATTTGAGCGCTTGCAGGTGTATGCCCCATTAAATAATGATTCCAATAGCCCTTTGGAAACTACACCCGCTAGGTATTATTCGGCAGATTCAGTGCGGGTCTGGTCTTTCATTTTTTAGCATTTAAATTGCATCGGAGTCCTAATGACATCATGAGGCTTTTTTTTAATTCGTTCATGGGGTGTGGGTGTTGCTGGTGAGGCCGGCATTTATTGCCCATCCCTAATTGCCCTTGAGAAGGTGGTGGTGAGCTGCCTTCTTGAACCGCTGCAGTCCGTGTGGTGAAGGTTCCCCCACAGCGCTGTTAGGAAGGGAGTTCCAAGATTTTGACCCAGCGACGATGAAGGAAGTCGGACTGGTGTGTGACTTGGAGGGGAACGTGCAGGTGGTGTTGTTCCCATGTGCCTGCTGCCCTTGTCCTTCTAGGTAGTAGAGGTCGCGGGTTTGGGAGGTGCTGTCGAAGAAGCCTTGGCGAGTTGCTGCAGTGCATCCTGTGGATGGTACACACTGCAGCCACTGTGCGCCGGTGGTGAAGGGAGTGAATGTTTAGGGTGGTGGATGGGGTGCCAATCAAGCAGGCTGCTTTGTCCTGGATGGTGTCGAGCTTCTTGAGTGTTGCTGCAGCTGCACTCATCCAGGCAAGTGGAGAGTATTCCATCACACTCCTGACTTGTGCCTTGTAGATGGTGGAAAGGCTTTGGGGAGTCAGGAGGTGAGTCACTCGCCGCAGAATACCCTGCTCTGACCTGCTCTTGTAGCCACAGTATTTATATGGCTGGTCCAGTTAAGTTTCTGGTCAATGGTGACCCCCAGGATGTTGATGGTGGGGGATTCAGCGATGGTAATGCCGTTGAATGTCATGGGGAGGTGGTTAGACTCTCTCTTGTTGGAGATGGTCATTGCCTGGCACTTGTCTGGCGCGAATGTTACTTTCCACTTATCAGCCCAAGCCTGGATGTTGTCCAGGTCTTGCTGCATGCAGGCTCGGACTGCTTCATTATTTGAGGGGTTGCGAATGGAACTGAACACTGTGCAATCATCAGCGAACATCCCCATTTCTGACCTTATGATGGAGGGAAGGTCATTGATGAAGCAGCTGAAGATGGTTGGGCCTCGGGCACTGCCCTAAGGAACTCCTGCAGCAATGCCCTGCGGCTGGGATGATTGGCCTCCAACAACCACTACCATCTTCCTTTGTGCTAGGTATGACTCCAGCCACTGGAGAGTTTTCCCCCTGATTCCCATTGACTTCAATTTTACTCGGTCTCCTTGGTGCCACACTCGGTCAAATGCTGCCTTGATGTCAAGGGCAGTCACTCTCACCTCACCTCTGGAATTCAGCTCTTTTGTCCATGTTTGGACCAAGGCTGTAATGAGGTCTGGAGCCGAGTGGTCCTGACGGAACCCAAACTGAGCATCGGTGAGCAGGTTATTGGTGAGTAAGTGCCGCTTGATACCACTGTCAATGACACCTTCCATCACTTTGCTGATGATTGAGAGTAAACTGATGGGACGGTAATTGGCTGGATTGGATTTGTCCTGCTTTTTGTGGACAGGACATACCTGGGCAATTTTCCACATTGCCAGTGTTGTCGCTGTACTGAAACAGCTTGGCTAGAGGCGCAGCTAGTTCTGGAGCACAAGTCTTCAGCACCTACAGCCGGGATGTTGTCGGGGCCCATAGCCTTTGCTGTATCCAGTGCACTCAGCCGTTTCTTGATATCACGTGGGGTGAATCGAATCGAATTGGCTGAAGACTGGCTTCTTTGATGGTGGGGATATCGGGAGGAGACCGAGATGGATCATCCACTGGGCACTTCTGGCTGAAGATGGTTGCAAACGCTTCAGCCTTGTCTTTTGCACTCACGTGCTGGACTCTGCCATCATTGAGGATAGGGATGTTTGCAGATCCTCCTCCACCCGTTAGTTGTTTAATTGTCCACCGCCATTCACGACTGGATGTGGCAGGACTGCAGAACTTTGATCTGATCCGTTGGTTGTGGAATCGCTTAGCTCTGTCTATAGCATGTTGCTTCCGCTGTATAGCATGCAAGTAGTCCTGAGTTGTAGCTTCACCAGGTTGGCACCTCATTTTTAGGTATGCCTGGTGCTGCTCCTGGCATGCTCTTCTACACTCCTCATTGAACCAGGGTTGATCACCTGGCTTGTTGGTAATGGTAGAGTGAGGAATATGCCGGGCCATGAGGTTACAGATTGTGCTGGAATACAATTCTGCTGCTACAGATGGCCCACAGCACCTCTGGGATGCCCAGTTTTGAGCTGCTAGATCTGTTCTGAATCTATCCCATTTTGCACGGTGGTAGTACCACACAACACATTGGATGGTAACCTCAGTGCGAGGACGGGACTGCGTCTCCACGAGGACTGTGCAGTGGTCACTCCTACCAATACTGTCATGGACAGATGCATTTGCGACAGGTAGATTGGTGAGGACGAGGTGAAGTAAGTTTTTCCCTCGTGTTGGTTCGCTCACCACCTGCCGCAGGCCCAGTCTGGCAGCTATGTCCTTCAGGACTCGGCCAGTAGTGGTGCTACCGAGCCACTCTTGGTGATGGACATTGAAGTCCCCCACCCAGAGTACATTCTGTGCCCTTGCTACCCTCAGTGCTAGCTCAACATGGAGGAGGACTGATTCATCAACTGAGGGAGGGCGGTAGGTGGTAATCAGCAGGAGGTTTCCTTGCCCATGTTTACCTGATGCCATGAAATTTCATGGGGTCCGGAGTCAATGTTGAGGACTCCCAGGGCTACTCCCTCCTGACTGTATATCACTGTACTGCCACCTCTGGTCGGTCTGTCCTGCCGGTGGGACAGGACATAGCCAGGGATGGTGATGGAAGAGTCTGGGATGTTGGCTGAAAGGTATGATTCTGTGAATATGGCTATGTCAGGCTGTTGCTTGACTAGTCTGTGGGACAGCTCTCCCAATTTTGGCACAAGTCCCCAGATGTTAGTGAGGAGGATTTTGAAGGGTCGACTGGGCTTGGTTTGCCTTTGTCGTGTCCAGTCCAGTTTTGTTCTTATTATGACTTTCTTTAGCAAGATTTTACAACTGAGTGGCTTGCTAGGCCATTTCAGAGGGCAATTAAGAATCAACCACATTGCTGTGGGTCTGGAGTCACACATAGGCCAGACCAGGTAAGGACGGCAGGTTTCCTTCCCTAAAGGACATTAGTGAACCAGATGGGTTTTTACAACAATCCGGTAGTTTCATGGCCACCATTACTGATACTAGTATTTTAATTCCAGATTTTATTTAATTAGTTGAATTTAAATTCCACAGCTGCCATGGCAGGATGTGAACTCATGATACCAGATTATTGGTCCAGGCCTTCTAGATTACTAGTCCAGTAACGTAACCACTATGCTACTGTACCCTTGTCCCCGGCTTGTAGTATTTACTGTTGCTACAGAATAGCATCTGTTCAGCTCTCTTCAGCATGGATTATAACCTTTTCAGCACTGGCTGTGAATTCCTGCCATTTTAGCTCCTGGCAGCAAGATTCAGTAATTCACAGGTTGAATATGGAGCTGGGAAAACACAAGGAAATATTTATCCTTTCTTGCAGACTGGACTCCTATACGGCCCACTCTTCATAACTGGCCCTTCCCTGGGAGATTAAGAAACAGCCCTAGCACACTGCTCAATTCTGAAAGGGATCTGCTGCTGTTTCATCTAAATGCAACACTTCACCCCACTCCCCGAGAGACCCAGCTCCCCTGACTAGAAATGACTGATCATCTCCACTGTAATGTGTAGACCTGTATAACTATATATGACCTTCATTGTATGTATCTGCAAGTGCTGTGAAATCTATATTACAGTATTTACTTTGTATCAAACCATGTCCTGAGAAAGCGTATAAGCTTCCTCTACAAATCAGACAAAAATATGCTCCAACTGACAGTGAGCAATACCACAGGAAAGCCACATTTAAAATATCACATGATATTAGAAAACTTAACTATTCTGTATTAGGAGAAACTTAATTATTACAAAGTAGCTCTTACCAGATTTGTCTTTAAATTGATTGTACTCAGTCTGACAAAGATCCCATCCATACCCTTTCTGAACCAGAAGCGGAAATCTGACTGGAAAAGTTCCAAGAGTCATTTGGACAAAGTTTGCTGTTGTAATAAATTATGTATGACAACACAATTTAACTAAAAAGTGAACTTTTTTTTTTACCAATATTTGAGCCTGTGTGTGTTCATCATCAAAATAATTGCTAGACCAAGTATTCTCTTCAGGATTTGGAGTAAGATCAAGGACAACCTTAAGATCTACAACACAAAAAGGCATCAGGCACTAATGAAAAAAGGAATCATGTCAAATCAGAAAGGTCTCTCCAGAAATATAACATCAGCATAGAATGTACATAAGACAGAGACATACCATGTCTTGCAGCTGCTTTGATGAAAGGTTTAACGTCAATGATATTACCAAAGATTGTATCAGTTGACTCTAAATCAGTTTTGATAGTAACGTTGGCGGGTATTTGAATGGGTCCAATGATAATAGCGACCATATTCAGCTTAATGATGTAATTCATCTGTCGCTGAATTCCTATAACAAAAACAAAATTATTTCTAAATATCTTATCTAATTGGCTCAAAAAACTATATGAGCAGGGTATTTATAGGACAAGTAAGTACAGAATGATCCAATAACTCAAATGGCACCTCTACAACACTGGAAAATAATCAGACTATCAACTCACCTAAAGTTTCTTGCTTTTTTCTGCAGTTACATTGAAAGCTCTCTCAAAACCAAGTTACTATTTTGAGTAATGTTTTCTGCAGAATAAAGCTTACATAGGAGCACATGGTAAATTTTCAAACTAGTTCCTATGCTGTCAGGCTTACAATTATGAAATAGGAAATCATAGTGACTAAGTAGATCCCTAAGTAGATTCTGGAAAGACCCACAACATGGTGTACTTGAATTTCAAAAATATTTGGCAATATTTGGAACAATAGGCTAGTACTTCCGCATAAAACAGTAAAAAATTAGGAATCTTTTTTTTATTCGTTCATGGGATGTGGGCGTCGCTGGCGAGGCCGGCATTTATTGCCCATCCATAATTGCCCTTGAGAAAGAAATTAGCTGAAAGGTAGAAAGCCGGGGGTGCTCACTAGAGGGGCTATGTTGGAGTGGAGGGGGAGTGCTGAATGGAGTGCACTGGGGAACAGGGTTGGGGTCCATATTGTTTACAATTTGCATTAACAACTTAGATTCAGAATCTCAAACCAAATGATCAAAATCTCAGATTTTAGTTTTTTTTGTTGAATTAATTTTTGAGTATTTTAAAAACTTTTCTCCTTATTTATGTGTATTTTTGGTGAATATATTTTTAATCTGGTCAATATCATGTGTTACCTGACCTCAATGAGTTGGTTGCATCCATTTTTAAAATCTGACTTTTTATGTTTCTCTTCTGTTATATTGATTTTTATGGTCATCAATTTAAAACTGTCACTAAGTGAATGAAAAGTTAGGAGAAAATGGAATCCTCTGTCACAGGAAGTAGTTCTGCCAAACGCCAGGTTGACCTTCTGAGACGTTGCCAAATTACAGATACTCCCCAATGCTCCCAAATCTTAGAAACACAACTAAATTACTTCCAAGCTCCCGGACCCCCACCAGATACTGCCAAAAACCACCACCATTCCTTCATAATACCAAAGCCCAGGACTCAACCCCTTTCCCCATTCCCCTGTACTGTTAAATGCCAGGTACCTATCTGCAACCTTGCTACCATCTACACTTTAAAGTAGGTAACAAATAAAAGGTTAGTATATTACAAAGTAGTAAGCAAAGACACTGATTTATAGTTTTCACAGAAAAAATTGATAGAATCATGGAATTTAATGCCCAAAGCACCTGTAAAAATCCCAGAATATTGTGCAGTAAAAATGGAACTTGACTTATTCAATTATTGTAAATCATTGGACTGTTGGGCAGTAACGCCCCTCTCCTCAGTGCTCCTACATGCCACTACCTCCATCTGGGTACTGCTCCAAAAGCTCCCTGCCAGTGCTCCCACACCCCAAGATCCCCTTTACTCCAATTGCGCTGTACCTTAACACCCCATCCCATTTCTACCAGACCCTGATATCCCCCTTCTTTGTATTCCCGAGCATCATACCACCCGACTAGTGTTCCCACATCCTGTAACCAACTTCCAAATCCTTCCAGATTTTCGCAATCCTGCACTGCCCCCATGATCCCCACTCACAATATTCCCAGATACCAAGGCCAATCATCCAATACTACCATCCCCCACATGCATATCTCCCCATCACTCTCCAGTAGTGCTACATGAAGTTACAACAACCTACCTTTCAAAACCACCTTGATCTGTGTCCTGGGCTTTAAAAAATGTAAGAAATAAAATTAACTACTTTATATGTTGACTTAACTATGTAATAAAAATATCAAGTGCAAGCTCAGACTTTTAGAAGAAGCTGAGGATTTCAAAGTAAAGACTTTAATGATAACATTAAAAGACAATTCAATTTATAAATGTAATCATATTATTGTGAAATATCAATTTTTGATTTTTTTTTCTTTAAGCTCGTTATTTAGATATTAAAAAAATTCAGTTGCTAAAAAAATTTCAGAAAGCATTTTGCGCTATTTGCGCCACCTAGTGGCCACCTTTATAATTGTGCAATGACAGGCGCCAGTTTACATAGAGTTCTTCCATTATATATGTGAACCTTGACACCTGTGTGGTATGGCAGCATTGAAGTGGGGAGAACTGAATCACATTTATATTGGAAAAGCCATATGCCCTTGACATCAAGGCAGCATTTGACCGAGTGTGGCACCAAGGAGCCCTAGTAAAATTGAACTCTCCAGTGGCTGGAGTCATACCTAGCACAAAGGAAGATGGTAGTGGTTGTTGGAGGCCAATCATCTCAGCCCCAGGACATTGCTGCAGGACTTCCTCGGGGAAGTGTTCGAGGCCCAACCAACTTCAGCTGCTTCATCAATGACCTTCCCTCCATCATAAGGTCAGAAATGGGGATGTTCGCTGATGATTGCACAGTGTTCAGTTCCATTCGCAATCCCTTAAATAATGAAGCAGTCTGAGCCCGCATGCAGCAAGACTTGGACACCATCCAGGCTTGGGCTCATAAGTGGCAAGTAACAATCGCGCCAGATAAGTGCCAGGCAATGACCATCTCCAACAAGAGAGAGTCTAACCACCTCCCCTTGACATTCAACGGCATTACCATCGCCGAATCCCCCACCATCAACATCCTGGGGGTCACCATCGACCAGAAACTTAACTGGACCAGCCATATAAATACTGTGGCTACGAGAGCAGGTCAGAGGCTGGGTATTCTGCGGCGAGTGACTCACCTCCTGACTCCCCAAAGCCTTTCCACCATCTACAAGGCACAAGTCAGGAGTGTGATGGAATACTCTCCACTTGCTTGGATGAGTGCAGCTCCAACACTCAAGAAGCTCGACACCATCCAAGATAAAGCTGCCTGCTTGATTGGCACCCCATTCACCACCCTAAACATTCACTCCCTTCACCACCGGCGCACAGTGGCTGCAGTGTGTACCATCCACAGGATGCACTGCAGCAACTCGCCAAGGCTTCTTCGACAGCACCTCCCAAACCCGCGACCTCTACCACTTAGAAGGACAAGAGCAGCAGGCACATGGGAATAACACCACCTGCACGTTCCCCTCCAAGTCACACACCATCCCGACTTGGAAATATATCGCCGTTCCTTCATCGTCGCTGGGTCAAAATCCTGGAACTCCCTTCCTAACAGCACTGTGGGAGAACCGTCACCACACGGACTGCAGCGGTTCAATAAGGCGGCTCACCACCACCTTCTCAAGGGCAATTAGGGATGGGCAATAAATGCTGGCCTCATCAGCGATGCCCACATCCCATGAACGGATAAAAAAAATGTAAATGGGCTCCAGATTTACAATTTCCATGCAAATGTGCACAAAATCATGGAATTCCGCCAAAGTATAAACTCCGCCTACCCCCTGCATCCACTACCTCAGTGCTGCCAAACTCCTGGACCTCCATCCGCACTGTTATTAAACTCTAGGACTATCCCTAGTGATCCTGACTGCACAATCCCCACCCCTTCACAATGCTGTCAAAGAACAGGTACCTACCTTCAACCTGATACATCTTCTGTACCGGCATGCTGTGTATCCTGCATTGTTTTGAAGTTATGAGATAAAAATTAAAGGAATATATATCTATATATCACCTTTGGTCTACTAAACCTTATTCCCTGTTATCATTCTATAGTGTCAAATTTTCCATGATAAATTCCTATGTCCATATGATTAAGTTAATCCATTGAATTGTCTTTGTGTCTTTTAACACCTTCAGTGAAATTTTCACTTGACGATCTCAGCCGTTTCCAAAAGCCTCAGCTTAAACTTGATATTGTTCCCCAGAACTGTCATATGGTTAGCTAAATTCAGATTGTGTAGTCAGAGCATATGCAGTATGCTGGAAGCATTCAGAAAAACTAGAGGACAAATTTCAAAAATGCTATTCAGGTAATGTTTATACTGACTGTTTTTACAAACAGAGACTGTGTGTGTAAGAGAGAGAAAGTGAGAGAAAAACAGATTACACATTGATCTAACTTTTGTTTTGTATTCTATAAACAGAAAGCACATTAAGCTGAGAATTTGTCTTTCCTCATCTTAATTTCAGTTCATTTTTCAAACAAAACATTAGCTGCTTTCCAGGAATTTTTTGGTGCCAGTTTCTTACTAACTGAATTTTTTAATATCCAAATAACAAGTTTAAACAAAGGGGGAAAAAAATCAAAAATTGATATTTCACAATATGATTAAATTTAAGAATTGAATTGTCTTTTGTGTCTTTTAATTATCACTCTGTTATGTTGAGTTGGATTAATTAAGCTTGCTGGCCTCTGGCCTGGTCCCCATTTTAAAAATCTTCACGGCCTCTTCAGCTGTAGCTTTTCTATGGCACCATTTGTCTGTTGCCCCATGCTTTTAAGAACATAAAGAACATAAGAAATAGGAGCAGGAGTAGGCCATATGCCCCCTCGAGCCTGCTCTGCCATTCAGTAAGATCATTGCTGATTTTCGACCTCAACTCCACTTTCCCGCCCAATCCCCATATCCCTTGATTCCTTTAGAGTCCAAAAATCTATCAATCTCAGTCTTGAATATACTCAATGACTGAGCATCCACAGCCCTCTGGGGTAGAGAAGTCCACAGATTCACAACCCTTAGTGAAGTTATTTCTCCTCATCTCAGTCCTAAATGGTCAACTCCTTATCCTGAGACTATGCCCCCTAGTTCTAGACTCTCTAGCCAGGGGAAACAGCCTCTCAGCATCTATCCTGTCAAGCCCTTTCAGAATCTTGTATGTTTCAATGAGATCACCTCTCATTCTTCTAAACTCCAGGGAGTATAGGCCCATTCTACTCAATCTCTCCTCATAGAACAACCCTCTCATCCCAGGAATCAATCTCGTGAACTTTCGTTGCACCGCCTCTAGTGCAAGTATATTCATCCTTAGGTAAGGAAACCAAAACTGTACACAGTACTCCAGGTGTGGTCTCACCAAAGCCCTGTACAATTGCAGCAAGACTTCCTTACTCTTGTACTCCAACCCCCTTGCAATAAAGGCTAACATATCATTTGCCTTTCTAATTGCTTGCTGTACCTGCATGCTAACTTTGTGTTTGGGGGAAGAACACTCAAATACCTCTGAACACCAACATTTAATACTTTCTCACCATTTTAAAAATATTCTGTATTTCTATTCTTTCACCAAAATGAATAACCTCACATTTCCCCATATTATACTCCATCTGCCACCTTCTTGCCCACTCACTTAACCTGTCCATATCCCTTTGCAGACTCTTTGTGTCTTCCTCAGCTTACTTTCCCACCTAGCTTTGTATCGTCGGCAAACTTGGATACATTACACTCGGTCCCTTCATCTAAGTCACTAATATAGATTGTAAATAGCTGAGGCCCCAACACCGATCCTTGCGGCACCCTACTAGTTCCAGCCTGCCAACCTGAAAATTACCCGTTTACTCCTACCCACTGTTTTCTGTCCGTTAAACAATCCTCTATCCATGCTAATATATTACCCCCAATCCCATGAGCCCTTATCTTGTGTAACAACCTTTCATGTTTTACTTCTCGTCCACTCATCACTGACTTTGCTGTGGGTGACTGAGCTCCATTCTTGGGTCTAACCACTCATGTCCAAGGAGACGAGCTATGCTGCCAAGTGACAAATATAATTGATTGCTAGATGTTCCACAGGGACTTCTCAGCTATAATGAACACAGGAAACTCTGGAATTGCAGACCACATCAAACACGAGGCCCTGCTGTATGCCCCTATGATCCCAAAGGCTAGCAAATGAGGGAAGTCAAAATCAGAATAAAGTGGGAATTAAAATCTTGCTTCTTTTCCCAATTTTAGTTATCTTTATTCAAAACGCAGCTGGAGGTCCTATAAATCAGATTTGAAAAATCTGTGACGTTTCTTGGAAATTTTATAATCCACATACAATTTAGGTCATTAAGAATTCTCCTGCTCTTTGGAATATATTGTCGTAATACATCTAGATACGTATCTTTTTGAAATATTATGTTTGCCATTTTACAGTATAATACACATTTCCTAGCCCACACAAAGTTGAATTACCTACCTTGTACAGCCATCACTTTTCAAGTGGAAGCATCCTCCACGTGATGCAGAAGTAAGCCAAAGTTGTCAGTGGGGGAAATACATCACATGGATCATGTCTTTAGATATCTGCCAACTTCCTTTTCACCCATCACATATAAAATACCTCCTCCGTGGCAAGGTTTCTTTTTTTTCCAAATGAGGTAGCATTATAATATAATTATACAGTCAAGTTTCAAGATTTTTAATCATTAGTCTTATCACAGAAAGGATTTTGGAATGAGTTATGTTTAAGTGTTGTGTTATAAAACAGTAAAATTTGCACAGGTTTAAAAATCCACAGGCTAAAACCACTAAGACAAAGAGTTTATCTATTATCAAGCCAGGCAATGAAGATACATATTAAAATCAAATGAACCAGTTAGTGGAATGTTGCAGCTCACAGACTATTTCAAACTGAAGCAATGGGAGTTGATAATGAATAGGGATCATCCTGGCTTAATGGTCCTGGGATGAGGCAAAGACAATTGGATCTTTTAAGGGAAAATTGGATAAATATTTGAAGCAGAGGAAGATATAGAGCAATGGGGAGAAAGCAGGGCAGTGGGATTAGTTTCGTATTGCTCTGGGAAACAGCCACTGCAGACGTAATGGGCTGAAAGGCCGCCTCTGTACTGTAACCCACTATGATTTCTATCTTTTGCAGGCCCCATCAGCAGCCCCCAAAGAGTAGCTTCTCTCCACAAAGATGGAAGTTAGATCAAGCGTGCTCCTTAAAGGCAGATATACTGTCCAGGACTTTATTGGACTTACTTGATATTGGTGTCACAGAAACAAAAAAAACTATGTAAAGAGAAACATCTTATTCCAGGCCCAAATTAAAGATTTTTTAAAGCTTTCAGATGCTTAGACTTTAATGCAATAACATGTCTGCTTTATATTGTGTGGAATTTTGAATACTGAAAGTGTTTCTTTCATGCAATTGAGGAGGTCTACATTAACCAAAATGTTAAATTCTTTTTAAAGCCTGTTATCACCATATTAGGAAATTTCATTGCTCCCAACTTCAAACTGGTCTATTACCAAATTGTTCTATTACCAAATTGATCCTGTATACTATCAAAAAAGAGCCTAAAAGTGTGTGGAAACATTTGTAATCACAGTGCTATTTTACACTAGGAAACAAAGTATGAACTATGTGCAGACTTTCTTTCACGTTTTGGAGTACTTGCATTTGCTGAAGCATGATGGATACGGACTGCCAACAGACTACCCCTGTAGATAACAAATTTAAGCAAGTTTTTCCTGTGAATATAGGATTCTTTATTTTTGTCAGGGCAGTTTGAGCTAAATCCTGGTTGTAACATGACTGAAATCATTATCAATGTAGCACTGTAAATGTTTTTGGTGATTATATGTTTTCCCCATTGCTTTTAAAGCATTTCAGTTAAAACATTCGGAAAGGTTTTTTAAAAGTCTAGCATCCCATCAACAATGATGCCATTGTCTATTACTTTATCAATTTTAAATGCCCTTTAAATCCAACAAAGAGGACAGCGATATAGTCAGATAGTGTTGGAAGGTTGGTTCTGATGTGTGGGTACACTGGGATGACAATAGATAGATGTGAGAGCATTGGGGAAAAACTCCTAGGGGTTGTAAACAGTGGAAAGGCTGCTGCTGAGAAAAGGATGACAATAAGAGTTTTGTTGAGGCTAGGTCAGCAGTGGCAACTGTGGGGAAAAACATGGATACTTGGCATGCAAGAGATGTGGGAGCAGCAAGAGGCGGCAGGAGGGAATGATGAGGGGAAGGCATGGACACTCAAACAGCAGTAGGCAGGAAAGGGGAAGTATTCAAGGCAGAGGCTATAGGACAGAGGGAAATACACAGGTGCTCAGCGTGAGGAGAGATAGTACAATGAAGTGGGGGAAGGGGAGCAGGTGGATGCTGGGAAGCTCAGGGCAAATGGGGTTGGTGAGGTTAGGTACAGGTGTAAAGAATAATCTTTCCCCTGTTCCCCAGGTTTAAAAAAATGACTTGTCTAATAGGGTTTACAGCACTTATATAAGAGCTTTTAGCCATTTAAGTAATAGGTTCTCCAGCTAGTAAGGAATGGGGGATGGCAACAGGGACTGGTGCTTGAGGGAACCAGGAGAGGCAAAATGCCAAGCAGACACCACAGCGCCGCACATCTTAGAGACAGAAGCTGGGAAGACGTGATCACAAATAAACATATGGTAAGAAAGAACTAACCACGTAATGGCATTATTGTATAGTGCCTTTCATGTCGTCAGGATGTCTCAAAGCACTTGATAGTCAATGAATTATTTTTCTAGTGTAGTCAATATTATTTTGTAGGGAAATAAAGCAGCCAATTTACAAACAAATGGCAAATAAGATAATTGATCAGTTAACCTGTTGTGAAATGAATGTTGGCTTGGCCCCTGAGAGTGCTCCTTGCCCTCTTCTACATTTTTTTTACATTCGCCTGAACAGGCAGAGAGGGCCTCAGTTTAACATCTCTCATCTGAAACACCTCCAACAACTCAGTACTGCACTTAACGGTCAGCTTTGATTATGGGCTTAAGTCCTGAAGTGGGACTTGAACCCAAAACTTTCTGATTCAGAGGCAGGAATGCAACCACTGAGCCAAGATTGGTATTTATTTTATTCATTTTTGGGATGTGGTGTCGCTGGCAAGGCCAGCATTTATTGCCCATCCCTAGTTGCCCCTGAGAAGGTGATGGTGAGCATTCTTGAATCGCTGCAGTCCGTGTGGTGAAGGTTCTCCCATGATGATGTTAGGTAGGGGGGTTCTGGATTTTGACCCAGCGACAATGAAGGAACAGTGATATATGTCCAAGTCAGGAGGTGTGTGACTTGGAAAGGAACTCGAAGGTGAGGATGTGCCCATGCACCTCTGCCCTTTTCCTTCAGTGGCAGAGGTCGCAGGTTTGGGAGGTGCTGCTAAAGGAGCCTTGGCGAGTTGCTGCAGTGCATCCTGTAGATAGGACACACTGCAGCCATGGAACATCGATGGTGGATGGAGTGGATATTTAAGCCAGGTCAAGCCAATGAAATGGACTGCTTTGTCCTGGATAGGGTTGAGTTTCTTTAGTGTTGTTGGAACTGCACCCAACCAGGGAAGTGGAGAATATTCCATCGCACTCCTGACTTGTGCCTTGTAGATGGTAGAGAGGCTTTCAGGAGTCAGGAGATGAGCCACTCGCTGCAGAATATCCAGCTCCTGAGCTCTAGTAGCCACGACATTTATGTGGCTGGTCCAATTCAGTTTCTGGTCAATGGTGACTCCTAGGCTGTTGATGGTAGGGGACTTGGTGATATCAAGAGGAGGTGGTTACGCTCTCTCCTGTTGGAAATGGTCATTGCCTGACACTTATGTGCGCAAATATTACTTGCCACTTATCAGCCCAAGCCTGGATATTGTCCTGATCTTGCTGCATGGGGGCATGGACTGCTTCATTATCTGAGAAATTGTGAATGGAGCTGAACAGCGTGCAATCATCAATGAACACCCACACTTCTGACTTTATCATAGAAAGATTACAGCACGGAAGGAGGCCATTCGGCCCATCTAGTCCACATCGGCTCCATGGAAGAGCAATCCAACTAGTCCCATTCCCCCGCTCTATCCCTGTAGCCCTGAAAATTTTTCACTTTCAAGTACTTATCCAGTCCCCTTTTAAAGGCCATGATTGAATCTACCTCCACCACCCCCTCAGGCAGTCCATTCCAGATCCTAACCACTCACAGTGTAAAAAAGTTTTACATCATATCACCTTCGGTTCTTTTGCCAATCACCTTAAATCTATGCCCTCTGGTTCTTGACCCATCCCCCAATGGGAACAGTTTCTCTTTATATACTCTGTCTAGACCCTTCATGATTTTGAATACCTCTATCAAATCTCCTCTCAACCATCTCTGTTCCAAAGAGAACCCCAGCTGCTCCAGTCTATCCACGTAACTAAAGTCCATTATCTGGTTCTTGACCCATCCCCCAATGGGAACAGTTTCTCTTTATATACTCTGTCTAGACCCTTCATGATTTTGAATACCTCTATCAAATCTCCTCTCAACCTTCTCTGTTCCAAAGAGAACCCCAGCTGCTCCAGTCTATCCACGTAACTAAAGTCCATTATCCCTGGAATCATTCTAGTAAACCTCTTCTGCACCCTCTCTTAAGGCCTTCACATCTTTCCTAAAGTGCGGTGCCCAGAACTGGACACAATATTCCAGTTGTGGCCGAACCAGTGTGTTATAAAGGTTCATTATGACTTCCTTACTTTTGTACTCTTTGCCTCTATTTATAAAGCCCAGGATTCCGTCAGCTTTTTTAACCGCTTTCTCAACCTGCCCTGCCACCTTCAACGATTTGTGCACATATACCCCCCAGATTTTACTGTTCCTGTACTCCTTTTAGAATTGTGCCCTCGATAGTTTATATTGCCTCTCCTCTTTCTTCCTACTGAAATGTATCACTTCACATTTATCTGGTTTAAATTTCATCTGCCATGTGTCTGCCCATGCCACCAGCCTGTCTATAGCCTCTTGAAGTCTATCACTATCGTCCTCACTGTACACTACCCTTCCAAGTCTCGTGTTATCTGCAAATTTGAAATTGTGCCCTGTACACCCAAGTCCAAGTCCTTAATATATATCAAGAAAAGCAGTGGTCCCAGCACCAACCCCGGGGAACACCATTGTGCACCTCCCTCCAGTCTGAAAAACAACCGGTCACCACTGCTCTGTTTCCTGTCACTTAGCCAATTCTGTATCCATGTTGTTATTGCCCCCTTTATTCCATGGGCCACAACCTCAATGACAAGCCTACCATGTGGCACTTTATCAAACGCCTTTGTATGATGGAGGGATGGTCATTGATGAAGCAGCTGAAGACACTTGGGCCTAGGATGCTGCCCTGAGGAACTCCTGCAGCAATGTCCTGGTGTTGAGACGATTGGTCTCCAAGCACCATTAGTATGGTTTAAACAGGACAAGCAGGGGTGATGGGAAAAGGTGTTACAGGAAATGCACGAAAAGACAATCATTTTAATATTCTATATAGGATATGAGTATTGTGTGCAGATGTTTATACCGTGCAGGTCTCCTATTCCATTCCCATTCGAATCGTGGAAGGATTGGAGTGCAATGCGATACATTGGGCCTTTATGCCACCATCTGAGTTTAGGAGTTGGTTTACACTCAGGGGTCCGCAGGATGTTCACCAGGGCCGTCACCACTAAACTTAACCAAATTAACCCAAACAGACTGAGAGTGCATCGCCTGGCCCACTTCCATTTGGGCCCGCTCGCAATCTGCAACTCCACCTCGGTCAAGATCTCGAACTGCTTCTGAGGCTCTACACTCACTAAGGCTGAGAATCGGGACTTTAAGGGGAAATGCACCGTCGAAGATCTTTTGGAGGTTGAAGAGATACGGCTCACATTGCCCAACCCGCGTTTGGTGCCCATCTTCTTCTTCCGAAGCGATGTTTGAAGTTCGATCTCCCGAGCAACGTCGAGATGACTGTCATCTTTATCCACGTTACTGGGCTTCTCGACCCCAGCAACAGATTGAGGTCGGGTTTCTTCTCCCTCTTCCCGTAAAAGTCCCCTCCTCACGGCAGCAGGTGGTGTATTAACCTCGGCAAAAGTTTCTTTCTCCATGTTCGCGGCTCTTCGGCTAAACGAAAAACAGGCAAGTTCCTCGATTTTACAGTCGGCTGTTTAATTCCTCGCGCTGCGCCAACCGAAGAATCTCGCGTTCAGTTTTCCCGCTAATTTCTCTCTTGACTTCCGATCTATGCGCATGCGTCCCTCTTCTCGAGGGCTTTCATCAAACTCCGGCTGGAGGTTTTTAAAATATTTTTTCTGTGTAGTCGCTGATAGGCGAAGATTTTATCCAATGTCGCGTTTATTTGTAATATGTGTTTTTTTTTTGTTATTAGGGGCCGGCGCGCGTTATTCTTAAGAGCGCGGGATTTTCCAGACGATCTCCGGCGATGTGACCTTTGCCACCGAATTTCCAAGAGGAGCGCAAGACGGTCGAGAGAGCGATGAGGGAACTGAAGAGAAATTTACAGAAGTAGGATATTGGTAATGTTTATCCCCATTGTACAGAGCTTAAAATTAATTAGGGCGATCTTCAAGCGCAGAAAGTTTGTTTAAACAGTCAATAAAAGAGTAGGAGTAAATAAGGAAGTGAAGTCGAAGTACTGAACAAGGTGATAAATACGTAGAATACTACAGCAGTCATGTATCAAGGAAGGAGGTTACAAGGATTAACTGGATAATATTTCAGGAGACAGGGATCACAGTGAAAGATCGGATTCAGTTATCGCGGAAGAAGCCTGTTGGTTAAACGGTCTTTTCCTGTCCCTCCTACATGGGCTGTGACATTTAGGCAGCTATTCTCAATTCCTCCACTGGCTATTCTGTAGTACATACACTATTTCTGTATGCTCTTTTGATTGACAGTCCTTCCCAACTTGAACGCAAAGGCAAAATGTTATTCAGTCTCGGGGGAAGAGGCTTAGAGACAGTTTTTTTTTATTCGTTCATGGGATGTGGGCGTCACTGGCAAGGCCGGCATTTATTGCCCATCCCTAATTGCCCTTGAGAAGGTGGTGGTGAGCTGCCTTCTTGAACCGCTGCAATCCGTGTGGTGAAGGTTCTCTCAGAGTGCTGTTAGGAAGGGAGTTCCAGGATTTTGACCCAGCGACAATGAAGGAACGGCGATATATTTCCAAGTCAGGATGGTGTGTGACTTGGAGGGGAACATGCAGGTGGTGTTGTTCCCATGTGCCTGCTGCTCTTGTCCTTCTAGGTGGTAGAGGTCGTGGGTTTGGGAGGGAGTAGCTTGTGCATTTCAGTGGTGGTTTGTTGCTTTACATTATCCCCTGCCAGAGTGTTTAATCTCAATATTTACATTCTCGGTTTAAACTATTACCAGCCAGCACACTTAACTGTACCATATTTTATTTACAGAAAATGGTGTACTATAAAACATGAAGTGATGTTATATCCACTTTCACTTCACAAGTCCCTAACGCTTTTAAAACTTGTTGCAAATTTAACCCAAAAACTGAAAGAAATGGCAAAGGGAAATATCTATAATTTATTTCATGGTCTAAAATAGCTAGAGTTAAATGGAAACTATATTTCCATACCCAAATACAAAATGAAGGTCAGAAACAAATGGTTTATGGTACCAGCTCAGGCTGATTGATCGGGAAGTTATGCAGGATCCCAGAGCTTTACTTTAGGTGCTAATTCAATTGTATGTGCTCAGGGGAGAAACCAGACAACATGTGAATAACTGGCCATCAACATTCTACACAATATTGTTCCATTGTATCTTTAATCATGGATAACTGACAGCTCTGACATAAGCTGCGCGTGGGCTGTAAAGTCTAAGGAATGCCCACAGGCTTTAATCCTAGCAAAAGATCCAAACCCCATGGGGAACTGGAAATTTATATCTATATCCATCAAAAAGTTTTTGCAAAAATGTTTATATTAAAAGCATTTTTAGCCTTCATTGTCTAATCTTCCTGTTTTAAATATTTTGCTGATTCAGTCTCACGGTACCATATTTAACCTGTAAATAAATCTGACCAAATAGTGTGTGTGTCTGGCTGTACAGGTATTTTCCACTGTTCAAAAGTATCAGGAGAACCTGGTGGGCATACCACATGATCTCCAATGTACTATATAAACAAAGTTGCAGGTAACTATTAATTATGGACATGCTATTCTATATATTAAGGCACAGATTTCAGATAGGAGATTCCACCTTATAGAAACTGCTTTTTTAAAAATCACAACCACAAGACATAAATGTTAAGAATAAGTCTACATTGTAACAACATTTATTTTGAAAAAGAGACTAAAAATTTTAGGAATACTTTACCCCTTATTTACAAACACATTTTTAATAAAATAATGATTTGAACCAAACTCCATGTTACGAGTTTGGCCAGCCAGGGCTGACTGTTAAGAGAGGGGGAACATTGCTCCCAGTGTTTTAGTAGCTACCGCACAGGAGGAGGCTATTTAGCCCATCGTGCCCTGTCCCCTTTTTTAAAAAAAATCATCACTAATCAGACTGGCTCTGTACATAGTTCTAAAAATATTGTTGGACTGTCCAAATGTTCAGAGTACCAGAGATTTGTATGCCATTCTACTTTCTTTATCAATCTTCTACATAGCTACAACTTGCACTGTACAAGGGCAAATTCTGATATCTCCAATTCATTTGAGCATCTAAAGCATAGCTTTCATAGGCAGCTTGATTAAAAGTCCACAAAGGGTATCCCAATCACAATGGAGGTGACAAGATACTGTTGTAACTTAATATGAGCTTCTATCATTAAATGTGAAGTCTTGGTGTAATAGGAAGATTATAAAGCACCTTGCATTGGTACCATACCCTTAGTAATCCAAACCCAGAAATGTCCACAGTTGTTCTAAATAAGAATGTTCAATAGTAATGTAATACCTGCCAATATTTGTCCTTGGACAAAATAGTGTACCAAAGAGTTACAAATTTTGAACGTCAAAATTACTATCTTTATAAAATGTACCAAAGATCTGCAGTCACCATAATCTAAATATTGAAAGGTTATTTTACCCACTGTAACCAGAAACTCCAGTACTCCACTTCAGATCGTATAAAGTGAAGGGGTGGGATAAGTTGACTTTATCAATAGGATATTTCTCTCTCTTCGAAGGTTGGCATCTGTTGAGGCTTATGCACCTCTGGGTGCTACTATCCCCAATATTGGATGCTGTTTCCCTTATTATCATGGTCATTCTTGGCTTCCAGGATGCCAGCATTTCAAAAGATTGGATTTCTTCACTTTATTCTTCACTTCAGGCAGAACCTAGCATTATCACTCCCTCTGCTATCCATTGTTATTTGTAAGACACTATTATCAATGGTTATTACAGCTGTGTAAAATTCTCTCAACTTTATTCAGACATCTGGAATTGTTTTGAGCAAACTGAGCTGTCTTCAAAGTATCAACAGCAGCTCTCCATGCTCTGAACCACATTCAGCTGTGCTCTTGCTGCGTTATTTTTCAATACTGGCATCCAGCTGATGATATCTTATACCTGAAAAAACAGGCATCAGTACTTGGCTAAATACTCCATATAACCCATTAGCTTGTTATAATACATTAGTTATTAACAACATGTAAGACCCAGCTTTGGGACCATCATTTTGTATATAAGTCCCAGTGCTCAGCAGAAATGGAAGTTGCTTACCTGCAGAGCAACAAGGAAGGGAGGAGGAAGAAAAGGAATAAATCCAGGTCACTTTATAGTTGTTGGTCAGAGCAGGATTGACTGACACCTGGTTGTTGTGTTCACCTTTTCAGTTGCAAAATGGTATGAGAACCCAAAAAAGTATGGGAGTAGTGGAGTTAAAAGATGTAATCTTCATTTGTATGGTTGCAGTGTATTTGCATCCCTGAATTCTAGTGAGAATTAACTCTGGTTGTGAAGGACTGCTTTCAAGAGGTTCTGAACTATTAACATTATTTATCACTAAGGAAAGATGAAACAGTGAAGGACTCATAATTCACCTTGTTAAACTTATTACTATTAAAGCACGACCACAGTATCAAGCTTTCATGCTACTGGATTCTTCCAAGTTAACACAGGACATGTTGCCATTAGGCAGACTGCAGTGCATGGCTGTATGAAGCAAAAGCTGTTTGAAAAAGGCAACTCCTTCATCACTTTACTCATGGGAAGAAGGCATTAGCTGAATAGGGCATAGAACTTTCTGCAGGTAGTAGGCTTCATTCAAATGCAAGGTGTCATAGATGTCATCCCTATGGGCATGGTTCCTCCTATTGCCTACATGCAAACAAAGGATTTGCACTTCTTAATGTTAATGATATTTCTGTGCCAGATAGCACATGATGAAACATTGATGGCTATTATCTAAGAAACAGCAGTCCATGGGAAAGAGCACAAATGTCTTAAGAGTCCAAGGCTAACTTCTACATCCATGGCTGCTGACCACACTGAGAAACTCACTAACACAAGAGTGCTTTAGACTGGAAGCTTGAGCATCTGTTTGCTACCCCACATCCACTTGCAAGAAAAAAAGTATGTAATGCACAAAAGGGGAATAGCTGCATACAAAACTTTAAATGTTACCTCCTGTGTGGAGTTCTCAACTTAGGTTTGTGCCATGCTTGAAAAGTCTCAAAAGTGTGTAAAAGAGCATGCTTAGGTTTTCCTTTCTCCTAACACCAGCAAACTTCCTCATTTGCAGCCAAATGCAGGGGAGTGGCTGTATCGACTTATAGAAACAGGAGTAGTCCATTCAACCCCCCCAAACCTGTTCCACTATCAAGTTAGATCATTGTTGATCTGTACTTCGATTCCATTGACCCACCTTTGCTCCCTATCCTTTGGTACCCTTACCTCACAAAAATCCTTCGGTCTCAGTCTTGAAAATGTCAATTGACCCAGCAACCACAGCTTTTTGGGAGAGAGTTTTCCAGATTTCCACTACCCTTCATGTGAAAAAATGCTCCTCAATTTCACTATTAAATGGCCTAGCTCTATTTTCAAAGTTATGCACCCTTGTTCCAAATTCCTCTACCAAAGGAAACAATAAGAAAAGACTTGCATTTATATAGCGCCTTTTCTGACCTCAGGACATCCAAAAGTGCTTTACAGCCAAGTACTTTTGAAGTGTAGTCACTGTTGTAATGTAGGAAATAGTTTCTCTGTATTTACTCTATTGAATCCCTTTCTCATTTCAAAGAATTCACCCCTCAACCATCCAAACTCAAGAAAATACAATCCAAGTTTATGCAACCTGTCCTCCGAATTTAACCCTTTATCAGCTTTGTCAGCCGTGGCTCAGTTGGTAGCACTCTCACCCATGAGTCAGAAGGTTGTGGGTTCAAGACCCACTCCAGAGACTTGAGCACAAAATCCAGGCTGATATTCCAGTACCGAGGGAGTACTGCACTGTCGGAGGTGCCGTCTTTCAGATGAGACGTTACACCGAGGCCCCGTCTGTCCTCTTAGGTTGACGTAAAAGATCCCATGGCACTCTAAGAAGAGCAGAGGAGTTATCCCTGGTGTCCTGGCCGACATTTATCCCTCAACAAACACCACTAAAAAAAAAATGATCTGGTCATTATCACATTGGTGTTTGTGGGAGCTCAAATTGGCTGCCACGTTTCCTACAACACAACAGGGACTACACTTCAAAAGTACTTCATTGATTGTAAAGTGCTTTGGGGTGTCGTGAAAGGCACTATATAAATGCAAGTTTTCCTTTCAAGCCCTGATATAATTCAGGTGAATGTACGTAGTACCCCTTCCACGGCCAATATATCTTTCCTGCAGTTCGGTGCCAAAAACTGAATGCAATACTCCAGATGGGGTCTGACCAAGGCTCTACACAACTGAAGCATCACTTCCTCACTTTTGTATTCCAACCCCCTCAAGATAAAGGTCAATGTTCCATTAGCCTTTTTGATTACTTTTTGTACCTGTGCCCTAACATTGTCATCCAAATACCTTTGCTCCTCGTCTCACCATTAAAAAAAATTCCCATTTGTCTTTCTCTGATCCAAAGTTGATCACCTCACACTTCTCCACATTGAACTCCATCTGCCAGTTTTGCCCACTCACTTAATCTGTCTGTGTCCCTTTGTAACTTCATGCTCCCATCTATACATTTTACTGTGTCTCCTAACTTAGTGTCATCTGCAAACTTGGATATACAGCTCCCTATTCCTTCATCCAAGTCATTAATATATACGGTGAAAAGTTGAGGCTTCAATAGATACCAGAGAACACCATTTGTCACATCCCGCCAATCAGAACTTTTCCTTTATCCCCACTCTGTCTCCTACCTCCCAACCAATTATCAACCCGTGTCACAATGTCACCTCCAATTCCATGCGCTTTCATTTTTGCTAATAATCTCTTGTGCGAAATCTTGTCAAATAGACTTCAAGAATGCATCTGATAACATCTATAGACACCCCTCTATCCACCATGCTAGTGACCTAAAAAAGCTCACCTAGATTAGTCAGACATGATTTATCCTTCACAAATTCATGCCGAGTCTCTCTGATCAGCTCATAATTGTTCAAGTGATCAGTCAGTCAATCTGTCGCTGATGATAGATTCCAGTAACTTCTGCACAACTGATGTTAAATTGACATCTGTAATTACTTGGTTTCTCCCACCCTCCCTTCTTAAATAATGGTGTGACATTTACAATTTTCTAATCTAAAGGCACAATTCCTGAATCTAGAGCGCTTTGGAAAATTATAGCCAATGTATCTGCAATTTCCTCACCTATTTCTTTTAATCCTCTGGAGTGGAAACTATCAGGTTAGGAAGACTTGTCTATCTCAAGTCGCATTATTTTCTTCATTACCATTTTTAAAAAAAACTTATATTAAATCCACTATGCTCCCTTGATTTAATTTTAGGTTCCCTTGTAATTAAGGTACTTGGGTATTTTGTGCTCTTCCTTCATTGTGAAAACAGATACAAAGTACTCAATTAACAAGTCTGCCATTTCCTTATTGTCCATTACAGTCTCACTTGTATCGGTCTTTAATGGGCCCACCTTCCTCTATACCATTCTCTTTCTCTTAATATGTTTACAAAACCATTTGCTGTTAGCTTTGATACCTTGCAACTGTTTTTCCCCATATTTCCTTTTTGCACCTCATTACTTTCTTTGTATCCCGTTGTCGCTTTTTGTTGCTCTCCCAGTCTGCTGGATTTCCATTCTTCCTTGTATTTGTGTATGTTTTGCTTTAGCTTGATATTGTCACTTACCTCATTTGTTGACCATGATTGCTTAACTACACAAATGAACAAACTACACAACTACGTTCATGTCACGCTACACGTAACCCCACCAGCGAACAAAAGTTATCTGTTTTTAATATAACGCGTCATTTGCTGTCTTTCTCTTCCTTCCGGATGTTTCTATGTTTCTGCCTCTCTCTCTCTGTTTTTTTTTTGGTTGTTTGTATATTCGGTGGTCCTGTAGGTAACACCTCTCTGTCTGAACACTTTGATTGCCTTGGCAACGGGCAGTTGGAAAGATTATCTGTAATCACCAGGTATTGTTCTGTGATTTATAAATGCGAAAGGTTCGAGGATTTCTTGACATTCACCTGAGGAAGGAGGAAGCCTCCGAAAGCTTGTGATTTTCAAATAAAATTGTTGGACTATAACTTGGTGTTGTAAAATTGTTTACAGTTGTCAACCCCAGTCCATCACCGGCATCTCCACATCATGGCTACACAAATGAAGCCTTTGCTTTACCATTTTATGGGTATGTACTGTTTTTTTATCGTGACAAGTACTTTTTTGAATACTTCCCACTGTTTGTAGGTTTACCCATTAACAGTTCATCCCAGTTTACTGTGGTCAATTCATTTCTCATCGCTTTTGAAGTCTGCCTTAAATTTAAAATCTGGGTTTGAGACTCTCCCTTCTCTCTCTCAAACCTAATAACAATAACAAATTCAACTTGATTGGCAACCACCCACCATGCAGCTTGTCCCTGTGCTGGATGGTGAGATGAAGTCCTCCTTTGGCGCACCTCCTGTATCTGCACCACTTTTCAGCATCAGTGGGAGCACTCCACAGTGCCATTATAATCAATTTCTTAACTTTTCTGATTCCACCAGATTGTCCTTTCATAGTGAGCATTTGCCCTTCATGAGCTACTACCCCTTCAGATTTTCCAACACCCACAGCATGCTACAGCAAGTTCTCTTTGCAAGCTTTTCTTGTATCTGTAGCCTATTCAAATTAAGGGAGGGACTTCCATCAGAAAATTCAAACAAGCCTGGCCTCTGCTACATAGCAGGCAAGCCTGCAAACCGGACAAACTCAATCCAGTGTTCTTGTTACTTGAAAATCAAGGCTATAGCATTTTCATGTATTGATCCTAGTTCGTTTGCTAAAAAGGCTTTTAAGCAACTATTAGAAGATTCAGAATTTACTGTCAAAGGCCAAAACATTTTCTCCAGAGCACGAACTTTTAAATCATCAACTGCAGACTATACAATTTGAACACAAACAAAAAACAGAATAAACTGAATTCAGTGGGCCATAAGCAGAAGTCTAAGCATCCTGTACGAGTAAAAACCACCGCCACTTCCAAAAAAATACAGCAACAAAAACTTCTAAGTACCAAAACCTTAATTTCAGTGAGAGATGGTATACAGAGACTAAACCAATTGGGTGGGGGGGGGGAGGAGAGACATAGATGGAAAGAGGGGACTAAAATAAAATTTACTTCGCGCAAGATTCTTTGAAAGTGGAACATCTTCATTTCAAAAATACTCTTCTTAGAGCAGGGATGTAGTAATGGTTGGGATTAGTTGCTAAATCAACCAACATCTCACCTCACTTATCATTCTGCACAACTTTTGATCCATTGCAGGACTTCTTGGTCTGAGATTTGTAACCTGTGGCCATGGTTAGGTCCTTCAGGGAAAACAGCCTGCCACTTCTGCCTGGTTGGGCCTACATGTCATTCCAATCCCACTGCATGGTTCACTCTTAATGCCATCTGAAGTGACCTAGCATGCCATGCAGTTGTAAGTGTTAGGTATTATCCACATCCCAAGAACAATTTTTTAATACTATGAAGTTCAGCAATATGAAAATTGAAGGAACCTGTCAGCAACAACCTAGGCATTGTATCAGGATAAGACTGTGGCAATCTCAGCCCAGTTGATCCTGCAAAATCCCCCTCATTAACATCTAGGGGCTGGTGCCCAAGTTGGGAGAGTTGTCCCAGAGAACATTAAGCAACAAGAACAGTACATACCTTAGAATGAGATATCAACCTAGTGATGCTACAACACATGGCTACCTTCAAGTTAAACACCAAATGCAGCAGGCTTTAGACAAACTTAAGCAGACCCACAATCAATGGATTACAGCAAAGCTCTGTAGCCCTACCACATCCATTTGAGAATGGTAATGGGTAGCCAGGCCACTAATGGAAGGAGACTCCATGAACATCCTCAACCATGGTAAAACTCAATACATAAGTGCAAAAGGCAACATTGTCTTCAGCCAAAAGTTCCGTGCAGATGATTCTACATGGTCTTCTCTCGAGGTACCATTATAGATGCCAGTATTTAGCCAAATCGGTTCACTCCATGTGACATTGAGAAGTGGCTGAGTGCACCAGACACAGCAAAAGCTATGGGCCCTTGCAACATCCTGGCTATAGTGAGGACCTGTGCACCATAGCCACTTCCCTAGCCAAGCTGTCCAGAGTAGTCCTGACACTGACTGGCAATGAGAAAAATTTCCCAGGTATGTCCTATCCATAATAGGCTAAATCTAACCTGGCTAATTACCATATCACCTCCTCTCCATCATGTAAAGTGAAGGAAGGAGTTATCAATAGTGCTGTCAAGCAACACCTACTCACCAATAACTTGCTCACTGACATTCATGTTCCATCAGAACCACCGTTTCCAGGCTTCATCACAGCCTTGATCCAAACACAGATGCAAGAACTGAATTCCACAGGTGAGGCAAGAGTAGCTTCCTTCGATATCAAGACTGCATTCGACCGTGTATGGCAACAAGGAGTCCCAGAAAAATCTGAGGTCACTGTTGGGGGGGGGGGGGGGGGGAAGAGAGAAAGGCAAAACTCCAGCAGCTGGAGTCCAACTTGACACAAAAGAAGATGGTTGTTGTTCTCAGAGGCCTTAGGAAAGTGTCCTTGGCCCAACAATCTTCATTTCCAAACCAGACTGGACAGCAGGGAGAGTGGAAGATCATCTTGTATTTATAATAATAGGAAGACTGTCCAATACCAAGGCTATGGACTGAGAGCAAAGCAACCTAAACTACTACTTCTGATTCATAGGCTCATAATTGTTAGGGAAGCTCAGCCACACTAGTAGAAAAAAAGTGACTGATCCACCTTCTTCCCTCGAAGAGGCATTGCACACAGAGTATTGTAGATTCCAACCCTAGCAGTTCCACGAGATAGACTGTAGCTAGCTATCATGTAGCTCTGGTCACACTGATAACCAGTAAAATTGAAATTGCACATTTGCAATTGTGAAAACAGTTAAGATACCAAAAACCCCTCTGTATTCAGAGATTTCATTCAATTTTACAGGAGCAGATCTGTTGTCAACATTTGCAGTCATAAGGTAAGCAAGAGGTACACACGTATAATGACAAAGAATGAAATCAATCAAATGCTATAAAACGCCACTGAGCATTTGATCCACAATTAGGTATAAAATGATATGGTTGACAAGTTCTGATAGAGGCTACACAGCAAATGTTAAATGTAGGCATAATGAATTTTATAAGTATTGTAGAAAAGTAAGACAAACAAACTCAATGGGCCCGATATTAGGAGGGAGGCAGGTTGCCAGCGGGGGGTCAACTGGGCGCGTGGGTAACGTGCCCAGTGAAATCTGTGTGCTCCTCACGCGATCGCAGCCTAATTGGAGGTACTTACGCTTGCTTCCGGGTTTCCCGTTGCAGACCTGCGCAGCGGGCGCACTGCGTACCCGCGTCACAGGCTGTCAGCAGGAAGAGCCCTATTTAAAGGGGCAGTCCTCAAATGCTCCTCCTGCAGCAAAGAACCATTTTGGCAGCATGGAGCAGGCCAGAGGCAAGGCTGCTCCAAGGTTTTCTGACTCCACTCCAGGTGCTGCTCGATGGGGTGAGGAGGAGGGAAACGATTTTCCCATCAGACGGGAGGAAGTGGCCTGCCTCTGCCACCAAGAAGGCCTGGCTCGAGGTGGCAGAAGAGGTCACCAGCTGCAGCAATGTCACTTGAACCTGGGTCCAGTGCAGGAAGCACTTTAATGACCTAACCAGGTCAGCCAAAGTGAGTATACTTACACATTCTCCCACACTCCGTCTTCCACATCACCTCCACCACCACACAACTCCTTCTGCACTGCCACAACGCACCCGCATCACTCCTCACATCCACTCAACCATCATCCTCACCTTGCCTGCAGGTACTCACCGCCCTAGTTCCCATTCAAACACTACCACGCAACCCAATCCTCATACAATCTCATGGCTATGTCTCACATGCACCCTCCCATGCATCTCCCTCACGGTCACCCCCACCCACACCAATGCATGTAGCGGGTCACTATGCAATCATCAATCACGCCTCACTGTTTTGCCTTGATAGAAGAGATGCCAGAATGCCCGGGAGCGGGCAAGGTCCGGAGGGGGCCCGCCACTCCAGGTGGTCCCAACGGACACGGAGCAGCAGGCAATAGAAATAAGCCGCACGCTGGAGTGCCTGTCCGTGCGGACGCCGAGACTGGGAGCACACAAGCGTCTGGTGACAAAAATCTAACTCTCAGCACTCATGATCTTATCACTTGGCATCTGCAGCACCTCAACATCTGTCCACATGCTTAATATTGCTTTCTGTTCTCTTGCAGGGCCATCTGCGACCGCTGTGACTGCAGAGGACGATTCCTCTGAGGACCTACCGGCCTCTGAGGGGGCATCGTCACATCTGAGTCAGCCATCCAGCAGCGCAGATAATCACCGTCCTCAGTTAGTTGGGTTGCACATGGTGAGTCACCACGCACATGTGAGCACGAGCAGACCCTGGTGGTAGGGGCAGTCCGCATTGATGGGAGCACTCTTCTCCAGGCTCTGCTCAGCTGGACCCAGATGCTGAATCCTGGGGGCCAGCCATGAAAAGGAGAGTCATCGAGGGGTAGCAGCTCATTGCCGAGGTACTGGAACAGTTGCCACGCGCACTCTCCACAATCGCACAGAGGATGGAGTCGTCCAACTCCTGCATGAGTGGAATACTATCACAGGGTCTTGAAGGCATCTCTGAGATAGTGTCGCAGGTAGGTGTGGGAATGTCTGTGATGGAGGAAAGGCTAGCCTCCATCAAGCTTCAAGCACGGCTCAACAATGAGTCCATTCAGGCCCTGATAACGGCTGTTCGGATTCAGGCTGAGCAACATTCTGCCGCCTTAAACGGGATGATAGATACGTTACAACTGGCCTTCCAAGGCTTCACACAAGTCCTCCAAACTGTCGTCCAGCAGGGTGGAAGGAGTGATGTAGGCCTGGCCCAGGAGAGGGACGATGGCGAAAGGGGACATGGAAGTCGGGACACCACTCAAAGCGCTCCTACGTCTCACCCGTTGCCCCCCTCTCAACCAGTACCCGCAATGCTGCCTCCTTTCCAGGTGGCTGAGTCTGCTCCTGCACAGGTGCAGGTGGAGCAGTCTTTGGAGGGGCCCACATGGGCACCGAAACCCAGAGGGCGTCCGTGCAAAGCATCTCATCGGTCAAGGCATGGACAAGAGCAACCTGCCACTACCTCTGCTGAAGCCACAGGGATAGCACCACATAGGGGTTCCCATAAATGTAAGGCTACGGTTTTGTGAGCACAAAGGGGATGCACAAGGGTGTATGACGGAATGTCATGTTTTTCATTTAGATTTGTTTGTTTTGCCAATCACATTAAATTTTGTTATCACCACTACTGCCATGCCTTTGCAAATCTTGTCTGGTTTGTGCAATAATTCCCTTTCCTGAGGATCACCATGAAGACCCCCACCTGATGCCATCCAATGGGTCACTGCAGAGTCGGTGTAGGTGTGTTTGCACGGCTCTTTTGTGTAGACGACTGAGAGACGCCAGCGATGTCCCCGTGGCACCCTGGAAGGATCCGGAGGACAAGTTGTTGAGGGCAGCGACAGGTAAGAAGATGGTGCTCGGGGCAGCCGGGAGCAGCTCGGCATCAAGGAGGCTGCAGATGTCCATGTGACTCTAAGCCTCCGTGTGCACTGCTCCTCAGAGAGGTCCAGGAAGCTGAGCCTCGGTCTGTAGACCCTGTGGCGAGGGTAGTGCCTCCTGCGACGCATCTCTCTCTGTGGTTGCCCTCCCTCCTGCTGTGCAGGTGGATGTGTCACAGCACTGTGTTGTGGAGCTCCACGTGTCAGAGGTGGCCAGCGAGGCTGGTGATGCTGTTCATCCTCCGATGAGATCATGACTGCAGCTATGGCGGCCCCCATCCGGAAGATGTACATTTGAGGGGGTTCACAAAGTAGGTAAATGCGTCTGCACACCGGAGTTGAGGTTGCAAGTTGGTGAATTTTATTGTTAGGAGGAGTGGTGCAGGGCAAACTTTGTCCAAAGTGACAGAGTGGCCTCCTGCAATGAGCGAGGGTTTCCCCCCCTCCCCACCCCACCCATCAAATGGACCTTTGCAGCTCCCACAGGCTGGTAACTGCAACACGTCTGTTTGAACTGGGAGTGTTTCCCCCAGTACGGGAAACACGCTCAGTTGACATGAAAATCCCACCCCTCCTAAAATATCCTCCCAATCAGGTCGGCAAACGACCTGAACTATGTAATTAATTGGTTTATGTGGGATCCCGCCGGCTTTAATTGCCGGTGGGAGTCCCGCATGCGGGAGCTGCGCGCGCATCTAAGCACGTCATTGGGGAACCCAGAAGTGTGCGGGTTGGAGTTGTGCTCCGGACCTGCCCTGGGAATCCCCAATTTTAGCAGCCCCCCCGCCACGAACGCACCCGCTTGGCCATCCGAAAATTGACCCCAATGTGTTAGTTCCATGATAAATGGGAAACATTCCTATGACCCACTATGATACTGGCCAACATGCTGTGAACAGTTTTCAAAAGTACAACTTTGAGCTGCAGATATAGGAAATTATGGTTACCGTGGGTCTACAGTGGCAGAACACCAAGCATCACTTCCGATTAAGGGTACATTTTCAAAATGTCATAACCCATCTTGTCTCTTTACAGATGCTGACTGGTCTACTATATTTACAGCATTTTAAGTTTCTATTTCAAGCATCAATATTATCTCTAATTCAATGTGCTGATTTTAAAAAAAATAACCTGTTTGGAAATCTATAATAAACTTGAAACCTTGTACTTTATTTACCAAACAATGACAAGTTGCTTACCATTTTCATTTTTTTTAAATGGCAAGTGTATTCCAGAATGTACACAGTTCAGGATAGAAGATATGTATTTGAAATGCGTGTAGTATCCATAAGTACTTAAAAGTGCTCAGTATCTATAAGCATGAAGGTAAATTACATACTCAGTACATAAATGATCTGAATGGCCAACTGGATCTTCAGTTCTAAAGGAGAGAATATTTTAAATGCAAGATCCACTAATGTGTTTACATACAGTGTGAAGCAGTTTATAAAGTGCTATCAATTATATTATTCCAGGATACTATTGGAAGAAAGTTGCATGAATCAAACAAAATTACTGAGTCTTTGCTATGGAAATATGTAACACTATGAATATAATTCCATCTTTTAAAATAAATGCTTTACAGTATGTTTGGCCTCATGATACATTCAGAGTTCCATTACCTAACAGAGCGAAAAAAACCTTTTGAAGTGCAAATTTTAAAGTTCCATTTGAAAAGTTTTTTTTAAACCTGTAGCAGTTACATATGGACTAGTCACATAATGTAATAATCTTGAGCCATTTTTTTTTACAAGAACCAACTTTTTCTCTATTGTAGAAAAAGAGTACAAAATATAGATTGGGTTTATTCTCGGGCAGTATATACATAATACAAACTGTAAATACAAAAGTCACAATGCATTTAGCAATCCTTTATTGAAGATAACAAGGTGGTTATGATCACTGTATTGTATGAAACATCACAAATATCATACAGGGAATATACTATAGTCAGTACAGGGAAGGACCAGAGTGGACAATCAGTGGACGATAAGAAACCACTTGTGCACTCTTCATCCCTTATCCTAAAACAACCCCATAATCTCAACAAAGGGTCAAAACACCTGTTAACATCATCTTCTTCAGGACATTTTCATTGTTGTAGCTAAAATCTAGTGAATAAATAAAAACACTGGCAATAATCATACTCTCTAGGCCAAGAATCATACCTATACAATGAACCAAACGATTGGGGAAGCTGGTAGTAGGCACCAGTGCTCAAGGGTGTATGGTAACAGGCAGCTTTCCAGCATAAGGACTTAATGAGGGGGAAAAACAAAGTTAGAGAAATACAAATGAATTCCATTTTATACAAATCCAATCAGCATCACTCATTAGTATGTTTCAATCATGTATAAGGGCAATGAACATTCTCAACAATACACCATTAACAGACTAGCTGCATCATTTAAATCTTACAAGGCATCCATAGCATGTGTATTGTGTACAAGTGGATATATTCATTGCTCTCTCTGCCCTCAATGCTGCTCAAATCCCCTTCCCCTCAACCATTAGCTTAAACCGAACTTTAGTACATGCACAACTCAAACTTACTCAGTAAAATCGTGTTATTGCAGAAATATAAATCAAACTAAGAATCTTCAAGTACCTTAAAAGACAGCCACTCTGTACCATGCCCATTCCACAATGAATGAAAGAAAAATCACTGAACAAAATTAAGAAACATATTTTGTAAAGCTTAAATTCACAATAGAATATTTCAAATTGCATTTATAAATCTATGTGATCTCTAGTTTTGTAATTGTTAATGCAAACAATTCTCTTTTGCAAAACTATACCCCAGCTTACACAAGGCTGTCTCTCTTTATTTCTGCTGCAAATCAATGATACTAATAGAAAACCACATGTAGAACAAAATCACAATTTACAATATCATGTGAGAAAGGCAAATTTTATAGCGATATTTTCAACTTCTGCAATAATGAGTGGGATGTCTGAAGCAAATGACAATTGACATAAGCATAAATTAATCTATTCGTTTTTGTCCAACGGTTCTGCTTAGCAAGAGCTTAAAATCTACACATGCTTTAAAATCATAAGGGAACTTTACCATACATTTGCTATATTTATTGCCAAATGCAATGTTATCCTCAAGCAAGCAGTAGACAACATATACTGCATATCTGATAGCAGAGAAAACGGAGTATTTGGTAGTACAGCAGAAATTGAAGTGAAGAATTACACAAAATAAATTTCTACAGCATTCTGCTTACTGCATGTTCCCTCTGGGCCTGAGATAGGTGCAGAAGCTCTCAACCTTGAACCTTGCAATCAAGTAATGCCTTATACAGCAATTTGTACATGCTCATGTCTGGTGAGTTAGATTTAAATTAACAGTACATCTTCCAAATGAAACTAGAAATCCATGCACCTCAGGTACTTTATTACATCTGCTAACAGCATCACCATTCCTTCAGGCAACAAAGTTGGGTACAGATGCAATCAGTAAGTCTGAGGCAGTCAACAAAATACTGTTTTACAGGAAGATGCGCAAGAGTGGCAATATTAGAATATGCAAAAAAAATAAATGAACAAATGGTGTATAATTCTAACAATTAAGTTCCTCCTGCCCTTCTGACAAAATGACTTTAAAAGAAGATCCTTTGGATTTTTAATTTCCCTTGTAGTAAATAAAAGGTGTGTGAACGAAGGTTTCTTCCATATTTCAAACCAGGAAATTCTTAGCGATTCTAGCCTATTTAACTACCAGGGGTCTTCAAGATCTGCGGAACCCTGTGAGAAACAAAATAATACTATTACGCTTGCATTCTCCACCGTGTGTACAGAAGTTTTGCAAATGCCTTACCTGCTGAATATTTCAAATATAGGGAAAGACAGACAAGAAAAGGAGTTTTATATTACTTTAAGAAATTAGAACAGATAAACACAAAGGGATAAAAGTTGTCTACATATGGATAAACAGCAATAAACACCTACCCAAAAAAATACTAGAGAAAAAGCATCCTGATGGATAAACTCCAAAAATGATTCAAGCTACATAGAAAAGTGGTTACTGGCAACATTTTGAATATTGTAAATAGCTTCTATTTTGCAACATTTTAAATGTTATAACGTTCATCTTTATATACAATATAAATTTGATTGTATAAAATAACTTTTCAATGTAATCACATTTAGGAAAGGCCATGAAAAGGTTCTGAGAAGAAAACCCTATAACACTTTAATCTAATTTAGGACTATATGATGTTGTATCTTGAATTGTCTTTGCTCTTCATGAATCTTTGATGTCTTTTTGCCTGTATGGCTAAAACGTATTAAAATATGTGCAAGAAAAGCAAACCTGAAATCTGTCCAAGGAGGTAGAAAACATGAAATATTCACCCGATGGCACAACAAAGCTGTTTATCATGAAGTAGCACTGATTTGATAAAAGTTTATATATTGTAATCCAACATCTTACATATAGTAACAGCATAAACCTATTGATTTACAACATATCTAAATTCTAGGCTCATTTATCAAAAACTGGGGAGATTTAAAATTTTCGGCAAATAGATTAGCATTTCAGAGTAAGTGTGTTCAAGCTTGTTTACTGAGTGTTTGATGATTTGTCTGCTGACAACACAGATGCTCTTTAAATACCATATGTTAGCAATATGATACAATATATACAATTCTATATCTTGATCCGTACAGTCCCTATTAGAGTTCATTCTCTATGCATTTTCTGTGAAATATTAAAGTCATACAGAAAGGTATTTGCATTTGTGCATAAGCATTTCAAACAGTGTTAAAATATGGCTGTTGATGACTATAAGCTCAAATTTTAGGTAGAGTCTTGTTTAATAAATCGTCTTTGCCAGAATCAGAAGTTTACAGAACACACAAAATCTGAGAAAAAAATCCATTCCATTTTCATCTCATTCTACCATTAATTACTATACACTGGAGTATACAAATGCCACACATTTTAGAAATAATGTGTACTTTTTTTTCCTAAATGGGCTGTTCTGCATGAACACCCAAGTTCTCACTAACATTACCAGTGCTTTCACATACCTCCCAAAACAAATTACAGTATGTAAATTCTAAAAACATTTTAGCAACTTGTTTAATATAACCAACCCACTACCTGGCCAAATGTTTGTAGTGTTCTTTTGGAAATTAGCCAAAATAATTTCTTGCAGTAAGTTGTACATTGGCTCAGAGGGTCCGTGCAGACTCAAACAAATAGTACATAGCTGTGCAAGTAATCCAGGTTATTTTTTAAACAATCTGATGACTTTAATTTATATCTTAAAGCAAGATGTGGAAATAGTGGCATACATGTAAATGGTTGCATAAGAATCATAAGCATATGTAAAATGGTGCATTTAATTAAAATGAGTTTAGAAAAATTGTAACTAGGATGCATTGAAGTGTGCAAGTTTATAACCATTTTCTGTAGTGTTTACCCCTTTAAATGCAAACACCAGACAAGCCACTTACTAAACGTAAAACACAACCATCTGGTTTCACGTTTTTTTACACATTTATTGTGGTGAACAAAATATATCCATATTAACTTGTAATGAGCAAGTTAAACAATGGTCCAGACATACTATAAAGCTTTATTACACATTAAAAACAGACAAATCCCCTCTCTGGCTGAATACTGCAAAAAGCAAGAACACACCCAGAGGGATTATTCACAAATAACTGGCATTTACACTAAAGCATGGTGGATTTATCAATGTCACAAGCATCTGTTCTGAATCATGCATTTACTATGTTTACATTTTTACAAGCAAAAATCAATGTGCTACAAACAGGTGTTGAAAATTAACTATCACTGTTTGGTGACCTGTTATGGTGACCTGACAACAAAAATCTAACTCACAAGCACAAAACACTTTTTAAAAAAAAAACATGCAATAGAGGTCACAAACTCATGCAATGTAATAAATTATAACACAATTGATACACAATGCTGGAATCATGAACTCTTAAGGTGTTTCTCATTTATTACTACATCTTCAATCAGTTCAGTTTACATCCTCAGAACGAGTCTCCTCATCAGCCCGCAACCTGGTCTCTGATTCTCTAGCAGGCATAACTGCAGTAGAAGCAGCTTGTTCGGTGGTACTTGCTTCCCCCTGGATCTGAGCTAGCCTGTAATTAGCCAGCATCTCCTCCATTAGGTGGCGGTAGTTTCCCCTATGATTAATTCTCAATTGTCTGAGGGTCTCGAGCAATTTGCCCGGTCTTGCTCCCCCTTCATCTGCTCCAGTAGGGTCCTTTTCAAGATTCAATACTCCAGTGTGAGTAAACAGCCTATGATAATCTTTTGGACTATCAAATACATATAAACTTAATTCTCAAAAGAAGCTCTTATGGTTAGTAAATATGCATCAAAATCATATGTGACTTCCTTTGAAGCTACACCTGTGCAACAAAAGGCTAGCTAATTAATGTTAAGATTAGAAGTGCAGTAGAAGTAGGAATTCAGTTTTACAGTTCTGCATTGTAGTGTCCCTTTTAATATCTGAATAACTTTGAAAAGTACTAATCAAAATTAAAAAGGACTGTCACAGAATCAAGTGAATGCATATTAATTCATTTATGAAATAATTTATTGAAGCATTTTTTAAAACCTGTTTACCAGTGTTGAAAATCTTTTAATCAACAATCTGTTTTCAATAGGAAATAATCTTAGCAGTATTCAGACTGAAAGCAAACACAAAATGACAATTACCTCAGCATCTTATCTCAGCCATAACCCTTTTACGTTCTAGCTGTTTAAAATGCATTTTTATTTAGATATTATGTAGCAGGTATTTCCACTGAAAACATCCCGAGTGAATACAAATAGAATTTGCAGCTTATACTCTGCTATTTCAAATATACTTTTCAGTAAAACCCCTCTGCAGGACTGTTACCAATGATTGTGAACTACTGAACAATCCCACTTCTCCAATAAATCTGAAATGCATTGTTAATTTGGCCCTTAGGATTGAATAAGTAAATAAAGTACATATACATAGTCTCCTTTGTAGAAGTATTGATTAGAAAATTTCACTGCAGTATTTTCTAAAGTGGCATTCGTATATTATTAGGGAGGTCTTTTAGAAATTATATGATCTGCCTTTTGTTCATGGTTTCATTGTTACAGGCACTGCAAATATGAAAAAAAATAAAAAGGCACCTAGGATACCTTCTTGAATTGTAAATCTCTGCACCTTAAGATTAGTATTTACTTCAGTTCGGTACTGCAACTATTTGAACATAATCTTGTTCATATTAGTCTTAGGAATTTTGTTTAGAACCTTTCAATTTGTATCTTGGAGGAAATGTTAAACTTGCATTGCATATGTACTTATGAATAAAAGACTATTTCTAAAGCAGAGTAAGACCAGACTTTGAGACAAATGCATCGATATCACAGGTTTGCATAATTAACTATGATCTGCAGTATTTGTTCATGTCATAGGCAATTTAAATTTAACATTTATATGGTGCTACTGCAAAACGTGCAAGCAACCAGATATCAGTAACCCAATAAAGCAAGGAGAATGAAAAGTGAGCTCTTTGAAGTTAAAAATATACTATTCAAAGGATATTAAGTTTTAGGGTTTTATAGCATTCTAGGTAAAAATTATTTTAAGCCTTATAATACATTTTATCCATTTTTAAAACTATTTAGATCCATTTCCAAGAACTGCTTTGAGTGCAAAGGACTATTTCAGTACTTATACTTCAAATTTCGAAGTAGTCTGCACCGTCAGACAAGCAGCAGCTTACAGATCCACAGATAATGCAGATTTTCTTTCTTTTTCCCCTGCCTCTGAAACAGTACTACTGTCTCATGAAAGTCTTACACTGGAATTTTTTTTAAACAAATGTTTTGAAGTCAATGACCAATTAATATAGGCCACTGTTATCCAATACATTAGTCACAAGCCAATTGTGGCTAATTGGAAATCCAAATGGGGCTAATTGCATTTCTGATTAGGAAATAAAGAATGAGTAATAGACACCGTCGTTGATGTATGCATGAGTGCTTTAACCTTTTGTGCGTTTGTCGGTGAAATAGTCAGATGAAAAACAGAGTGTGCGAATGTTTTTTGATCGTTGTGAGTGCTTTATTTCCTTGGTGAATGAATGTTGATAGATGATTGTTAAGTAAATATACACGTGAAGTACATTTACCTGTAAATAATGTAAGGTGTTTTCTAGTGCATGTGGCTAAAACAGTGTTGCTCTAGCCACACCTGTGACTAGTCAGCAATCTCTATTGGACAACACTAACTTATGCAAATTGGGGGGGGGGGGGGGGGAAGAAACACAATCCTGGACAAACCTAGTGGACTTTTTTTTTAAGTTTACATTTTCTGCTGAATTCTTATGCCCATCAAGATGATGAATGTCAGGATTGGAAACACAACAGTTTTCCACTTATTTGGCACCAATGTCATTATCAAGCATTGTCAAATCAGGTACAGTACTTATGGACTAAGTTACTCAATCACAACAATGCGCATCAAGCCTAACTTCAGAAGAACACTTACTGCTGCACCATTATGGAATTCTCACTCCTGCAACAGCTTCTGAATAAGATGGCCAGTTCTGTGCATTCTCTATTCTAAATTCCAAACAATTTTGTGCTGAGGAACTACGCTTCTTAAAAACTGAACTAAGACCGTTGTTGGACCCACATTTCATATGGGACCTTTACTTAATCAGAATACAGAAAAGTTCATCTTATCATTTTATGCTGAATTTGAATGAAAAGACTGGAGATAATAGAACAGTGTGCCATCTAGATTTTTATTCTCTAAACCTAATTTTCACAAATTATTTTCTCTCTGTGCCACATTCCCTTTTTCCAACTGGGGATCTTAATGACTACTACTTGTACTTAATGTACTCTTGAGCCAGCTGTCAAGTGCTACGATATCCTAGGTTATGAACGAAGTCTGATTCATGCACAGTGAACTGCAAAAGATACAGTTTTTCTATCTCCCCAAGATAGAGGACTATGGCCCAGAATTTGTGCAAAAATAACGCGAGTTCATGGCACAGGTAGTTATTAATGCGTAAGAAACCCAGCAATTTGTGGCGAGGAAGAGATACGCCATATGTTGCCAAAATTTGCTTGCTGATTTGCGGCGCTCCGCCATTAGCCTTGCAAAAACCAGAACTCGCTGACAACCTCCCCATGAGTGTCAACAAATTGCTGTATTTGTGCCGTAAAAACAAATTAAACTCGCCACAGAAAGTTAGGGCTGCTATTTCACGGCGTAAGGACCCTGTTAATGGGGTAATTTATGTTTCCATTGGCCTTCCACTTTGAAACTAGTTAGCAATTAATGATAATTATTCTGCACATGCCACATAAAGCACATAACCAGAATACAAGTTAAACTGGGGAAATTATAAAAGAAAGTAAATCCTTCACAGAGAAAAAAGAATGCATTAGGGAATACAACTAAATGATAGAACTGAAAGGAAACAAAGAGTACAGATTGGAAAGTGCTTTACTGGACGTAGATGTCACTGAGAATATGCGAGCTAGTAACTGGCTGGCAAAGCAAGAAATGTTTTTGACTAGCAGGGAGGAAGATCATCAAATTTGACTTGTTGTGAATTGCTATAAAATATATAGCTTTCGTATGTAGGCAGCATCTGCCTTCGGTTCCTGATTTCATGAATTGAAAAACTCTCTGAACCCTGGGCAGGAGGCTATCTTATTCATATGCTTATGTGCCCTGTTCCACAGGAAAAAAAAAACTTAGAATTACACATTTTCCTGCATATAATTCAGTGATATTTTAATAAACTTTGTTTAAATAATCAGATGTCCAAGCTGCCATTCAGAGCTTTGCCTATCATTCAAACCCTTAAGGAGATAAGACTATTGGCCCCATCACTCACCAAGATCCCACATGCCCAGTTGGCCTCGCCTCAATTACCAATTTTAAGTTCCAGCAATTTGCGGCACAAAATTAATTAAAGCTGAAGGATGAGATAAAAAATCCAACTCACAGCGCTCACCGCGAGATGCTTCACTCCAGCAAATTCTGGGCCTATATGTATATGGCACATCAAATGAACTAAAACTCACTTATTTTACACAACTGAGTTCAAATGATAGGTAGCTTTGGGGCTCAAACTCATTACATTGTTTGAAAACCTAGGACTTTAGTGTAACCCAATGCCTCCAGGTATCACATAATAAATTGTAATTTGAGCTCCAGTACTATTAGTCTATCATAAATTCTCTTAGGCTCAAAAATCAAGAGATCGAATTGCTGTAGTAGGTTAACATACCATCCTGTTATCAGGGTTCAAATGCAGTTTAGATGTTAAATAAGTTTAGGTAGTCTCACCCCTTTTTCCTGAAAGGAGAAGGTAGAACTGTCCACAATTTGATACTAATTGGCAATCTAATTCGTATTTAGGACCTGTGGTGTGGGAAGTGAAATAAATTTGCACTAGTGCAAAGGGTAGCAATCTAAGTTCAGGTTGGCAAATGTAGGAATAGAACACAGGGAGTTTAGTTCTGTATCCGGCCTGAGGTATGTCTGCCCTAGGAGTTTATGATTCATACAATGGCTGCTAGAAATGGAAGAGTGTCCCATTCCTCAGTATCACTCATCTTGATGAGCATAATTCATCAGAAAATGTAAGTTTTAAAAAAAGCTGTTTAATACACTTTGCTTTATTTCTTGCACAACTTTTCAAAGCAATACTATGTTACTTTTAAAAACTTTCGACATACTGAAGTACAGCTTAACCAGTTAATTAGTACATGCTTACTAGAATACATTTCAAAATAATTTCTTAATACTCCTAAAATACAGGATTTACACATAGTTGGAGCATTGTGCAGCATAGATCTGTTGGGCCAAATGGCCTGTTTTTGTACTGTAAAATTCTATGTAAGATGCAGAGTTGTTGTGCCTTTAGACAAGTCAGCTCCACAAATTATACATACACTAAGTTTTTGATTCAAAATCTAGTATAAATCTCTAAAAGGTGGTCAGCAATTATTGAGTTTTTTTGCGTGACAAAAGGATATTTACCAGAATAATTAAAAGGTTATCAAATGGCACTCTATTGCAAGCAAACCTTTTGATTGAATAGATTTATGTCATCCAAAGAAAAACAAGTATCTCACAGTGAGCATTACATGTATATTATAATAAAGAATGATTTTTTGAACTTGTTCAATATAAGAACAGTATGTGCATAAGAAAATAAAGCTCACCCCATCATCATCCCTGTGTGGATTCAGTCTACTATAAACAGCTTCAATCACACCGCGCCTAAAGGGATGAGAGAAACACAAACTATCAAACAGATTTTTCTTGTTTCAATTATTTTTGTAAAAAGATGAAGCAATACTTACAGTGCTACATTATTACCTTTAATAGAAAGTAGCCAAATTGGCACAGGAGAGCCACAGGATATCACTGTACTTGGTGCAAAATTTATCGTCATGATATATAAAGTTAATATTCCAAGAAGTTATATGGAAACTTATCAGCTAAAAGCAAATAATTTTAAAAATCTTTTTAATACCTCTTTTAATGTATCTTTCATTTACCTGCTTCCCTCTCCCTTCATTACCCTTTCCCTTTCCATTCATTGCCTTCCACTTCCCTCTCCCCCATTCATTGCAATCTATTCCCCAAGTTCTGCTCCTACCTGAATGTGGCTGCTAATAGACCAGTCTAGGCCCCTCAACATTATTCCTAATACTATGACAGTGATTCCATCTCCTGTGTACTATAGATAGGAATTTTTCAAGAATTTGCACCTACCGTAGAGAGGGGCCAGAATCACTCCCATTAGTGTTAAGAGTGGCATTGAGGGGAGAGGGTCCCAGTCCAATATGTTAGCAGCTGGAGAGGAGCCAAGTCAGTGCTGATTTTAATCAGCAAGCATTGACACACTGTTAAACAGGACAAGGTTTAGCCATTCAACTGTCAGAGAATTTTTCCCCATTTGGAATTATGTCATTTCGTCAAGCTCTCTTTCACCTAAAAGATTACCCCCTCTCCCTGTTTGCCTTTTCTATCTCTACAAAATAATCTTTTTAATTACCAAACCATGTTATTATTGAATCAATTCTCTCTGATGTCTACGTCATCACAGCATGGAACTCCAGGTCTACGACTCCTAGCATTCATATACAGAAATTTGAGTCATCCATTTCGCCATTCCTTAATGTAGGGAAGGTCAATAAAAACTCAGACATTAATTGGGTTGGTTTACCAGAAAGTTCAACAAAGAAATACAGTACATTATTACCATGTTTTTTTAAAAAAATTATGTTTTTCTGTGCCTCTACCTTCTGAAGCTGGAACCCATGTAAGTACATTTTTTACTGGCTAAAATCTAGATCCAATGGGATGGTTTTCCAGCCCATCAGGATACTGAACATCAAAGTTTGATCTAGTTGGATCACTGGAATAAACAGGTCAAACTTTGTTTGCATCTCTTGCCAAAAATGGGTCACAAACTTCAATGTCATCTCTTAAAAAAAAAAACCAGCTAAAAATACTTCTTCTGCCTTCAGTACAGATGTATTCAAAAAAACAGGTGTGTATTTTAAAATGTGCTTTCCACTGAAGCTAACCAAACAGCAAGAGTGGCTAGTCGTCTTCACCTATCATTTAACGGGGTATTCTGAATCTGCTTAATTATGAAGAGGAAACAGTCAAGCAGATATCAGTGACACCAACCTGTATCAGCCATCATGAAATATTCTTCCAGCAAATTCATATGGTTAGACTTGTGAAGTAGCTAAAACTGATCACAATACCTTAGTAGTAAAACTTATTTTTACTAGTTGATCTCCGATGGCAATGCTCACTAAGTTCTTTAAAAGGTTTTCTCTCTCCCTGTAACTATTATCTCTCATCAACAATGTGGTGGCCATGTACTAACCAAATCTGTAGGACATGATGGATAAAATAGTTTTTATATAAATAATTCCAATATTATAAATGCAAATTTCTAGCAGACAATGGAGCATGTTCATAAGATCCAGGAAGGTGCATCAGATTGTGCAGAGAAAAAACATTGGATGAGGGATGGCTGGGGTAGATAAGTTTGTGTTTTTTCCTAAATTGTTGAATTTCTGTGTTTATTATTTTAGAGGCATACTGTTAGGTAGGTGAAAAAATCATTATAGCTGTATCTTACTGAATTTATTTCACTCCAATGTGATTTCCTTTCCTGTAATACAATTGAGAAGAAGCTTTTTTGATAGTGGGTCATTGAGAAGAAACTATGGGCTCAATTTTGAAATGGTGGCGGGTTGGCAGCAGGGGCGGGGGGGGATGAAGGTGCGCGTGGCAAACCCGAATAAACAAAACTTATCGTTTCCAACGCGATCGCACTGTAATTGATGGTGGTTAACATGCACTGCGGTTTCGTGCCCGGCAGCCAGCCTGATTGACAGGCTGGCTGCCGTCAGGAGCTGCAACATTTGGGGGGGGGGGGGGGGGGACAGAGAGCGAGACACATCCGGTGCTGGAACGGAAGATCGGGTGGAGGGGGGAGAAAGAGAGGGGTAACGATCGGGGGGGGAGGGGGGTGGAAGAGAGGGGGAACGATCGGGGGGGAGGGGGGTGGAACAGAGAGAGGGGGAACGATCGGGGGAGAAGAGAGAGGGGGAACAATCGGGGGGGGGGGGGAATGAGAGAGGGGAAGATTGGGGGGGGGGGGGTGGAGAGGAACAAGGGCAGATCGGAGATGGAGACATCGGAGCAGGATAGAAAGGCAGGTTGATTTTGTGTTTTAACTTCGTGCAATGGTTTTTTATTTAATTTATTTAGTTTCTTTTTGCCTGATCTATGCTCTGCTTTAATTGCCAGCGGGACTTCCGGATTCGGGACGTCCACGCGCACATAGGTGCGTCCGTGGGGAACTCAGAAGTCGGCGGGTTGGAGCCGGCTTCTGAACCCACTCTGCATTTCTGCAATTTTTGCAGCTCCCTGCCCCCAACGCACCCGCAATTTACATGCAAAATCAAGCCCTATGTATGCGAGAGTAGAAAGGTCTTGTCCAATGGGATTGGTTATTCCTTACTCATTAATTTACCAATTAGAGAGCAGAAAAACACATTCAGGAAGAAAAAAAATGATACACATTCACAAAGACTTTAAATTCACAATGTTTATGATGGTCACTACAGATGCAGGAAATTTTGCACTCACTTGCTTGCAAGGCCTCCTCCTGGGGGTAGATTAGGGATGTTCTCCATAGAGAGGGTACGCATCACGTGAACCAAATCAGGCATCCCTTCTTCACTGGGTTTCTCCATGATTTCTAGTATTGGTAATTAAAAATAAGACACATTTAACTGAAGGTGTCTTTAAGCTACAAATTTACCAGAGTGCTTTGTGCAGCTGCCACCAAAATCAAAAACTTTGATAAATTTTACTTTGCATACCCTGTAAACTCAAAAAAAATCTGGGTGCGCATACTCCCAAGTTAGATACCTCGACATATATGAAAAATGACCCAAAATTCTCTGGTCAATAGCACACATACTAGCGCTGAACAAGAAGTATTGTACTAATTTTGGAGGAGACAATAGTTTAGCTTTATCAAATGTAAGTATCAGCACTCTCATCTCGAATCAGAAGGCTGTGGGTTAAAATCCCACTCCAGGAGTTGATACTACATCATCAGAGCTGCCATGTTTCAAATTAAATGTTAAAATTGAAGCTTCTCCATCTGTTAAAGAGCTCATGGCACTACTTGGAAAGGAGCAGGGAGTTCTCCCATTGTCCTGGCCAACATTCTTCCTTCAACCAACATCACCAAAGCAGATTAGTCATTCATCTGATTGCTGTTGTGCAGGATCTCAGTATGTGTAAATTTGCTGCCATCTTTGCCTACATAACACTGACTGCACTTTAAAATTAATTTGCACTTTGAGACATTGCTCAGAGACATGATAAAGCACTTTATAAATGAAAGTTTTTATTTGAAACTAGCACTTGTTGAAATGACCCAAACACTAAGAGCAGCTAATTTTCACACCAAATCTAAAGGAAGACAGTTTGAACCAAAAAAAACTTTGGTAAGGGCTGATTTTATAATAGAGGTGCAGTGGCAACCCACCAGTACATTAGTGCATGAAGTGCAAATGAGGTCTGCTCATTTAAGTAAATATTTTGCATTTTTAGCACAGATTGGGCCATGTACTGAGGAGGGTTGATGCGGCATCCTCCTCAGAAATATGCTGTTTGGCCTGCATGGGAAAAGATAACTGTTCTGGTGAACACAATGTCTATGATATGCTCTATTTGTATCCCTGTGGAAGCATGTGCTTCATTACATTGTCTAAGCTATGGTTTGTAGATTTTGGACTGCTATCAAAAAAACATGCAACTAGCTCACGCTCAGAACCCAGTTAAAGAAATCTAAGAAACTTACTCTCAAAGGCTTCACAGATGATCTTGTATTTCTGGGGCAAACCATACAACATGCAGGTAGCGAAGTCCTACCCTCAGTTACATAATTTCGTAATACTGAACGAGGCCTGCGCACAGTAGCGTCAGCCTCCTGTGAAACCAGCTGAGCCATAAAAAACACAGGTCACTGGATCCTAGAGTGAAGCCTCCTCCAGAGTTTTCCAATTTTCCCACAATGGGAAAAACGTGCCCGAGCAGCACATACCAGGTGACTTGAAAAATTTTCCCTTTCAGTTCTCGGGATTTAACCTGCGACCTCTACCACCTAGAAGGACAAGGGCAACAGGCACATGGGAACACCACCACCTGCACGTTCCCCTCCAAGTCACACACCATCCCAACTTGGAAATATATCGCCGTTCCTTCATCGTCGCTGGGTCAAAATCCTGGAACTCCCTACCTAACAGCACTGTGGGAGAACCTTCATCACATGGACTGCAGCGGTTCAAGGCGGCGGCTCACCACCACCTTCTCAAGGGCAGTTAGGGATGGGCAATAAATGCTGGCCTTGCCAGCGATGCCCACATCCCATGAACGAATAAAAAAGAAGTTCTTTTTGGGGGCAGAGGGTAGGGAGCTCACATGGGTTATCAGGAATTAGACTACTCTCAGCCAAAATAAAAAAGAACCAAGTCTAGGTGAGGTATGCTGATCATCCAACAGTTTTACATACCTTTTTAAATCCCTTCCATTCTCTCCTACACCAAAGCTGCCTCCTGAAAACCAACAGGCTCGGGCTCGCTAATCCCACATGCTTCATCAGGCTACAAAGAGATTCTCTCATCTTTTGAGCTAGCAATTTGCCTCACCTCAATGCTATGACCAACCATCCAGCCAAGATCAACAGCTCAAAATCCAGTATATTTAACAGTTATTCTGATACCAGCAATAATTTTATTGTTGTTCTATTCAAATATATACATCAAAGTTTCAAAAAACTTACACTCTCCCATTTTCTCCACTCTCATTCTTTATATTTTTACTTTTATAGCATTACATTTAATATTCTATATTCAAAAAAAAGTTAAATACTGTACTCATTCTGTATCTCTAGCACCCCACTGTGCATTTCGGAGCTGTGATTTATATCATAGAAACTGGTCTGATGGACTGAAAACTGGCACCAGTTTGTCAGCCAACTGAATGCCTGAACACTCACTCTTTTTGCAAGCCATTACTGGACAATTCGAGCATCACCTAGTTGCCCCAGGAATTATGCATGTTCAAAATATTTTTTTGTCTGTGATGCCATAAGGGTTAAATCATATTCAGAAAACACAATGATAAACCTTAGGCAAAAGAAATGTAAAACAAGACAGTAATTTGGTTGAAGGTACAAGTACTTTACAGAATCACTAGGCCAAAGTTCAAATTATATACTGATCAGTAGCAGCAATGTTGAATAATAGGGATTTAATTTGTCCTTTCATTTTGTCATCCCCCAACTCGGGTGCATTGTTTACAACATGATTATGTTCAGGAACTTCACTGAACAAACCAAAGGTGAAAAGTTCATTGCAATGCTTATGGAAATTTACTTCACATAAGCTGTTCTAACACATTACATGGGATATTCCAGCAACATCTGCTTACTGATGACAATGTTTTCTGTAAGGGCAATGTCTGAATGGATACGAGTGACGAGGGAATCCTGCCACACCTGCTGTGCCAAAAGGCTTGGTGCCAGCTGCATACTTCAGCTGATCTAACAGCAATGTTAACAGCACGAAGTACCCAGTGTTTTAATCAAACCAGGAAACGCAGTGTATCTGGTATCCACAGCATCTAAACAACACAAACAGATTCCATAAGCCAGTTAAATATTCCTGGTTAATGTTTATACAATTCCCTTCACTATGCCACCAAGATTTTTTTGGATAAAAAGACCACTACAAAATTTGCAACAAAGTCTCATTCAGTGAATAAACAAATAAATCACAGAAAGTACTAAGTATCATGTTGGAGCCAAGAAACCAATCACAATTTACAAACAGAAAATTACCCTTAATCTCAGTTTTACTAGTAAGATGTACAGCAGTGTTTGAGTGACATTACACAAACCTACAAGTTTAATTTTTCTGGGCAAAGCTTTTTTTCTCACCCATGCTAGATTAATTCCAAGTATCTAGCCTCATAATCATCATGCCCATCAAATAACACAGTAATTAACCATTTGTAGCCACAGAAAACAAAAGGAAACTGATTGTAAGTGCTTTGAAGAACAATGAAAATAACATTTTTTAAAATGTAAATTGTTCCTGTAACAAATGACATTCCACAGTTTGGCAGTAATGAATATAAATATTGAGATCCAATATGATGTTTTGTGAAACCTCTCCAACATCAACATCCGGAAGCATGGGCAAATTTCCACATTTATGCTGATGACATCCAGGTGTACCTCTCTACCTCCTTTAGCGATGCAACTGCCGATCCCACAAAGGCCTGCATGGGCAAAAATTTCCTGCAGCTTAATGTTGGCAAAGCCAAAGCCATTCTTTTTGACTCTCACCAGCACCTACGTGGCTCTGGCTTTGATGCCATCTACCCCTTCCGAGCTGCTACCTCAGATAGAGTCAGGCAACGCAGAACCCTAGAATACTACTCAACCCTGAGAACCACTTCCTCCCTCTCCTCCACTCCTGCTATCCTCCACTTCTGCGACCCTGCCTTCTCCACACCTACCACTTTCCCCACTCCCGCTGCCAAAACCCTGCTATATGCCTTCATCACCTGGAGGCTCAACGTCTACAACACTCCTTGCCTCAACCTTCCAAAAGCTTCAACTCATTCAAAACACCGTTGTCTGTGCCTTCACAAAGTCCCACACTCTCATTACCCCTATCTTTGCCAGCCTCCCCTTGCTCCAGTGAGTTTACTTCAGAATTATTGGCCACGCTTTCAAATGCCTCCATGGCCTTACCATGCCATTCTTCAGTGATCTTCTCTTGCCATACATTCCTGGATGCAAAAAAACTTACAGTCCCCACCACTTAAAACGTACACATTTAAAACGGGTAGTTGCTAATGTGGGCTAAAACCCGATAATGATTAGGCATGTGCATTAACGTCATTTTCAAAGTTACCTGTTATGGCATCTTAAGTGCTCCGTTTATTTCGGGCAGAAACAGCTGTTTCTAGAATCATCCCTGTGACATCGTATGAGTGAAGTATAAAACTGATGCATGTTTTTTTAAAATATATTTATATTTAACAAAAATATTTAAGTTAAGATTTGTGTTTTTTTCCCTCCTCTCTGGATCTTTCTATAAGACATGGGGACTGTAAAACAAACATCCATAGTTAGTTACCTACACATGAATTGGAAGCAAAAAGGAAATGGGGGATAGGCTGCAGACACATCATAAAAATCCAGTCTGATTCTTATCTATCATCCACCAAAGAAACTTATAAGGGAGCTTATTGAGGTTCTGCCAGTACCATTGACAAACAAACAAACATTAAATATTTATGATAGATATATATCGATCAATCATCAAATTCAATTTGACATGAATTAAGCCACACTATCAGTCGTGTAGCAAATGAAGAATCAAATAATGGACCTTTGTTTTTGGTAGAAACAAAAGTAATGTGCAACTCTTTCGAGAATAGAAAAAAAAAATCAATAAGGGAAGTCATTGAGCTGGAAATGGATTTTTTGATGTGTAGATGGTGTAAAAGCCCGGTCTTTTTAAATTGGGTGCGCAGATTCTCAATTTCCCATTCGCCTGTAATGCATGTTCCCTGGTAATCGGGCTATCCCTGGCAGTTTCTGCATCGGATGACTGCCCGAGGATGAACCAGACTGTTGGCAACCATGGCGTCCTGTTTGACCCTGAGCTGAGCCTCCGACCCCATAACCTCTCCATCACCAAGACTGCCTACTTCCACCTCCGTAACATCGCGCGTCTCTGCCCCTGCCTCGGTTCATCTGCTGCTGAAAACCTCATCCATGGTCTTTGTTACCTCTAGACTCGACTATTCCAATGCTCTCCTGGCTGGCCTCCCATCTTACACCCTCCACAAAGTTGAGCTCATCCAGAACTCTGCTACCCATATCCTAACTTGCATCAGTCCCGTTCACCCAGCACCCCTGTAATCGCTGACCTACATTGGCTCCCGGTCCAGCAAGATCTCAATTTTAAAATTCTCATCCTTGTTTTCAAATCTCTCCGTGGCCTCGCCCCTTCCCATCTCTGCAACCTCCTCCGCCCTACAACCCTCCAAGATCTCTGTGCTCTTCCAATTCTGGCCTCTTGCGAATCCTTGATTTTCTTCGTTCCACCATTGGCGACTGTGCCTTCAGCTGCCTAGGCCAGAAGCTCTGGAATTGCATCCCTAAACCTCTCCGCCTCTCCTCGTTTAAGATGCTCCTTAAAACCTACCACTGTGACCAAGCATCTCCTGATATGGCTCGGTGTCAAATTTTGTTTGATAATCGCTCATGTGAAGCCTGTTGGGACGTTTTACTATGTTAAAAGCCCTACGTAAAGGCCCTATATAAATGCAAGTTGTTATAATCTGTGCACCACCCTTCTGTGGTGCTATAGACTCGGAAGTGACTTACCAGTGCAAAAGAAAATAAAGGGTATATTTGATGCACAAGTTTATACTGTTAATGCTTAATGAAGAAAAAGTAGTACCGGAGTTACTTAATGTGACAGGATTTTTTTCCTCATGAATCATCTTTATTTATTCAGCATCTCGTAACATTAATCCCTGATTTTTAAGTTCTGCAGTGACAAGTGGCCCTGATGTCTTTTTCCAAGAGAAAGATAAGTAATGCCATGCACTTCAAGTGAAATTAAGAATTTCGTATTTCTTTTTTAAAATTCGTTCATGGGATGTGGGCGTCGCCGGCGAGGCTGGCATTTATTGCCCATCCCTAATTGCCCTTGAGAAGGTGGTGGTGAGCCGCCTTCTTGAACCGCTGCAGTCCGTGTGGTGAAGGTTCTCCCACAGTGCTGTTAGGTAGGAAGTTCCAGGATTTTGACCCAGCGACGATGAAGGAATGGCGATATATTTCCAAGTTGGGATGATGTGTGACTTGGAGGGGAACATGCAGGTGGTGTTATTCCCATGTGCCTGCTGCTCTTGTCCTTCTAGGTGGTAGAGGTCGCGGGTTTGGGAGGTGCTGTCGGAGAAGCCTTGGCGAGTTGCTGCAGTGCATCCTATGGATGGTACACACTGCAGCCACAGTGCGCCGGTGGTGAAGGGAGTGAATGTTCAGGGTGGTGGATGGGGTGCCAATCAATCGGGCTGCTTTGTCCTGGATGGTGTCGAGCTTCTTGAGTGTTGTTGGAGCTGCACTCATCAGGCAAGTGGAGAGTATTCCATCACACTCCTGATTTGTGCCTTGTAGATGGTGGAAAGGCTTTGGGGAGTCAGGAGGTGAATCACTCGCCACAGAATACCCAGCCTCTGACCTGCTCTTGTAGCCACAGTATTTATATGGCTGGTCCAGTTAAGTTTCTGGTCAATGGTGACCCCCAGGATGTTGATGGTAGGGGACTTGGCGATGGTAATGCCATTGAGTGTCAAGGGGAGGTGGTTAGACCCTCTCTTGTTGGAGATGGTCATTGCCTGGCACTTGTCTGGCGCGAATGTTACTTGCCACTTATGAGCCCAAGCCTGGATGTCGTCCAGGTCTTGCTGCATGCGGGCTCGGACTGCTTCATTATCTTTGCAGACAAGAATGGAAAGCCCACGTGCTTAATTTATAAGGAACAGATAACTGTGCTGAAAGAATACAACGTTCAAAGACACTATGAAGCAAAGCATGGTGAGAAATATGATAAGTTAAAGGAAGAAAATATTTCTGAATTGGCACAGTCATTGAAAAAGGAGCAATTAATGTTCACTACTGCTTGACACACAAGTGATACTGCTGTTCAGGTGAGCCACGTGGTTTCCCATGGAATAGCTATGTCATCAAAACTGTTTTCTGAGGGAGAATTTTTGAAGAACTGCATGCTAAAAGCTGCAGAACTAATGTGTCCAGATAAGCAGCAAGCTTTTGCAAGTATCAGCCTCTCAAGAAACACAATCGCTGAGAGAATCAATGATTTTAACTGAAAATTTGTAGTTGACTCCGGGACAAAGCAAAGCTCTTTGCTGCTTTTTTAGCTTTCGCAGTATTCATTCGAGGAGTTGATGAGAACATGTGCCGAACAAAGGAGCTTGTAGAATTGGTGCCGTTGAGAGATATAACAACAAATAACCTCTTCGACATCTGGGTGGGAGCTCTGGACAAACTGAATGCGGATGGGACAAGAGCTGTGAGGTGTGGCCATAGATGCCCGCAATGGTGGGAAACAAAGGTGGAACTGTGGCAAAATTAACGGCTAAATTGTAAAGTGTCAACCCAAAGCAGCAGTTTTCTAGTTTTCACTGCATTTTACATCAAGCTCTGTGTAAAACTTTGAAAATGAATTATGTTATAGATGTGGTTATTAAAACTGTAAGTTTTATTTGAGGTACAGCTCTCAACCACCAGCAGTTTAGCTGGCTGTTGGAGGAATGTGAAATTCACAGTGGACTGCCACTATTACACTGCGTCGTTGGCTAAGTCGGGGAGCAGTGTTGAAGCGCATCTTTGAATTGTGTAGTGAGATCTAACTGTTCATGGATCAGAAACAGAAAGATGTTACTGACTTACAGGACAATGAATGGCTACAAGATCTTGCTTTCATGGTGGATACTTTGAAGCGCCAGAACTTGCTCAACAGAAGAATGCAGGGGCACAACCAAGTAGTGACAGAATACTAGGACAAAATTCGGGCCTTTGAGATGAAGTTTCAGCTGTGAGAGAAGCAACTTTCACAGAGTAACTTGGCTCATTTTCCTGCCCTGAAATCATTACGTGACACTGTTGGGACTTAATGTGATGGTGCCACAGAAGGATTCATGGACAAAATTGCTTAACTGAAAAAGGAATTTCAACAACAATTCTGACTTTAGGAAACATGAAGGAGAGTTTGCAATTTTCAGCACACTATTTTCTGTCAATGTGCATGAGGTACCAGAGGAGCACCAAATGGAAGTTATTGAACTGTAGTGTGACACTCCGTTGAAGAACAAGTTTTCCGATATTGCTGTTACCATGTTTTATCAATACCTGGCACCAAATTATCCCAATCTGTGGTCCTTTGCATCAAGAATTCTTTCTATATTTGGGATCATGTACATATGTGAACAAGTGTTCTCCATCATGAATACCAGCAAGTCTAAACGATGTTCTTGACACAAACTTGAACGATACTCAAGATAGCCACAATCTTGAGCCATTGCATCAACATTTGGTCCAAATGTTGATGCAGTGGTTCAAGCCAAGAGGTGCCAGGTATCAGGAAGCAGCAAAAGCAGTAAATAGTACTTGGATTTTACAACCTCAGGATATCCCAGAACACTTTACAGGCAATGAAGCACTTTTGAAGTGTAGTCACTGTTGCAATGTAGAAAATAAAATCTAAATGTAAGTACCAATATGGTTTGTCTTTACCTATTTCTATTTTAATAATATTTGTTAAATGTGGCCCACATCAAGTGCCAGGATATTGAATCGGGCCCACGATTTAAAATGAGTTTGACACCCCTGCTCTATAGCATGACACCCAGGAACTCAACAGAGATAAGACTGCTGCTGTGCAGGATTTTTCTACCATCTAAAGGATGCTACTTTGTATAACCATCCGTATCATAGCATGCATGTTCAGCTTGTTTTTCTTATAAGATTCCACCATTTCCTCTATATGCCCCCCAAAATTACATCTTTTCCATGAAAGGTAGTTGTAATACCTTCTGCTGTAGACCCAATGGGAGCAATGTTAAAAATTACTATGCTGGACTATGGAGCAAAACACCAAAAGCCATACATAGGTCTGACTTCTGTGCCCAGAGAACATTGCACTACTTCATAGGAACAGGAGTAGACAATTGAGCCTTTTATTAGCCATGGCAGCTCTATCTTTTTAAATCCCAAATTCCTGCCTTTTTTCTATAATCATTTAATACCCTGCGCATAGAATCATAGAAGTTCACAGCACAGAAGGAGGCCATAGGACTCATCATGTCTGCACTGGCTCCCGACTAGAACAAGCTAACATGAATTGCACTGCCCCACCCTCTCCTTAATAATTCTCTTGATTCAAATATTTATCCAATTTTCCCTTAAAAGATGCAATGGTCTCTTCTTTAACCACATTCTGAGACAAAGCATTCCATGTTCCAGCAACCCTCTGACTAAATAAATTTCTCCTAATCTTTTCTCTCACTCTCTTAATGACAATTTTAAATTGATGGCTCCCTCGTCACAAACTCCCCAACCAAAGGAAATAGTTTTGCCTTATTCAATCTATCAAAACCTCTCAATTTTATAAACTCCATTATTTCCCTTCTTAGCCTTCAAAGCTCTGGTGAAAATTAGTTCAATATCTCAAGTCTGTATTCACAACTATAATTTCCCTTCCCTGGCATTATCCTGCTAAATCTATACTCTCTATAGCTTCAGTCCTTTCTATAATGGGGCACCCAAAACTGTAGAAATACTACCAACTGTTTACTAATCCGTGTTTTGTACAAAGTTATCAGGACTTCTTTATTCTTGTACTCTATGCCCCTATTTCTAAAACCCAAAATGGTGTCAGGTTTTTTTATGGCTTTATTTATTCACAGTCTCGCTTTCATGGAATTATGTATTTGAACTCCTAGGTCTTTCTGTTTATGCACACCCTTCAGCATCTTTCCATTCAGTGTACACTGTTCATTGTTTTTCTTCTCAAAATGTATTGCCGTACACTTCTCCATGTTAAATTGCATCTGCCACCTGTCTGCCCATGCCACCAACCTGTCTGCATCTTCCTGAAGTCTTTTACAATCTGTTTGTCAAATTCCTTAATTTTGTGCCATCAGTAAGTAACAATCTATCTCCCTTTGAAACAGGTCAGTTGACTTTATATCTGTGGTGTCCATGGGCAGTAAATTCCATAATCTCAATCTTTTGTATGAAGCAGTTATTCCTGCATTGGCTTTTCACTGGCTTAGCTCTAGATACGTCCCTTTGTTCTGAATTCCCCTACTGGAGGAAGAGTCATTCTGTATATATGCTGTCAATTCTCTTCATTATTTAAACACTTCAATCAAATCATCCATAATCTCATCTTTAGGGAATACAATTCAAGTTTACCCAGTTCAATCATAACCAAGTCCCTGCAACTCAGGTAGGACTCCAGTGAATTATAGCTAGACTGCATGCAAAGCTGTATATCCTTCTTACGGTCAGGTGGCCAAAACTCAATACATTATTTCAAATGACCAGCATTATATGCAAATGCATTAGAACTTCTTTGCTGCAAAGCAACAATCTGCATTTGGTCTTCAATGAGGGGAAGCCACTGAATGCGGTAAATGTCCTAATCTACTTTAGCAACCACTTGGTACTATTCTAGCATGATTATATCTTTGTTGGTAAATTTGTAGGTCAAATGCGTTCATCCATTTGGAAACCAGGTCTGGAGACTCAGGATTTGCCTTGTGGGTTTCCAGTAATGAAAGAGGACCTGAAGTATAACTATCTAGTTTGCGAATAGCATGCTATACAAGGGTGAGTTTTAATGGACCTTGTATGATCAGTAAAGAGTTATTTGCTCATAGCCTATGTTTGTTGCTTCAGATCTTTGTGTCAATGTAGTCATCAGGAACTCTGTGAAAACCACCTGATGTTATCCACATAAGATTTAGAGGAAGAGTTCCCTTGGGGATTCCTGCATCTAATACATGGAAGCTTTGAGTGACTCTGAGATTAAAGTTCCAAATACACAGAGGTGTTTAATGTAACAACGTCCGTAGGAACAGGAATAGGCCATTCAGCCCCCACTCCCGGAGCCTGTTCCACCATTCAATCAAATCATGGCTGATCTGTACCTCAACTCCATGTACCCAGCTTTGCTTCATATCCTCTGATACCCTTGCCTAACAAAAATCTACCGATCTCAGTCTTGAAAAATTGACCCAGCAACCACAACCTTTTGGGGAGAGTTCCAAATTTCCGCTACTTTTTAATGTGAGAAAGTACTTCCTGATTTCACTCCTGAATGCCCTAACTTGTGTCAGCTTGGCTCAGTGGTAGAAGTCTCACTTTGAATCAGAAGGTTGTTGGTTCAGGCCCCACTTGGACTTGAGTGCATAATCTCAGCAGACACTTCAGAGCAGTACTGAGGGAGTGCTGCATGGTCAGAAGGGCAGCCTGCTTGTTCAGGGAGCTTGCTTGTCCCATCTTAGTTTCTTCACTTTGGTGACATGGCAAGTGTCATCAAAAATTACATTTTTTTTTATTTGTTCATGGGATGTGGGCGTCACTGGCAAGGCCAGCATTTATTGCCCTTCTCTAATTGCCCTCGAGAAGGTGGTGGTGAGCCACCTTCTTTAAATGCTGCAGTCCGTGTGGTGAAGGTTCTCCCACAGTACTGTTAGGTAGGGAATTCCAGGATGGTTTGAGACTTGGAGGGGAACGTGCAGGTGGTGTTGTTCCCATGTGCCTGCTGCCCTTGCCCTTCTAGGTGGTAGAGGTCACGGGTTTGGGAGGTGCTGTCGAAGAAGCCTTGGCGAGTTGCTGCAGTGTATCCTGTGGATAGTACACACTGCAGCCATGGTGCGCCAGTGGTGAAGGGAGTGAATGTTTAGGATGGTGGATGGGGTGCCAATCAAGCGGGCTGCTTTGTCCTGGATGGTGTCGAGCTTCTTGAATGTTGTTGGAGCTGCACTCATCCAGGCAAGTGGAGAGTATTCCATCACACTCCTGACTTGTGCCTTGTAGATGGTGGAAAGGCTTTGGGGAGTCAGGAGGCGAGTCACTCGCCACAGAATACCCAGCCTCTGACCTACTCTTGTAGCCACAGTATTTATGTGGCTGGTACAGTTAAGTTTCTGGTCAATGGTGACTCCCAGGATGTTGATGGTGGGGGATTCGGCGATGGCAATGCTGTTGAATGTCATGGGGAGGTGGTTAAACTCTCTCTTGTTGGAGACATCCTCTGCTACTTACACTAGCTTCTACAGAGGATTAACTCCTCTCTTAAAAGATAAATGGTGACTGAAGTGCAGTATGGAACTAGACAGAATTGGACAGAAACAGACTATTGTGTGTTATTCTCAGTGCTGAGAAGACAAAACCAATAATTGTCAAGGAAGACTGACTGATGCTCACCCACTCCAAGAGCTACAGGGTTCAATTGACTTGGTAATTATATCTCATCTACAGCAAAAAAAAACCTTGGAAGTTTTTGGAAAAGCAGAAATCCTAAAGTAAGTTTGGCCCTCCTGTCACCATTACAAACTTCAGTTCTATAAACCCTGTATCTGAAAAGCCCAACATGGAGGAATATTGTAGCAGGAGCAAAATCCACTCTTCTCTGTCCTATTGATACTTGCCACATAACAGAGGAGCCTAATAAATATTTTAAATCCTAGGCATTTGTCACTCTGGGGAGAGCATCATAAATGGTAAATAGCACAATCCCTGTGAATCTGGGCGTTTTTGAAAAAAAAGAAGACATAACCATACATTTGTTACAACAGTCTACCTTATCCCGGAAATTGTAACCTATTGAGAATTCACACACCTGCCCCTACTAAACTGCTTGTCCTCACAAGACATTAGGCCTAGAACATCCTCTGCTGGCTGAGGACTGATGTGGAGATGCCGGTGATGGACTGGGGTTGACAATTGTAAACAATTTTACAACACCAAGTTATAGTCCAACAATTTTATTTTTAATCCCACAAGCTTTCGGGGGCTTTCCCCTTCCTCAGGCGGTGTGGAAATGGCTGAGGACTGGATAGTGAAGTACCCCTTTAAGGAGAAAAAAATTGGATTCACTTGCCAAGTCCTGAAGGAAGTTAAGTTTAGGTGGTACTGGCTTATATTAAATGGCTTATCTTTGAAAGTGTTCTTAGGTAGATCCAACGTTTATTCGTTTGAACTTGGCAAAGACTTTCTCCAGCTTAGCAAACAGTTTTGAGCTAAACACAAACACTATAATCATTTTCTGGACTTCAACATGGGAATTACCTCATGCCTATACAAGCGTCTTGAATTGGATTCTCTCCACCAGTAAAATATTTTCAACAAGGGCATGCTGCTCACAAGACTTGGTGGTAAATCTGGTAATATAAAGTAAGGTGCCTGGTGCAGGGAGCTCAAGAGAATAAAGGGCAAAAATAAAACAAAAAAAAAATACATGGCTGAGGAACGGTTCTTCTCGAAAATGAATGGAAGCCGCCGCTAGTTCTGACAGGAAAGAGAGAAAATAAACCAACCGTGACCATCAACTTCAAATATTTCAAAAACTTTGACTGATGCGACGCATTTTCTAGGATTATTTCTGTTCAGTTACACATCCTACCTTAACATATACAGTAGAAAGGAAGAACATCTCTTAAACTGTTTCTATATTTTAAGACCTTTGAGGCTTTAAAGAACCAAAGTGTTAAAAAGAATTATTTAGAACAGTTATTTCTGCAGAGCCTATTAAAATAAAAATTTGGTCATAAATTCATTGAATTTTTGTAGAAATATCTCTCAACTAGGGGATTCAACAAGTAAACCAAACCTGTCCTACCTTCAACACGCGACTCCAGGTACTTATCCAGTTCAGCATCTTTTTTCACCGCTTCTTCTGAAACCTTGGGAGCATTGGGGAAGCAGACCAGTACAATGCTCATGTTGTCTCTACTTCCCTACAATAAAAAACAATTTAAATAAGTTAAGTTTAATTATCAATATGCATTGAGAACTACTGCAAGAATATTATGTCACAGGTTAGGGTACAGACCAGTCACATTCATATAATTAGGGTACAGACCAGTCACATTCATATAATATGCAATGGAGCACTTTCCTATATATTCCAGAATTATCTCTGTTGCAATTTTCAGCACATTTTAACGTGTAGTTGAACTGATTTCTCCTACTTTTAGAGAAAAAAAATCTTTCAATCTCTAGGTATGGAGGACAGGCACATAACTTATTCTCAGGCCTCTGACAATGGTAATTTGTAACCCATTCCCTCATCTGCACATGAAACTGAAGTAACCTGCTTACCGTTATTTAAACCCAATTTTTTAAAAATTGTATTTACATTACAAATGAGGTATTTTGAAATCTACATGTGCCACAAAGAATGGTCTAGCTTTCGGGTTCCCAACTCTGGTTGGACGTATTCCTGGAGATTTCATCACATGACCTCACGCCCCCACCATTGGTCGCCCAACAAGTCCATCCTCACAGCACACCATCTTCCCATGTCAATTGGGAAACAAACAGACCCATCTCCAATATTTTTATAACTAATAAGCAAAAGTGTTCAAAGAAAATGAAAAAAAAACTTTTTTTTTTAAGAATGCCCCATGATTTTTCTCCCTAGTTTCTCGCAGCAGCGTCCTGGAGATTAATCTTCAATTCCTGGAGACTCCAGGTCAATCCTGGAGAGTTGGCAACTCGCTTGTAACAGTCCTTAATTAAAGTTAATTTTATAGTTTTATACCATGTTTACATAAAGCAAAATGTTTATTGGAGAGTCACTAAACAGAAACAATTTGCAATAATCAACAAATAACTGCATTCATAAATTATTTAGGTCCCCCTTAAAAGTGGGAAACATTTCCTATAAGATAATGAATGCATGTATACCTATACAGCAAACTTAAAATAAAGTCTCCTTGTTTTACTGTCCTTGTACACCAGGCAAATATCTAGACAACTTGGCTTCCACATGGAGAAACGTAGATGATCCAACACTAATGAATGTGTAGGGCAGGCACAAGATACTCCCACTGATAGCACAGGATGCACTGCAGCAACTCACCAAGGCTTCTTCGACAGCACCTCCCAAAACTGTGACCTCTGCCACCTAGAAGGACAAGGGCAACAGGCGCATAGGAACACCACCACCTGCACGTTGCCCTCCAAGTCCATCCGACTTGGAAATATATTGCCGTTCCTTCTTCGTCGCTGGGTCAAAATCCAGGAACTCCCTTCCTAACAGCACTGTGGAAGAACCGTCGGACTGCAGCGGTTCAAGGCAGCGGCTCACCACCACCTTCTCAAGGGCAATTAGGGATAGGCAATAAACACTGGCCTTGCTAGCGACACCCACATCCCGTGCACAAATAAAAAAACATTTTAATATAAAGAAAACAAATTCCACACCTCCAATAGAGCTCAAAACCCAACTTTTTGTTGGTCATGAGAAAGGAGGTCAGAGACGCATGTACTTCTTTTCCACAGGTCATACAAAAAGGGCCCATGGCACATTATACATAAATGAGGGAAAAGAGGCACTTAGATGTACTGTGTCTCCCCTTAAGCACTGCTTACCCAGAACCCCAGCACAAATTTAAAAAGTGCTATAATACAAAATGAAAATTAAAAGATAACATACATTCAGGAACATTTAATTGCTTCAACATATAACATACAGGGGCATTTTTTTTAAATTAAATTATGAAGTGCTGAGATCAAATTACCTTCTTCAGCCAGTGATGGACAGCTTTGGGTACCATAGGTCCAAAGGTCACCTGTTCTTCCCAAGCATGCTGCACTTACCATGTCATGTCTCAAATTGCTCATATACTGTACCCCAAAATGTTATTTTCTGAAATAAATCATCTAATTTGCATTTGAATGAATCAATACCAACTAATTCCACTGTCGCCCTTGGGAGCCTATTCCATAGGTTGACCACTCGCTCACTGAAATATTGTTTCCACATATTAGTTTTGAATTTACCTCCCTTCAAGCGCAGGCCATGTCCTCTGGTGCTGAAGTAATGGAATGGAATTCGTGTAAACTCCAACGTGACAGAATTTTTTCCCCCCACTGCATGTGGACTTGCAGTAGCACATAAAGAACGCATCATTGAAGGTAGAAATTCAACCGATTTCTTGTTTCACTAACTTCAGTTAAAAAGAAAATCAAAGGCTGTTCATAATGGAGTACTGAAAATTAAATTAAAAAGGTCGATATACACCACTGAGCCTGCTGATTGCACTGGCTGTATCCAGTGAATTGGCTGGTAGGCATAAGATAATGACAATCCTCAGCTCCAGACTCAAAAATCCTTTTCTCAAATGAACTAGAAAGTTTGGACAGGTAAATTTTGTGATGCCATACTCTTAGTGGGGAAGCAACAATGGAACACGAATCGGAGACAGAGCTCTAACGACAGAGCTCTAACTACATCACCAATTCTCTGACCCACGCTTCGTGAGCATGGCTCCCTGTTGGGAATGCAGAATTTACTCCTCCGAGATCAAACATAGGCTGTTTCCCCAAAAGCCGGTAAATCACATCCAATCAAATTTCAATCTTGAAATCAAAGTTTGCCAGTACTTGATAAAGATTCTTGACATGTTAAATTAATGGCATAAACTGCTTATGAAAAATCAAAGATCCATTATTAGACCAAAGTTTCCCATTGATTTTTCTGGAAGGTTTCTTCTACGCCCGAGCCTCATTCTATTCTTGCTTTTTCCCCTCCCTTCACAGACCAAAGTCACAATCTTGAAACTTTTATCTCTGGAGTACCTATTCAGTTTTCTCAAATCTATAATCATGTGCAATCCAAAAGAGACTTTCCTCTCCAGCCAATATTTCAGATGTAATACCCCCAAAAAATTTCAAGAGTGCAAACTTAGTACAAACTCAGGGATACACCAATACTGGTGCACAATCATCAACGTGTGTTAGCACTAGCAGAGACCAAGTGTTGGAACTTGTTGCAAAATACAATCTTCAATTTCATTTCCCTCTTCATGCCCCCGAAAATATTAGAAAGCTATTAACGAAAAACAATGCCTGAACAGGCCTACATAACCCCTACAAATGGGATCAACTTGTGCCATCCTCACGCTTTGATTCATACTGTTATTAGTTGGTCTCAAATTACAGTTCTAAAGTTAAGAAGGGGGTCTATGCAGTGGTCGAAGAGACCATCTGGCTAAGTATCTAAGTAAATAAATGCAAGTTGTCATTGTTGTATCTTATCCCAAACTAAAAATAAATTGGAAAAAATCTTCCCACAAGCTCTGCCAGCTACCATTAATTCAGTGTCCATTATCAAGACTTCCCCTTCCGGTTCCCTTTCCACATTACAAATTTGGAATCGCCCAATTAACTACCAAGATAAATTCTGCAGACCTTCAAAAAAAATGCAATTCTACTATTTACATCAAAATTATCTCTCCCAACGTGTGGACAATGAACTGGATATTTGGTTTAGCTAATGCACACTAGTGGCAGATTCGCTTGATAAGCTCTGCCCACTCATGTACCAGTGTTCAAGCAGAGAATGCCACCCTTCCACCTACACAATAAGGCCTCACGGCAGAGAACAGCATCATTGGTTTTAACATGTTCGTGACCAATAAATCAACTTAAATGAAGTTTGGAAGGAACAATGCTCAGAAGAAGACGAAGGTGATCTTCAGCATTGCTCCAATCTTGGCCATAGTACATTAGTAATTGTATCTTTTAACACTTCTTCAAGCCATCCTAAATTCTCAAAAAGAAACCTGTCCTAGAATTTCTTGGTCTTGGCTTTTACTGTAGTTATTAAAATTTTGAAACCAGAATTTAGTATAATTTTTTTTCTCCTCATCACAAAGAAGCATATGCCAGCTTTTTTCAAAGGCCAAAAACTGACCAAGAAATCCAAAGCACTTTTGTCTCAAACAGCTCTGGAAGCAGACTGAAAGCTTCCAACTCCCACAGGAGAAGAAATAAAGAATATCTACCAATAGTATAGGAAAAAACAGATCACAAAACTCAAATGTTGCCACATCTGATGGCCTTTGTTATTTATTACTGAAAGCTCCCACTGCATCAACACAAATCAAGACCAATGGACTAAGGGATCATTGTCATTTTTGAAGTGTTTCTCTGGTATTATTTGTAAATATGGTCAAGATTTCAGAACTAATAGCCAATTATTTAATCAAGCTGTCAGACGGTCATAAAAATCCAACTGGTTCAGTCACAGTCTTTAGGGAAGGAAACCTGCCGTCCTTACCAGGTCTGACCGATATGTAATTCCAGTCCCACACCAACATGGTTGACTCTTAACTGTCCTCTGAAGTGGCCTAGCAAGCCACTCAGTTGTATCAAACCGCTACCACCACCACCTTCTCAGAACAACTAGGAATGGGCAATAAATGGCAGTGTCACCCTACATCCCAAGAATAAAAAAAATCTGCTACAGGACACAACGCCCCTGATTTCCTAATGTAGATGTGGCCTCATTATTGGAACATGAAGGCACCAATGAGATCAGCTCAGTGAAGAGAGGTGGCTAGGACAGTTATTTCAAACTACACAACTCCCCACATTGCCCCTCAGTGCAAGTTTCATTTAGACTTTACCAAGTTAGACAAATTAAGAAGTCAGCCACACTTTCTAACAATATACTGTAATAAGTGTTTACCGCTTACAATGACCTCCCCTCACAGTGTGTTAAAGTGCTTCAATTGCTTACCATCAATACCCAGGTGGCTGCACATTGCCCTTCATAGCCCCAGTCTTCCCAGCCCCAGTCTTCCCCTTAAATGTTCCTTCACTTGCATCCTTACTATGCATTCATCTCACAATGGAATGTAATTGCTTGTTGCATGCATATGCCTCAAACCAATTAAGGGTTGCCTGTTGACAGCTAGAGTCTTGCATCATGGCACGGTAACTGAAAGTAATATGGATGTTTAGTTTTCTTTTTCTCAGATAATGCAACCACTAAAAGCAGGCAGAGATGAGCCCCTGTTGGCTGCCTAGTTTAAAGTCCCTTAGTTACCACAATAGACTAAGCTGGGTCTTTTTACTCCACAAAAGCAGACTTCAAAAAGATTTGATTGTAATAATGAAAGGATTAGATTCAGTCCTTGTGGATAGGCTATTTGAGTAAGATAGGATGTGGAGATGCCGGTGATAGACTGGGGTTGACAATTGTAAACAATTTTACAACACCAAGTTATAGTCCAACAATTTTTATTTGAAATCTACAAGCTTTCGGAGGCTTCCTCCTTCCTCAGGTAAGGAAGGAGGAAGCCTCCGAAAGCTTGTAGATTTCAAATAAAAATTGTTGGACTATAACTTGGTGTTGTAAAATTGTTTACAATTGAGTAAGATAGGTTAGGGAGGACCAGGGCCAAGAGTATAAGTTACATAAGCAAAGAACTTGGTTACATATCAAGAGGTACTTCTTTTCGCAGACAGCCGTTGACTTATGGAATAAGTTGCCCGCTCGTGCAGAGAGTGTGCATTTGCTGCAAACCGTGGCTGACAGCACTGCATAAAACAAGGAAGTAGAGAATTGGTCTCCTGGAACTTGGTTGATCACCTTTGGGGGTTGGAGAGAAATTTCACAGTTTCTTTCCCCCTAAATTAACCTAGGGTTTCTTTCTCTTCTTTTGCCTCTCCCAGGAGATCACGTGGCTGGCTAGAGGCAGCCAATGAGGGTCATGGTGTGCATATGTTGCACCATGACAGTACGGGACAGGCATGATAAACCATCTGATCTTTTCCTATTCATCGTTTTCACACGTTATCTCATTGGAACCATCAGATTTACTTTCCCACAGATCGGTGGCCATGCAAAGCTGGTGCCTAGTACAAACACCATGGAAGGAAGGTGCACAGATACTAACAACAATTTGCATTTATATAGCTCCTTTAATGCAGTAAAACATCCCAAGGCACTTCACAGCAGCGTTATTAAACAAAATTTGACACCAAGCCACTTAAGGAGATACTATGACAGGTGACCAAAAGCTTGGTCAAAGAGGTAGGTTTTTTAAGGAACATCTTAAAGGAGAGAGGTCGAGAGGCAGAGAGGTTTAGGGAGAGAATTCCAGAGCTTAGGGCCTAGGCAGCTGATGGCACGGCCACCAATGTTGGAGCGATTAAAATGGGGGGATGCGCAAGAGGCAAGAATTGGAGAAGTGCTGAGGGTTGGAGGGCTGGATGAGGTTGTAGAGAAAGGGAGAGGCAAGGCCATGGAGGGATTTGAAAACAAGGATGAAAATTTTAAAATTGAAGTATTCCCAGACCAGGAGCCAATGTAGGTCAGCAAGCACATAGTGCTGTCTCTGAGTGGCAACACATATATGCCATCCTACTACCTCCCACTGCCACACGTGGCAGAAAGGAGGCAAAGTAAGGTTGCACATGTTGCAGGACAAGAGGTGCAGTCTTCAACAAGTCTATCCCAAAATATAGCTTCAGTAGGACTGAGGTAGCTCTTGTCTCAAGGTTTCTCCTGGCCCCATACAAAATTCAGCAACCTTACATGATCCTAGAACACAGCAGCGCCTAGGACAACCACCAGCGTTGTTTTCAAAGTTCAAACATCACACCCTGGCAGCAAAGGAAGACAGTGGTAAGAAATTGGCATGCAGATACAGTACGGGTTGTAAACAAAATTATATTAATAAAGTGGTTATAAATGCAGACACTGTTTTAGCAAGGTTTTGAAGTGACTTTGATAAAGTGGCATCAACAGAAGCTATGCGAGTTGATGCGTTGAGAAGGGTCTGTAAACGATAGCATATTTATGGTAGGAAGTGGAGTGAGAGATACAAACAGTTCAAGCAGTGGCCAGACATGGTATCAAGAGAAAGTCTCCTATATCAGATTGACATAATTGTCTTGCAGCATGGAATAAGATGCCCTCCACATAATTATATTGCTGCTTCTTCTCACTAATGTCCTTCCTCTTGATAGGGACCTTCGTCCTTCCAGCGCATTCACGAGGAGCCCTCTTTGTAAGGTGAGCTTATACACTATGCAGCACATCACAATGACCCTGGAGACCCTCACCAGACGAAGGACACCCCCAGATTTATTCATGGACCTCAAGTGCAACTTCAATATGCCTATGGTTCAATGATTCAGATGGATGAATGGACCTTGTTATGGTGCTGCTCAGGAGGAGCCCTGTGAGAGTGTACTAGTGTCATCAGCAATGACTACAGAGGATAGCCTTCATCTTGGAGGCACATCCCAGAGACTTGTCTTTCTGGGTTAAAAAGAGTGCTACCATGGAAGCACACATTCATTTGCATGATGGTGTGCCACTGATCGCAAACAAGCTGTACATTGAGAAAATGGCACCCTTTCCTGTTGATATCCATCCGGCCAGTGATGAAAGGAGCATGTATAACCACATAGATACCATGTATGATCTTGAGGAATCCTGTCACTCAGTAAAAATAAGCAGTGCGTTGTCATATTGCCACAGTTGGCCATGGGGAACCTGATGAAATTGCTAGCTCTTGAAAACAAAGCGTCTAAAATTTGCTCGATACCTTTTTGTACAGCTGTTTAGCTTATATTACGATACACCAAATAACAGTAGTACAAAAGTTAGGGGCAGAAAAGTGCACTCAGTGGAGACTGACTGCAGATCTGCTTACAGGTGCTGTAATTCTGTGACAGGTTCCTGTGAAGCAAAGCCACCACAGACATTCTGCTCCTTGGTTATATATAAGTAGGATGACTTCTTGCATTTGTTTGACCAAGGTGCAATGTGGGTGGGCGCTATTGCAGCAGCGATCCAATATAATGGATCCCTTCCCCATTTCCTACCCCTCACCACCCCAACCTCCCATGACTAGCACCACAAAGCCAAGGAGAATGCAGCAGGAAACAAAGGTGTGGTTGATTATGTACGTGTGTGAAATATATATTATTACAACCTCAAGGCATCCCAAAGCGCTTTACAGCCAATTAAGTACTTTTGAATTGTAGTCACTGTTGTAACAGAGGAAATGCAGCAGCTAATTTGCACACAGCAGGATTCCACAAACAGCAATGTGATAATGGCCAATCTGTGTTATGTGGTGTTGGTTGAGGGATAAATATTGACCTGGACATCAGGGAGAACTTCCCTGCTCTTCTTCGAAATAGTGCCATGGATCTTTTACGTCCACCTGAGAGGGCATATGGGGCCTCAGTTTAACGTCTCATCTGAAAGATGGCACCTCCAACATTGCAGCACTCCCTCAGTACTGCACTGGAGTATCAGCCTAGATTTTGTCTCAGGAACGTGGTTTGAACCACAACCTTCTATCGCAGCAGTGAGAGTGTTACCGCTAGGCCGTATGAGAGTTGTTTTGTTTCATGGGTGTAAACTAGTCACGCAGACAAGGGTCTTTCAATCCTTCTGTGATTAACAACTGTATTTAATTGTGAGTTCCCTTAAAGCACTGACAGCAGATAGAACTGTTGTTCCCTATCAGGGTTGCTCTAGAGAGTTATTGGCTTCATCAGGCAGTTGTTGAGCTGGAGTAAGCGGAAACACTCGACAATTGTCTGATTTCGTGTATAATGTTTTGCCGCATACTCAAATGGTCCAAACTAAATGTTATGTCAGAAATATTTTATTATTTTTTAAAACAAATTTTTTTTTTAATAAGTAACCTATTGCTGTTGCTGGACTTTTTCTCCTGCTACTTTTATTTCTTACTTGATTCATAGATTACATATCACAACTGACTAACTGTCAAAGTGCTATCTGTCCCTTAGTCAGAAAGGCAACAGTACAAGGTAAAGGATACTATTTCCAGAGCTCCTCAGCAGCAACAGGGGTTAATGGTGCACCCAGGGCACACTACATTATCAGATAAGCTGCTGTCACCCTTCAGTTTATAAGGAGTGAGAGCTTGCTAACGCAAGGAAGCTTTTACACTGGGCAGCAGAAAAACTATCTGGTGAGAGCCTAAAACACTCAACCAGCCAATTTATTGATTTCAGCAATGGGCTTGTCTACAATTCGTTTTCCACACAAAACTGTATTAACTCTCAAATTTTCCGCTTCTAAAGTTAAATCTCAGTTTACCATGCTGGAGGCGTTAAATGCAAATGGCTGCCAAAATCTGAAGCACGGAGCCTCATTAACATTATAATTATAGACCCACCTCTTGAGAGCAAGGTAGTTGCCCGACCCCCAACCTGCTCGGGTTAAACCGGAAGTAGATGCCTTCGCAATGGGTTGGGGTCAGGTTTCCCATATTTAACAATTTAAACCCCACCGCTCCACGCCACTGTCCCGTCCATCCTGGGAGGGGGGGGGGGGTCAAAATTCCCCCCTTAGTGTCTGTGCAAAGCAATTGTAGCAACGACTGTGTAACTTTCAACATGTTACGGCGTTGGCGGGAGCAATCTTCTTGACTAAGTCAATAGGATAGACCCATTCATCTAACAAGTGCTATAAAATAATCATGGCTGTTCACTGCTGTTATAACAGAGTAACATTCAATACTGCAAAGCCATGATATTCATCACCAGAGTGCCCAGAGTAAAGAATGAGTATTTATTAGGTGTACAGTTAGTCCAAATGTCAGTGATAAAAGATGCAGAAGAGGATTTATTAACTATCAGTGAAAGCAATGTGTGTCCCACAGCCAGATGGATATTTGAGATAATTGGATGTGAAAAGTCATACATTTAATTTACTTCACAATAATTGGTGTCCAATCATTTCTCGCCCATTGTGCTTTTCTTAACAGGTGGTTTCCCAACTCTAACACTATGAGGTGCTCTTCAAGTGGACCAAGCAACACTAATGGAAGGCTGATGTTCCTCAAGTGGGGACCCTTGAGAACACTTGTGGCTGGTGAACTCGGTGCTCAAACTTGAGGGTCTGGTTGCAGACTGATGCATCTCTGGCCTAGCTGACTTGCTGGCAGCGTGACTGGTATTTGATTGGGAGGATGGGGAAGAAGCAGACGTGCTACCATCCTGAGAGGGCAAAGCACATACCGCTCCTGCTGGGCCACTGCCATTCTCATGGGGCTGGGGCTAGTCACTCCCACTGATCGGTGTGCAAGGGAGAGCAGTCTGGCTCCTTCAAAAGCCACCGTCTATTCACCGATTCCACCAATCTGTCCAGGGTGGACACTACCTGAAGTGAAGGAACGGATACGAGCAATCTCCAGATCTTCCTGCTCCACATGAGTGAGGGACTTCTCTGCATCTAACCTGTGCTTCACCCAATCTAGGACAACTTGATGCTATGAAAGAGAGAAAGTGCTTCAATCTTCAGCACTGACATCCTGTGACTCAGACCAATTCAAACATTTTTTTTTAAATGCAGTGAGTTGTAATGATCTGGAATGCACTACCTGAAAGAGTAGATTCAAAAATAACTTTCAAAAGGGAATTGGATAAATACTTGGAGGGGGGAAAAAGTTGTAGGGCTATGGGGGAAAAAAAGAACAGGGGAATGAGACTAATTGGATAGCTCTTTCAAAGAGCTAGCACAGGCACGATGGGCCGAAAGGCCTTCTTCTATGCTGTATGATTCTATTCCTTACATCAACCAAGAGAAAATTTTCTGATTTCTAAATGATATCTCCTTCTAGTTTTATGCATTAAAATGTTGCCATAAATGACAGATGAGGGGTGAAGAATGCTGTGTTTACATGCCAAGGAAGATAGAGTGGCTCCAACAATGAAGCTTCAGCTTTTGCGCTAAACTAAGGGTTAGCAACAGTTTTAGGGGAAAGAAACTTAGGGTTACACAAATACACAGTTCAAAGAATAATGACATTAATTTAAGAACCAGATTCAAGACCCAAGTAAGAGTTTTCGCAACAGATCCTTAAAGCTATCGCGTTTCAACTCAAAAATTTATCTTTTTTTTACTATTCAGCCGAGGGAGTGGGATGTTTAAATAAAAAGACTGAAAATTTTAAAAATCTGAAACAAAATTAGAAATGCTGGAAATAGAAAGCAGTTTGGTCAGCATCTGAAAAAAAGTGCGGTTTGAAGAATAACCCTTAGTCAAAACTCTGTGTAAAGAGAAAAGATAGTTAATGTTTCAGGTATAACCAATGGAAAGTTAGGGCTGCTGTAACGGTTGAAGAGACTGTGTCTTAACTCAAGAACAGGCAGACAATGTGTAATATATACCCCCTAGTTGTGGAGGGTAGAGGTATCACTATTTAGTGATTCTGAAATATGTTTGTTGGGGTTATTAGAGATGAAAGTACCACAGTGCAGAATGATGCCATTGACAAAAAGAGGTCCATCACCTTGGCATGATGCTTAAAAGGACTATGGAATCACCAGCAGACAGCCCCAGTCCTGACCTTATGATGGAGGGGTCTTTGATGAAGCTGCAGAGGTTGTACTGAGAATGCTTCCAAGAACCTTCTGTCGTGGTGTCCTGGGGTTGGGGTGACTGGCTTCCGAAATCACACCATCTTCCTTTTTCTCAGATGTGACTCCAGCCACTGGGGAGTTTGGTCTTTGCCCCTCACTGACCTCAGTTTCACTAGAGCTCCTTAGTGCTAGACTCTGTTGAATGCTGCCTTGACATCGAGGGCATCCACATCTCATCTCTCTCATTGCATTCATCTCTTGCATCAGTGTCTGTATCATGGCTTGAAGTCTAGAGCTGTGTGCTTCTGGCAGAGCCTGAACTGAGTGTTGACAAGCAGGTTATCAGTGATGAGGTGTTGCTTGATGGCACTATCGATGACTTCTTCCATCACTTTGCCGATGATTAAGAGGAGGCTGATAGAACAGTTTGCCAGATTAAATGTGTTTTTTTTTAATGGGTAGGACATAACTGGGCAATCTTCCACATTGTCTGGTAGACATCAGTGCCATAATTGTACTGGAACAGAGTGGCTTATGGAGTGACTAACTCTGGTGCACAGTTCTTCAGCGCTACAGTCAAGATGCTGTTAGGGCCCATAGCCTTTGCTGTATCCAATGCACTCATCCACTTATCAGGTGGAATGAATCGAATTGGCTGGGCACTGGCATCTATGATGTGTCCTTAGAAGGAGGTTGAATAGATTCTCAAGGCTTAAAAAACTTAGGACACGGCCGTTCCATAAACATCCCCATCCCCAATTATGGTGGAGCCTAGCACATGCAAGAAATGAGGCTGAAGTGTTTCCATTAGTTATCTGGCTGTCCACTACCACTCTCAACTGGACAGAGCTTTTCTCAATCAGGTGGTTGGGAATTCATTTAACAGTGATAGCCAGCTGCTTTTCATATTTAGCATATAGGTAACCCTGTGTGGTATGCTAAAAGTAGTAGGCTTATTTCTGTGTACTTGGCCCTTAGCCAACTTTTCTCATGGGGGATGCTGGGAGGATCCCAGTTTGCAGCACAAGACTTGTCTTTTTCTTCTTTCATTCACCATTTATTTCCTTTATGTTTGGTGAGTTAGTCAGAAAAGGGGAAGCAAGAGTATAATAGGTGTGCATTTGAATATTTGTATGATATTTTATGATGTTAATATAAATTATAAAATAAAATTTTATTCAAAAATAACTATTTACATTTATGAATATCCTTTTATTTTGGTGAACCACCACTACATATTAATTGGGGACAAAATCCACTTTTTATTTTAAATCTTCCTTAATGCTAGCTTGAACATTAAAGCAAAGTGAAACATAAGGAGATTAATGTCTGATTCTTCTGTTTCCTACTTCACTATGCATACAGGTGTTCCATGAGATTTATGTCATGAAGTTTTCCAGCACACATATGCAGAAGTTTTTTTTTGAAGGAGAGAATTGCTAAGACATCAAGCTGTTATCTTTTGGAACAGGTGGTGTTAAAATACTGTATTTGTTCTTGATTCAGTAGAATTTTACTTATAAGTTGATTGGCTAGTTTTAGCCTGAGCTATATGGCCTTTCAGCATGCCATCGACCAACAATTCCATTGCCCAACAATTCCAAAAGATCTGGCGAACACATATCATAGGCCACACTATACACCAGCAACAAAATACAATAATGGATAACTGCCCAAAGTTCTCCAACACTATTTTAATAGCAGATCATATAGTAGGAGACATATGTCTGAGCTGAGAATTTTTTCATGTTTCACACACAGTCCTTTGTTCGTGTCAAAGTTTTCTAAGACAGTCCCATTTGAATGGCAATAAAGGTGTTATAATCATTAAGAGAATAGAATCCTGGATAAAGGAGCTCTGAGGACTAGAATTCTTCGGTTGATCGTCTCCAAGAACATATACCTTTCCACTTTTTTCATTAGAGAAGACAAGATATCTCCTCTGCTATTCTAGGAAGAATACATAGGCTTCATAAGTCAGTAGTGCAGATTCAGTGACACTGGGCAGCACAGGGCAAAGAGCATTACAGCCAAGGCCAAAACTACAAGGGGCACTATAGTAACCAGCTTCTGTATGAGACTTGTTACAGTAGGGTACTTCAGCAATTATTTGAGATTTGTAGCAAAGACAGAATAACTGGAATGACAAAGCCCAATGTATAACATTGGCATCAATTACCATGCATTTTCCACAACATTATGGGCTGTTACACAGATGTCAGAAAGATTTCTACCACTGGTCAAATTAATCTATTTTTGGATACGCTGGTCCTCTCAAATGTACTGTCTTTGTGACCAAGAGTGCTGACTTTTCCTGAATCCAATGGTACTTTCGCCATGGCTTCAAAGAGCACAAAAATGTTTCTCAGGTCAAGCACTGACTATCCTAGGAAGACGACTCACCTAAATAGTGAGAATGCTTCGTAAAGTGAAAAGATAGCCTTCCCTCTCTTATCTAGCCTTGACATGAGACATGACCAGAACACATTGTGTCCAAGAGACGAGGTTCATTTTATCTTCAGTGAAATCTCCAAATGCTGGAGAGGCTCCACTAGCTTCAACCAACTTGCATAATCTTGAACGTTAAACAGTCTTGTCCAATGTCTACCAAAAGCTATTGATATCTATCAAATTCAGAAGCAGCATTGCCATATGTTCAGAGAAACTTTTCACTGTTAATATAGATTCCATGGCACCTTTTAAGCAAGCTTTGAAGTGAACACACTCACTTTTAAGCTTCTCCATGCTTACAAGAAATGTGTTGACAGGAAAATGCAGTGGCCAAGGCCAGCCCTTACCTATCCTGCTGTTGGGAGTCTTGTATAAAATCTGTGCTGAGTTCCAGCTCAATTGTAATTGGAATCTCAAACTGATGGCTACACAAGAATTGGTAATTGTTTTATCATAGAATCAGAGCACAGGCAGAGGCCATTCGGCCCATCATGCCTGTGCCAACTCTTTGAAAAGCTATCCAATTAGTCCCACTCCCCTGCGTTTTCCCCATAGCCTTGCAAATTTTTCCTTTTCAAGTATATATCCAATTCCTTTTTGAAAGTTATATTGAATCTGCTTCCACCGCCCTTCCAGATCATAACTAAAAAAAAAATCTCATCTCCCCTTTTTTTTTGCCAATTACCCTAAACCTGTGTTTTCTGGTTACCAACCCTTCTGCCAGTGGAAACAGTTTCTCTATCAAAACCCTTCTATTAAATCGCCCCTTAAATCTTCTCTGCTTTAAAAGGAGAACAATCCCAGCATTTCTAAGTCACCCCACATAACTAAAGGCCCTTATCTTGGGTTTCATTTTAGTACATCTCCTCTGCATTTTCTCTGAAGTCTTCACATCCTTCCTAAAGTGTGGTGCCCAGAATTGGACAATACTCCAGCTGAGGCCAAACCAGTGATTTATTAATGTTTAGCATAACATCCTTGCTTTTGTACTCTTATGCCTCAGAGGAGGAGGCTCTGCAAACATCCCCATTCTCAATGACGGCAGAGTCCTGCACGAGTGCAAAAGACAAGGCTGAAGCGTTTGCAACCATCTTCAGCCAGAAGTGCCGAAGTGGATGATCCATCTCGGCCTTCTCCCGATATCCCCACCATTACAGAAGCCAGTCTTCAGCCAATTCAATTCACTCCACGTGTTATCAAGAAATGGCTATAGTGCTGAAGCCTTGTGCTCCAGAACCAGCCGCACTTCTAGCCAAACTGTTCCAGTACAGCTACAACTTTGGCATCTACCAGACAATGTGGAAAATTGCCCAGGTATGTCCTGTCCACAAAAAGCAGGACAAATCCAATCCAGCCAATTACCACCCCATCAGTCTACTCTCAATCAGCAAAGTCATGGAAGGTGTCGTCGACAGTGCTATCAAGCGGCACTTACCAATAACCTGCTCACCGATGCTCAGTTTGGGGTCCGCCAGGACCACTCGGCTCCAGACCTCATTACAGCCTTGGTCCAAACATTGACAAAAGAACTGAATTTCAGAGGTGAGGGGAGAATGACTGCCCTTGACATCAAGGCAACATTTGACAGAGTGTGGCACCAAGGAGCCCTAGTAAAATTGAAGTCAGTGGGAATCAGGGGGAAAACTCTCCAGTGGCTGGAGTCATACCTAGCACAAAGGAAGATGGTAGTGGTTGTTGGAGGCCAATCATCTCAGCCCCAGGACATTGCTGCAGGAGTTCCTCAGGGCAGTGTCCTTGGCCCAACCATCTTCAGCTGCTCCAACGACCTTCCCTCCATCATAAGGTCAGAAATGGGGACATTCGCTGATGATTGCACAGTTTACAGTTACATTTGCAACCCCTCAAATAATGAAGCAGTCCGTGCACGCATGCAGCAAGACCTGGACAACATCCAGGCTTGGGCTCATAAGTGGCAAGTAACATTCGCGCCAGACAAGTGCCAGGCAATGACCATCTCCAACAAGAGAGTCTAACCACCTCCCCATGACATTCAACAGCATTACCATTGCCGAATCCCCCATCAACATCCTGGGGGTCACTATTGACCAGAAACTTAACTGGACCAGCCATATAAATACTGTGGCTGCAAGAGCAGGTCAGAGGCTGGGTATTCTGCGACGAGTGACTCATCTCCTGACTCCCCAAAGCCTTTCCACCATCTACAAGACATAAGTGTGATGGAATACTCTCCACTTGCCTGGATGAGTGCAGCTCCAACAACACTCAAGAAGCTCGACACCATCCAGGACAAAGCAGCCCGCTTGATTGGCACCCCATCCACCACCCTAAACATTCACTCCCTTCACCACCGGCGCACTGTGGCTGCAGTGTGTACCATTCACAGGATGCACTGCAGCAACTTGCCAAGGCTTCGACAGCACCTCCCAAACCTGCGACCTCTACCATCTAGAAGGACACGAGCAGCAGGTACATGGGAACACCACCACACATGTTCCCCTCCAAGTCACACACCATCCCAACTTGGAAATATATCATCGTTCCTTCAGCGTCGCTGGGTCAAAATCCTGGAACTCCCTTCCTAACAGTACTGTGGGAGAACCTTCACCACACAGACTGCAGCGGTTCAAGGCGGCGGCTCACCACCACCTTCTCAAGGGCAATTAGGGATGGGCAATAAATGCTGGCCTCGCCAGTGACTCCCACATCCCATGAACGAATAAAAAAAAATTTATAAAGCCCAAAATCCAGTGTTTTTTTTTTTAAAAACAGCCTTATCAACTTGTCCTGCCACCTTCAACGATTTGTGTATGTGAACCCTCAGGTCTCTGTTCCTGTATCCCCTTTAAAATTGTGTAGCACCTTGCATTCATATAGCACCTTTAACATTATAAGAAGTCCCAAGGCACTTCACAGGAGTTATCAAACAAAATTTCACACCAAGCTACTTAAGGAGATATTAGGACAGGTGACCTAAAGCTCGGTCAAAGAGGTAGGTTTAATACAGCATCATCATAGTAGATACAGCACAGGAAGAGGCCATTCAGCCCAGCTCTTTGAAAAAGCAAATCAGTTAGTCCCATTCCCCTGCTCTTTCCCCTTAAAAGGAGAAGAGGGAGAGATCCGGAGAGGCTTAGGGAGGGAATTCCAGAGTCATTTAACTTACATTGCCTTTCCTCGTTCCAAAATGCTTCACTTCATACTTCTCTATATAAATTTTCATCTGCCATGTGTCTGCCCATTTCAGCAGTCCGTCCACGTCCTGCTGAAGTCTACTACTCTGCTCCTCACTGTTTACTACATTTCCGAGTTATCTATCTACTGGTTAAAGACACTCAAATACCTAGTCAGCAGACACAGAAGACAACATGGTTAGCGCTACCTTTTTAAGTCTATGCCCGAGTACATTTGCTACCTCAACTTGCTTCTGGCCTGGCAGTAGAAGTGCGGGTTGGAAAGCATCCGGAACCCAAAGTCTCTTCATAGATGATCAAGTATGGTCCGGCTTGCCTGAATTCCAAAATTAGGTGGCTACAATATCCATTTTGCTGAGCTTGGAAAAATCTTCACACTTCTGAAAATAACACTCAAGCAACTCCAGTGGACAAAGCAGCACTGTGGGTGTCAGTCACCAAAAAACATCACCAATCAATATGGGTCTTAAAACAAGCTGTTGACATTAAGCAGAAAAGATCCTTTCAAGGCAGATCAATTCTGAAATCATAAAAACAAAATACTTTGCTGCAACTCCAGCCATCACTTTGAAAAGATAGATATTTTGCTGGAAAAGAAAAGCTTTTAGTTACAAAACACCAACAAAAACTATTAGAAGTACAATGATTAAATGGACAAAGACTGTCCTATAAGCAACAATACTATTGTTAATAATGGAACACCAACACATGAATCCTGTATAATGGATAACACCAGAAAATGGCAACTTAATTTTATAATGCCATCTGTGTATGAAATAAAGTGTGCACCTCCAATACAGGGCAGTATGACACCACATAAAATTAATGTACTAAAAATGCAACTGATGTCAGTTGCAACAACCTAGCAGCATCTATGCAGAACATGACAGTATAGTAAGTCACAAATTACACTAACGCAATTTATAAGAACATTGGCTTTTTGGGGTAATTGTGTGTCATCAAAGGCAGTTCCGGACTGCAGCCACACTGCCTTCCCAACCTAGCAAGAGCTGTGCCAGCATGTTTTTTGGCTTTCTTCAGCCTCCAACAGCCCGCTCCCATCTGACCCACTGCAACAAATTCTACAGACCCCACTCGTTCACTACTTTCTGCAACTGCAGAGTGACTGAGGGGCCTTTTTACCCTACCTAGGAGACAGAAACTCATGTCTTGTGAAACTTGCAATTTCCTTCCTGAAGTATGACCCCTGACTCACCACGTACTGTTAAGCAGTGATTGCTTAGGGAAGAGGGAGAAAGACTACATAAGAAAGAAAAAAAAATTTAATGAAGCAAAAAAAGAGGGGATGCTGCGGCAGAAGAACGAAGACAGCAGAGTGGAACTAAATTTAAAAACGAAAATGGGGTGAAAAGATCACTGCAATGAAAGAATAGCTAACAGTGGATTGTAGGAAAAGAGCTACTGCAAGGGAAAAAAATGAAGGTAGTAAATAAAGACAAGGAGAGAAAAGTAGAAGCAAGAGAATAAAGTTGAGGAAGAGGCTACTACCCACATCATGACCCTGGCCAATAGCCAACACAGGGAATGCTAGATCCCAGTGTCTATCCTACCATATCGTTCTCCCAAGAAACTCTGTAACTGCAATAAAGCAAGCCAGTGATGGAATTATCCCTGGACTGGTCCATACAAATCAAAAAGGCTTAAAAAAGGGCCACTTCGAGGAACACCAGGTGGCCATTCAATGTGATTCAAACACACCTGACTTGTACTTTCCTTGGAGGCAAAAAAAACTTTCAATAGAGTGAAGTGAAAACTGCTAGTCACAACACTTGAGGGAATAGCCTTTTGTGATATATTCAAGGGGCGAATTACAATCCTGTAGTCACATCCCACAACAGCATCAGCTCCCCTAAATGCCTATTGCGCAAGAGGACCAAACAGGGATACCTCCTATTCCCACACGCCCCGACCACAGAACTTTTAGTGACATGCATCAGTGAACTCAGGCTTCCATTAATACATGTAGACAGAATGCACACAAGATATCCCTCTAAGATGACAATATATTTGTATACAAAATGAACCCAACTACTTCTTCACGCAGCATTTTTCAAAGCATCAAATAAATACGGACATCTCTCTGCTTAGACTCAAGTACTCAAACAGATCAGGTCACACAAAATGTCCACATATAAATACAGGAATCCTGCCCTTAGTATGGTCAAGGGGCGGCTTTAGATATCTTATGTACATGTCCGAAACACCACCTTGTACAGAAGGAACTCCCTCTATCCCATCCCCTCCTCTTGATACAACTGAAGTAGCTTGCTAGGCTCCTTCAGAGGGCAGTTAAGAGTCAACCATGTTGGTGTGATACTGGAGTCACATATCGGTCAGAAGCAGCAAGGATGGCAAGTTTCCTTCCTTAAAAGGACATTAGTGAACCAGTTGGGTTTTTACAACAATCAGACAGCATCATGGCCATTTTTCTTGCTACCAGTTTTTATTTATTTCCAACTGAATTCAAATTCTCAAACTGCCATGGTGGGATTTGAACTCACGCTCTCTGGATTATTAATCCAGTAACAATTATGCTGACCTAACCACATAGAACAACCTACCTATATCATTCTCTAAGTACAAACAGTAAAAAACGAAATAAAAACAGAAAATGCTGGAAATACTCAGCAACGCAGGCAACATCTGTGGAGAAAGAGTTAACATTTCAGGTCGATGACCGTTCGTTCATTCTGATGAAAAGGTCATCAACCTGAAACATGTTAACTCTTGTTTCTTTCACCAAGGTACCAGTCTGACAATTCTATAATCTGGACAGTCGCATCTCCAAATTCCTCCGAGTGGGCAAGATGCCATAAATACACCTCAAACATCTCCAGCTCCTAAAGCAAATTACAGACACTATCACTGGGCAGCTCAGACCCTGGATGCAGCCTGGTCCCTACCTCCCCAACAAAACCTATGGCTGGGAGTGGAAGCAAAGACCTCCTTCCCAATTCCCTTATACAACTTACTATCATACATCCTTAGAAAATACCCCATTTTACCCTGAAGACAGATTGGTGCCTCTTTGAAGATCCCACTAGGTCTATCAGTCTGTCCCAAATCTAACAATGGGGAGATTCCAGGAGGTCTCATGTCAAATAGATGCAGAGCCCTGCACAAGATTAGACTGCTCTTCCATGAAGGCCAGATTATGCCCTTCCACCAGTTATCCAAAAATGTCACTTCTTCCAGCACGGCCAAAGCCACTATCAGAACTATTAAATATTTTGCAGACTTCAGCACGAGCTACACACTTTGGAACTTTTACTCCACTCACCAACAGCGTACTGTGTATCGCCACCCTTTGCACCTTCATGACCAAGGACGTAACACAAAGCCTGAAGGAAGCCTAGGAACAAAATCTAGACTGACCATTAAAGGAGGGGGAATGGCATGAGATATGGAGCCAGGTCCTAAACATCAACACCTGCAACAAAATGCACGACAATCAACTCAACTCATATCGCATATGCTGGACCCCACATAAATTCCACAAATTTCATCCTGATCTGTGGTAGAGAGAGCAAGGTTTATTTCCAGCTATATTAGGAGTCAGAAGGAATGTATAGAGCTAGTAAAAGATTCTGAAAGACAGATCTGGATAGAGCCCCAAGATACAGCTGAGGTTTTAAATGGCTGCTTTGTATCACTTCACTACTTAAGATGACACTGAGCTAAAAACAATGCAGTATAGGGTTGATGCTAAAGTTGAACATGTGAAAACAGATGCAGAAATAGCCTTGGCTAAAATTACAACTCTTAAAGCAGATGAGGCTGCTGCCCCTGATTATATTCACCTTAGGGTGCTTAAAGAGGATTGTATTCTGCAAATTTGCACATATACATAGACATATGGGGGTGTAGATATGTGCACTTACATGAGAAATGGAGGTTGCAGGCAGACTGGGACACAATAAAGGAATAAACCTAGTGTCACGTTGACATTTTAAGATAGACAAATGCAGAATACATTTGGGCTGGGGCAATTCCAAGCATTGGATTATTCCCAAGAACTGGAGAGGTCCATAAAAAGGGCAGTACGTCAGAACCAGGAAATTATAGGCCCATTAGTTTAACACAGCTATAGGCAAGTTGCTAGAAAGGGTTATTAGAGATGCATCACATGAACACTTTAAAAGTCCAGTGGTCGTTAGGGAACCTCAGCAGAGTTTCTGGAAAAGGAGGTCCTATCTGACCAACTTGACAGAACGTCTTGGAGGTTACAAACTTTATGCATGCGGGAATCCCAAATGAGTGTATCTAAACTTTCAAAATATCTTTGATGATGTACTTCATAAAAGGCTGCTAAGCCAGGTTGCATCTTATGGGATTGGCAGTCAGATCTCAGGTGATTTAAAGAATTGGTTGTATTTGCATAGACTGAAGGTAGTTATTAATGGTAGCAGCTGTGTGTGGGGGGTCAATCACTAGCGCAGTCCTTTAGGGTTCAGTGTTAGTATAGATGAAGAGCAATGGCCCTAACGATCTGGATGAAGGCATCAGAGGAACAATCTGCAAATTTACACGTATACATAGATACATAGGGGTGTAGACATGCACACTTGCATGAGAAAAGCAGCCTGCAGGAAGATTTGGACACAATAAAGAAGTAAGCCTAGTGTCCGGTAGACATTTTAATATAGACAAATGCAGCATAATACATTTGGGCAAGGACAATTGCAAGCATGCATATGCCAAGCAGGGTTGTACACTCAAGGCCGCTGAGCCGAAGGAAGACCCGGCAGTTATAGAAGGCCTGAAAGTTATGAGTCATTGAAAATCTATGAACAGTGTCTCGAGGTTGTGTGAAAGCAAATGTGATGAGGATGCATAGCTAGGACAATTAAATATAAAACGAAGTACAATCTTTACCTTGTACAAGGCCTTGGTCTAGTTATATTTAAATATTGTCCCCAGTTATAATGAACTCACATTGTAGGGGATCTCTAGGTGCTCTTGATTGATACATAGTTTAAGGACATTAGTTACCAGGCTAGGCTTAAAGAGCTAGAACTTTTTACCTTGGAAAAGCGTATACTTCAAGGGGTTATGACTGAGATCTTTAAAATAACGAAGGGAATAGATTCTGTCCACGTGGATAGGTTTCTTGAGCTAGATAGGCTAAGGAGAACATGGGGACTTCGGTACAAGTTACAAAAGAATTGTTAGATTTATTGCTAGGAAGTTCTTGCAGCAGAAAGTCATCGACCAATGGAATAAATTACCAATACGTGTGGTGAGTGGACTGGCCGCAATCATTCGAAAGGGATAATGGTACCAATAACTTTGGTCTCCTGGAGCTTGCATGATTGCCTGCAGAGGTGGGAGAGGAATTTACCAGAGTTTTTTTTCTAAATTAACCCAAGATTTTTTTTTTCCCCTCGAAGGAGACTGCGTTCCTGTGGTGTGGTGGGGTGGCATGGAATGAAATTAATGGTATTTCTAGGTTGCACTATCTGGGACATGATAAGCTTGATGGTCCAAGCTGGTCTTTTCCTGTCCTTTTTCTTACAATTGCAGCCCTCCATATTGATGACTACTGGAGGGGCTATGGCTAGAAGGCACCCTGCTACACATTCTGGTCATGCACCTTCATCAAGCCATTCTGAACAGCAGTCCAGGAAATCACTAGGAATTTGACCAGTCTCACAACCCCAAAGAAACCAGCTCTGTGCATGCTGGGCCTGTCCACTGGAGAGGAAGTGCCTCACAAAACAAATGGGCTAGCACATCTCGTTGTTATTTTACATAAACTGTATTTTGAGTATATTCACCAAAGATTATAATACACAAAAGAAGTCACCAATAAACACTTCCTATTGATTTTGATATTGATTGCATCCACACCTGGGTTACATCGGGCACCACCTCATGTTGCAATAGGATTTTCCCACTAATGTGACAGTCTGTGATGCTGGAATACTTCAAGAACTGCTTTGAGCCTATATGTAGTTGCAGGCTTTGGCCACTGAGAGGCTCTGCAGCAATTTTTGCTTTCTCAAACTTCTGTTAGCCATTCCAGTCAAGGTAAGAGGCCAGGTAAGTTTTGAGTCTTAAAAATATTTTGTAGTAACCTGGCCGTTGTATGCACCATTTTTTTCCCCAGCCAATTGAAGTCCCCAGTGCCTCCAACCCACCCACCCAATTTTAACAAAACCACCAACATCAAGGCAAAAGTGTATTTGTAACTCCTCTCTCCGACCTGGTTTCCTGCACCTGGCCTAGAGCACACTGTAGCTGGACACAAGTCCCTGGGCTTTTATATCCATCGGCAGTTGTGAAGAGAGATGTGTTGGTATCTGTCTCGGTTCATCCCTAACAGTTCGGTAACACAGGATACTGTGCTCTACGGGCTGTTCCCCGGAACACACAGAGAAAGGTATCAACTGCTACTGGAAGACCATCAACTCTGTGAAGGAGGCCCTTTGGTCCGCTCGAGACCTGCTGGTCTTCCAGCTGAAGGAACTGTCCACGACAGTGATGCCGACTGGCACACTCCAAGGTCCAGGAGTACGTGCTGCGGGACGCACTAAAGCGAGGTGCAGCTTACACAAAGGTTCTATAGGGAAAGGCCACCCCTCCTTGTATTGTACAGAATGTATAAGATACAATACAAGGAGGGGTGGCCTGCTCCCATTTTTAAAAAATAGCCTGAGCGCCACGGGAGATTGATAGACACTATTAAATGTTGTAGAAATAACCCTGCGACAGTACAATCCATTAGATCACAAATACATAGTCCCACTGCATGAAAGGAGGCAAGTTCAATTTTCCACTATCCTTATAGGCAATGCTCTGAAAAGGTGCACGCTCCATTGTAGATGCAAAGCCCTGCTAAGCCAATATTTGCAGAGGGAACAAATACATTTTGTAAATTCATTAAAAAAGCTGAGGAAACAACTAAATTCTAAACTGTTTGGTTCCTCCTCCTCCCATTTCATATCATTTGCCTTTTCCCCTTTTGATTTAATGATTTTTAATTTTCTTTCCTCCTTCATTTGACCCCCTAGGTTCATACACAGATTTCTATCCTCCTTTTCCATTAATTCAGTGGCATTGAGTGATACAGTATTAACTCGGAGTCACAGAATGAGAGGTGAAGATTCAATCATGCTCTGCCTAGTTCCCAATCTGAATAAAAAGGGGAGTGAATGAATTTGCATTTATACATCGTATCTATCATGTCTCCGTAGACATCCCAAAGTGCTTCACATCTAATGAATTCAAGTGCAGTCACTATTCCTATGTAGGCATACAGAACAACCATTTTGCACACAGCAAGGTGCCACAAACAGGTAGGAGATGAATGATTAGTTAATCTATTTTTATGGTGTTGATTGAGAAGAATGTTGATTAGGACATCGCAATAACCAGATCGGAACAGGCAGACAGGATTTCCGATAAATGTCTCATCTAAAGAAAGGCATCTCTGCCAAAAGTAGACTGTAGAATTACCATTCAGTAAAGGAACAAGTCATGCCTCAACAATCCTTAGCACTAATCTTTATGGCTGACAAAATGGGGCATTGACAGGATATTGGCACAAGCTGTCTGCCTACCTCAGCATGCAGGGACATCAAGATCAGGAAAGCTGAACAATATCATAGCTTTTAAATTCAGTATTCCTCCCCCTTCTAATTACATGAAAGAAATTAATTTGGGGTGGGGGGGGGGGGTAGGGTAAGTGGATGTCATGATGGTACCTGGGGTCAAATCCAGCTCCAATGAAAATCTGTGCCAGCACAAAACAATTTTGAATAGTCTCAATCTAGTCCCAAATATGGATACCCATAGCACAAACCAGTCTAAATTAAAAACAAATTAGCAATCTCAGAGACCATAAGGATGGCCACTGTGAGTAGAAAAATTCACACTAGTGCAAACAGAAGATGCATTTATAAAGTTGGAGTTAAGGTGCATTTAATGGAAATATGTAATATGCACAACAGGTGGCACCAGTGGAAAGAAAAAATGTTTCCTTCCTCAGCACCAATATCCCTCATCTTGATAAGCACAAAACAAACATATGTACACACAAAAATGGATACAAGAACAATTTTAAAATGCCAGTTAAAAAAAAACCGCAACAGTACATAAAATCAGAAGTACATTTTTATACGATACAAGCAGAAACAGATAGAATTTCAAGATATTTTTCCTTAAAGCATAAGCTAACTTATCAAGATGTTCTATCCAGTTAGGAAAGGAAAGAGCATCAAAGCACAAGTAGGTGAGAACTTTCAGATACTTTTTCATGTACAAATGATATATATTTTAAGAGTATAGTGGAATCTCCAGTGTCATCCACTGCAATGTAAACAGAAGTTCAACTGCACGGTAATAAACTGGGTAATAGAAGAGTCCCCAAATTTTGGCCTGCTTGCATCATACAACAGTACACTGCATATGAATGAAAAAGTTATTTATCTTTCTTGGGCTGCAAGGTGAATTTATGTCAAATAGGAGTTTGGTGTTAGTGGGCTGCACAATGACACTACATTTCAAAAGGCTTTGTCCCACAAAATTACCCAAGTCTTATCACTGATTATACCCTATTCAACTGAATATATAAACCTGGTTTGCACTAGTCAGGTACAAATCGCAGATTTATTGCATAAATAATGCAGCTGGGATACAAAGTCGAACTCCCAATCCCCAGGATGTAAAACTCTTATCAATCCCTTCAAATGTGTAGCAGTCCTGAGAGTTTTCCTACCCTTCAATCTTTTATGATGGCAGTGTTTATCCATTCTTCCTTGGGAAAGGAAAATGCAATACATTTTGAGCAGTCTCCTGAGCCAAGGGGCTTAAACTGGCAGTAATTTTCCAGTAATATCATACCCATTCATGCAGTCAAGTATCAGATTAAAAATAGCTAGCCCCAAATGAAGTGTTTAAATTCATCCTGGATGTTTCAACATGACCATTCGCTCACCTAGAGCACAATAAGCTAACCAATAGTTAATCTGTGGGTCTTAGATTTGCAGGTTATCCGCAGCATTTTGATTCAATCCATCACCAGGAAAAATTGCACTGCGTCAAACTGCCAAAGCAGCATATGAATTGAAGAAATTACATAGCTAGTATCTAAAAATGACCAAATTCAATTGATGTTGCAGGAAAGACTTCAGAAATTTGGAACAGTTGCTGTGAAGTAGATCTCTCCCTATAATGCAATACAGCAAATTCAATTGGAACAAATGAGATTTCAATTTGCTACAGAGGTATGAATTGTAATTTCAGGCTCCCGTCTCTGGCCTCTATCTTTGCGATTGTGTAGGAAAGTATGCGGTCATCTCCCCTTTCTAGTTTTCCCCTGTGATAGAAACGCCCTATTTTTTTTTATTCGTTCATGGGATGTGGGAGTCGCTAGCGAGGCCGGCATTTATTGCCCATCCCTAATTGCCCTCGAGAAGGTGGTGGTGAGCCGCCTTATTGAACCGCTGCAGTCCGTGTGGTGAAGGTTCTCCCACAGTGCTGTTAGGAAGGGAGTTCCAGGATTTTGACCCAGCGACAATGAAGGAACGGCGATATATTTCCAAGTCGGGATGGTGTGTAACTTGGAGGGGAACGTGCAGGTGGTGTTGTTCCCATGTGCCTGCTGCTCTTGTCCTTCTAGGTGGTAGAGGTCGCGGGTTTGGGAGGTGCTGTCAAAGAAGCCTTGGCGAGTTGCTGCAGTGCATCCTGTGGATGGTACACACTGCAGCCACAGTGCGCCGGTGGTGAAGGGAGTGAATGTTTAGGGTGGTGGATGGGGTGCCAATCAAGCGGGCTGCTTTATCTTGGATGGTGTCGAGCTTCTTGAGTGTTGTTGGAGCTGCACTCATCCAGGCAAGTGGAGAGTATTCCATCACACTCCTGACTTGTGCCTTGTAGATGGTGGAAAGGCTTTGGGGAGTCAGGAGGTGAGTCACTCGCCGCAGAATACCCAGCCTCTGACCTGTTCTCGTAGCCACAGTATTTATATGCCTGATCCAGATAAGTTTCTGATCAATGCTGCATGCGGGCTCGGACTGCTCCATTATTTGAGGGGTTGCGAATGGAACTGAACACTGCAATCAGCGAACATCCCCATTTCTGACCTTATGATGGAGGGACGGTCATTCATGAAGCAGCTGAAGATGTTTTTCAGCTGCGATGAAGAAGAGTCAGGAAACCACCCAGCCAGTTCAAAATCACACCTAGTTTGTGGCCCTCTGCAGTTTTAGTTTAAAGTTTAAGAAAATGTTCCCAGTTCTGTTGAATTTTATCTATGTACCTTTAAGACAAAATATTTGGACTATAAAAAAAAATGTTCCCACGTCGTTGCACTTGGCTTGCAATTATCTTCCAGTTCAAATTGCACTATCACTCTGATGCAGCTTTGACCTAAACAAAGGCAAACATCTCAATTTTGCATCGAAAAAATGTAGAAAAGATTTGGAGAGGAATTCGTGTGCTCATCAAGGTGAATGGTGAGCTATGGAACATTTCTCCACCTTTGACATTTAGACCAGTTTCGAGCAAAGCCAGAGCAGGTAACAGCAATGGGATGGGTTTAAATGTAATTCTCCATCTACTCTGCTCCAACAGTGCACCCAAGAAAAGCACCATCTAATGCACCAGTGTGAAATTCTCCATTTCCCACATCAGCCATCCATACATCAGAATGAGGCTGCTAATTTAGTACTTAATTATATACAGCTTTGCACTGTGGACTCATGGTTACTATTAACTGGCCTTGGACTATAGTCTCATATACAATCTTCATTGCCATGAGTGTGGAGGCAATCTACCTTTGATTAATCCCAGGATCCAGAATGAGGGACAACACTAACTCACTGACCCAACCTGTTAAGACAAAAGCTCATACCTAAAATGCTGAAGAGTGATCAGGCTTCAATTTTAGTGATTTAAAAAGCTGAGAAACTTGGTAGCCAAGGTTAGCAGAGAGGTGCAATAGCATGAAAATACATAGTTTGCACTTCACATGTTTCACTACATTTAAAACATAGCACAATACTATACTTCTAAATTTATTTTGAATAAAAACTAAATGAAACGCTGGAAAGTGTAATTTTGAAGTGTGTGAACTAGTACAGAAGGGTCCTTCACTTTTGAGCCCAAAATATATCAGAATTATGATCTTAACGGGAACTCCCAACAGCTTTTCTCACAATTATCCCCTCTTTTTTCCCTCTCCTCTTTTGAGAGCACTAACTCTTACTAGGGTCAATTCCACATGTCTAATACTTTGCCCAAGTGATGATTCATCATGTTAGGAGGTAAGACTGTGAAATGCAGCTAGCTATTCCATCGTATAAGGCATCACAAAATAGTGATACTGTTCTCATCCACATTTTCCAGGAGTATCCCTGGGTAGTAGTTGGAAGCAAAAATCCTGGCTGAGATTAACTAACTCAGCACAGATCAAAAATCAAACCTGGGATCTTAGTAGTACATGAGTTGAAGCATTTATCCACTCGCCACTGGGGAAGCTCATACTAATGGTTGATGCAAAAATACTGAACACGTTACTGTATAACATGTCCTAATTTCTAACATTTAGCTTTGCTTGTCCTCCCCTCTTTTGGGGAAATAGGTAACTGCTCTGCTCTTGACAAAAGTACAGTGGTGCTTTGAGGAAGGGCATACATGCAGCAGACATAACCCACCCTCTAGTTTTCTCTAACATTGTGAAAAAAAGATAGCCTTTGCTTTGTTCCCTCTCAAATGCCCAGCCAAGACTTTTATATGAATATATTACATGTACAAACCCAGCAACCCACCCACTTCATGGTGCTCTGCAGTAAAGTGGGATTGAAGAGCCTAGTGCACATAGCATACAAATACTAATCATAAACAAAACCAGGAGTTTCAATGTAAAAGATCATATGGGGTTAATCGCAACACATTGAACATACTTTGTTTTTGGTTTCACAAGTATTTAGCAATGACACCATGCACATGAGAAGTAGTTCACGAGTCCATTTTTTTTTCCCAAAGGCTGAAATCAATAGTTCAATTTTGTATTAAAATAAGGTCCATATCACCTTTAGTTAATTCAAAAACAATCCATAAAAAAAACAGTAGCTACCTTGTGTAAGCAGGTGTCCACCACCAAGTTGCAGACTTTTTCAAGGTCATCCGTTATCTCTAGTCTAGATCTAGCGAACTCACAGAGCTCCTCATTGGACATCACATCCCAAATGCCATCACATGCCAGTATAATAAACTCATCTTCTTCTGCTCTAAGAATCTCATACACTTCAGGCTCTGGAGATACCAGCTGCTCTGTAGGCCCTTTCCCATCGACACACTTGTAATCATAGTCCCCCAATGCTCGTGACACAGCTAGTGACCCATTAACTCGCTGTATCATTACACTGCCCCCTGCATTCTGGATTCGCTCTTTCTCCCTTGGGTTGCAAGGCTTATGATCCTGTGTTGAAAAGCAAAGTTGTGCATTTCTGTACAGAACAGCTCTTGAGTCGCCACAGTTGATAAAGTATATTTGCTCTGGGGAGATCATCACTGCTACAGCTGTCGACCCACTCCTGTCCATGCCATTTCTCAGCTCTGAAAAATTACGCATGTACTCATCAATTTTCAAAAATCCAGTTCTGATACCACTCTTGACATGTTCTATGGTAGGTTCAATGGGATACCCAGACACATTTGTGCCTTTGAAGTCTTCGTTACTTGTGATGTGTTCAAGTAAGTGCTTTGAACAGTAGTTTGCCACGCGAGAGCCTGCATGACCATCATACACTGCGAAGAAGGACCATGTGTCCAAGCCTTGAGGAATGCCAACAACAGCTGTGTGAGCATCTTCCATCTCCACTCTCCAACCCTGCATGCTGCTAAGGCCATAACGCAAGTCATTCCCTGCACCATGTGCATTATGTTTTTCTGTTTTTGGTTTATCCAAAAATGCACCCATTTTTCACTTTCCTGAAAGAAAACAAGAGACACACAAATAACGAGTTATTTGTAACAGTAAAATCATGAACAAAATTCTTCAATTAGAAAAATATAGCACAGGTCCAAAGGGTAAAACATGTGTGCTTAACTTTGCATTATTCTCTGTGTAAGCATACGCTAATATTTGCTTTCCCCACTAACTACAGAAGTGTCAGTAAATAGAAAATCTCTTCCATATAGAAGATCCAATTCTGCTCCAATTTCCAACCTTCTCCATATAACTAAACAGAAATGTAATTGTAAAATTTAAGTTACTATAAAATAATTGCACAATCCTTCTATACTCTAGTTTCCAGAGAAATTTGCATCGTCATAACCAAACATGTATAAAGATCATCGAATCCTTACATACATCCAATAACCCAGAGGAAACCAAGAAGGACTCGCAGTTTTAAGTGCAAGTGTACATCATGATTATTGATCAAATATTCATTACAAATTCATTTGTGTATATATTAGTAAAAACAGAACTGTTCGCAAATGAAATATTTCTGCATTCCATGCAAATCCTAACTAAACAACACCAACAGGACAGACTAGGTTTGTAAGCTACCAGCTATCCACAATAATTATTTTTGCAGATACAGAATATCACTCATTTAAAGAGCATTCAAGTTACAAACTTTTTTTAAAAAAAATACAACGATCTGATTTTTGGGGACAAGTAGTGAAAGACAACTCAGTACCAAGATTAAATATTTTGATATCACTGCCTAAGAAACTGTTCAGTTGTGCAAGTATTAACATGTAACTGGATTTAGATAGTTGAGCTTCAATGGGTTGGATAGTAGTTTCTAGTCATGATTTTTCTTTTAACTCTGCAAGGCCAGTTGCTGACATGGGGTCTCCACCAGCATTTTCCTTATCAGAACACTACTACACATTCCTAGTCTCCTACTTGGTATGATCTATCATAACCACATGTATAATATTGCATATATTGTTAACAAATCCTTCCTGTACACAGAAAAAGTTCCATAAAATCCAGACTATAAAGTAGCAGTTTCTAAACCACTTTCAACTACCATTAAAATAACTATCAGTGCTGCACAATATGAAAAAGATGTTTACTGTCAAGAGTCAACATTATCCCACACAAAAAAAAAATCACGATTTGTCTAACAAATTCTCTTCACAGCCTTTAAAACGTAAGCAAGCGAACGGAAAAATGTTCCTTTTCTCTCATTCAATCGTAGAATGAGGGACAGGTTTCCATATTGTGCATTACAATTAAACTTCAAATTATTAGTGTAAAATGTCCTTGCTGTACAAGCTAGATTTACAGGAATAAGCTATACGAGGTCCATTAATCACTGTTAATAGGTCAATCATATAACCAGCTCCTTGTAAACCACTGCTCCTAGCAGTATGAAGTAATACATAACCACCAAAGGAAAGGCTACCACTTACACTGATTAAGGGCAAACAAACTTTTCCTTAGGAGTGACCTGAACTAGTTTTAGGAGATGGTATATTCATGAACTACAAAACCATTATTGTGATTCAGCTAGATGTGAAAAGTAGAATCTTAATACTGCAAAATGTCAGTTCCCGACTGTCAGAAACTGTTTTCAAAAACGTTAATAGCATTTCGTGGAATTTCTAATATCAAACGTTTATCAATATGCTTCACATGGTTCCTGTGCAGACAGTGGAAGGAGCAATTCCCTTGTACAATATGGAATAAGTAAAACTAAGTTTATTACTTAAACAGGAACATAATGATCCTTTTTTTTTATTCGTTCCTGGGATGTGGGCATCGCTGGCAAGGCCAGCATTTATTGCCCATCCCTAATTGCCCTCGAAAAGGTGGTGGTGAGCCGCCTTCTTGAACCGCTGCAGTCTGTGTGAAGGTTCTTCCACAGTGCTGTTAGGTAGGGAGTTCCAGGATTTTGACCCAGCGACGATGAAGGAACGGCGATATATTTCCAAGTCGGGATGGTGTGAGACTTGGAGGGGAACGTACAGGTGGTGATGTTCCCATGTGCCTGCTGCCCTTGTCCTTCTAGGTGGTCGAGGTGCTGTCGAAGAAGCCTTGGTAAGTTGCTGCAGTGCATCCTGTAGATGCTACACACTGCAGCCACAGTGCACCAATGGTGAAGGGAATGAATGTTTAGGGTGGTGGATGGGGTGCCAATCATGCAGGCTGCTTTGTCCTGGATGGCATTGAGCTTCTTGAGTGTTGTTGGAGCTGCACTCATCCAGGCAAGTGGAGAGTATTCCATCACACTCCTGACTTGTGCCTTGTAGATGGTGGAAAGGCTTTGGGGAGTCAGGAAGAAAGTCATTCACCGCAGAATACCCAGCCTCTGACCTGCTCTTGTAGCCACAGTATTTATGTTGATAGTGGATTTGGCAATGGTAATGCCGTTGAATGTCATTGAGAAAAAGAATGCCTAATTGTACAATACATACAAAATCGTGGGAATTTAATGAATCTACAGGATAAAAATGAAATAACTTTGGCAATGTTCTACTGGCACAAAAGACAGAGCCTAAGATGCATACACACACAGGGAGATAGCAGTAGGAAAAAAGGAGCTCTCACGTGTCCACAGGTTCTAAAGTAACACTGGCCTGAAAGCAGTAATCTCTCTCAAGTGCTGCTTGCCCTGGGAAGTCCAGAGAAGGGGCAAATCCTCAAAACACAAATTACAAACCACTATAACTCAGCTACTACTTTACAGAGAAACAAAGTCAGATGAATCTTATCTAGGCTATTTGTGAGCACACCTTCTAGCCATGGATCTGGTTGACCATCCTGTCAGCATGTGAAGACCCAAGAAATAGGGAAGGCACATACATAGTATTGCAGCCTGTAAATGCTTGTGAATCTGTAGATCCTCATAACGCCACTCAAAATTCATTAATGATTTAAGATATCGATGTCCAGCTGTTTACACCCTTACAATCTTTCCTGCTCACATCCTATTTAATGTTTGCCTTTCAATTTCGTTACAATATTCTAGATTCCATAAATACATAAAAAGGAACAGTGCCATGTTAATTCCCATATCAAACCAAATGGAACTTTTAAAATGACGTAACAATCTGAAACAAAATCATCTCATGTAGCACTGAGAAGATTCTGTGTTAAGTTGTTTCTGGTCAGTCAAACTGAGGCCTGCTTTGTGCTTAGCGTCATTCAATGGACTAAAGTGGCAGAGGACTTAAGTACACTAATTATGAATTTCAGCTCTCCTTTACACTGTAGTTTTAAAAGAGTCAATATATCTGATGCAAAAAGATGAAAACTCTTTCCACTGTATTTTTTCCCCCCAGGACTAGTGCAAAGTAACTCAAATGGCTTAGAGAGGCACGCTGATTGGGATTACATTATCCAGTTATCCAATATTTGGAGATGATATATGGGGTTGAGGGGAGAAGGACAAGAGGGAACAACTCTTGTCAGACAGGTCTCAAAAGATTGGCCAAGGCTCTGTACACATCTCTGCGCTCTGGAGAAGATTCGATGAAGGGGGTCATAAGGATGATGCCATCACAGCATATATGTTATATATAAGCTGAAGCATGATTTCTCTATGAAGACTTCATATTTTTGTAGTCAAATTTGGAAACACTATCTGATTTGGAGAAAGTAAATATCTAATTACATATCTAATATTACACACACCTTAATTCACTGCTGGTATGATGCTGCCTAAGTAGAAATATGCCTTTTTACCTATAATACTAGAACTCCTGTGGCATTGCTTATGGTGGATTGTAGATATATCTATTTAATGATAGCACCCCTATCAACAAAGTGTAACACAGTTAAATGTTTGAGGAAGTATGACACTTGTAAGCAAAATTAAAGCCCATGGGATTAAAGGCACAGTGGCAGCATGGATACAAAATTGGCTAAGGGACAGAAAGCAGAGAGTAGTGGTTAACGTTTATTTTTCAGACTGGAGGGAAGTATACAGTGATGTTCCCCAGGACTCAGTATTAGGACCATTGCTCTTTTTGATGTATATTAGTGACTTGGATGTGGGTATACAGGGCATAATTTCAAAGTTCGCAGATGACACGAAACTCAGGAATGTAGCAAACTTCGTGGACGGTAGTAACAGACTTCAGGAGGACATAGACAGACTGGTGAAATGGGCAGGCACACGACAGATGAAATTTAATGCACAGAAGTGTGAAATGATACATTTTGGTAGGAGGAATGAGGTGAGACAATATAAACTAAATGGTAATTTTAAAAGGGGGTACAGGAACAGAGACCTGGGGAGTGCACGTACACAAATCTTTGAAGATGGCAGAACAAGTTAAGAAGGCTGTTTTAAAAAACAAGCATATGAAATCCTGTGCTTTATTAATAGAGGTATGGAGTGCAAAAGCAGGGAAATTATGCAAAACATTTATAAAATATGGTAAGGCCTCAGCTGGAGTATTGTGCCCAGAATTGAACACCACACTTTAGCAAGGATGTCAAGGCCTCAGAAAAGGGGCAGAAGATTTACTAGAATGGTGTCAGGGATGAGGGACTTCAGTTATGTGAAAAGACTGGAGAAGCTGGGTTGTTCTCCTTAGAACAGAGAAGATTAAAAGGAGATTTGATAGAGGAGTTCAAAACCATGAACAGTTTTGATGAGTAAATAAGGAGAAACTGCTTCCAGTGGCAGAAGGGTCAGTAACCAGAGCTCACAGATTTAAGGTGACTGGCAAAAGAACCAGAGGTAACGTAGAAACATTTTTTTACGTAGACATGATCAGGAATGCACTGTCTGAAAAGGTGGTGGAAGCAGATTCAATAACTTTCAAAAGGGAATTGGATAAATACTTGAAGGAAAAAAATTACACTGCTATGGGGAAAGAGCAGGGGAGTGGGACTAATTGGACAGCTCTTTCAAAGACCCAGCGCAGGTACGATAGGCCAAATGGCCTCCTTCTGTGCTGTAACATACTATGATACTTACAGGATTGCGTGCTAACACAAGACTTTTACTATATTACTGGAAAATTGACTGTGGGCAATGGCACAGGATAAGAATACAAGGTTTTATAATAGGAGGCATCAGGACCACGTCTTTATGGTGACTGAGTATGTCAATTTTTGTTTTTATTACATGGTATTCAACAACTAGCATTTATATAGCGCCTTTTAATGTTAGAATAAGACATTTAGCAGTGTTTTGCAAAACTCAAATGAATGGCCTTTGTGTTTTTATATTATATATATTAATTCCTTTACTTAGGTATTTTTTTCCATCCGTATCATTTCTAAAACTAAGGATATACAGCAAGATATACTAGTACAGAGGCCAGGTAGTGGGGTTTACTTGTACTGGGGGCTGTCTAGATGTAGTCTTTACTAACTAGAGTACTTCAGTTAGGGCAACAGTTGGGCAACACGATTGGCATCAGCATTCTTCAGTTGGGGAAAAAGAAACACATACATTCTTGTTTTCCACTCCAAATCATTATCCAGCAGGCCAGCCATGGACATCAGATGGGGACAAAGTCAGAGTGCTCTGTAATGGACTCAATAAGTCAGATAACTCACTGACAACCCATGCTCATGCATAAAGGAGAACTAATTGGGCAAAGTACTGGAGGGCTGCCATGACCAAGGTAGCTGCACTTCAGAATAAGTCACACCCCTTTAGGATAGAAGGAGCAAGGGATAAAAGGGGGGGAAAAATTACATAAATTGAAAAATGGCTAAGATAGAGGCATGTGACCAGAAGGCAGATGGAGGCAGGAGGAAGAGATAGGAAAGCGTGAAATAATTATTAGTCAGCAGGAAACTAAGTTGTGAGGACAAGAGGAGAGGACAGAGCAATGCTGGCTACAGCATGTGCAGTATCACTTGGGAAAAAGCACATACAAGGATAAAATAAACATGCATGCACCATGTGAAAGAGTACTGCGATCACATGCCCAACAAGTGTCAATTATTCATTTTTTAAAATTTACTACTCCTGTATAATATCTTACGAGTAAACAGCAAACTATTAATTTCATCCCGAGTGTAATGGACTGACAGTGTGACATCTACTACATTTCAAAATTGACAGGGGAACAAGGTGGACATCCCCATTAGTCTTCAATACAACATACCATAGGCAAGGAGTAATTGTTGGTCCTGGCATACTAACCTGCTCCCAGCAATGCAGCGTTACATTTTCTCCACATTTTAAATCACAGCACTTCACCACAAACATGCCTCAATATTTATGAGCTGAGTGAATTGGAAAATGGATCATCTCACTTTCAACAATGTGGTATATTGGTTGAAAAATCATCACGTGAGGTATTAGTTTATCACTGCAGTATTGCATTATTAAATTATGGAAACTTTTAAAAAGCCAATTCATTGTGGAGTTCAATGATCTGCAATAATTATGGACAAAAGGGGAAATATTTGCCTAGTAATCTCCGAAAGCACAATTTATAACCTACACAAATTTAAGGAAATGGAATGTAAGCCACCACAATGTAAAGTTACAATGGATCCTTTCCATATTTATTGTAGCTGAGAAGTCAAGATATGCAAAATCATTATTTTAAGTCTCTGTTGCATTTTAACATTTGAAAGCCCATAGGCAAAATAAATAGTAAATGTGACTACAGTAAGTTCACCATCCTCCAACATAAATTTTAAAAACACGATTGAAATATTTTTTCATTTCTCCCACTAATGCAAATATATGAACCAGTATTACATTAGAATCTAACAGTGACATCTCAAATGGCTCAATATTTAAATAGTTTTAAAAGATTTTAATGAAGCTGAAGTTCTATTTCCTGAACTCATTTCCTGCCGGTGTTTTTTTTAATGTTTTGCAAATTACAGGAAAACAATTACTAGCAATATTAGGCATCCCAGCAGCTCAATGAAGGATTTCATTTATGGACCTGTCTCAGGCACAATAGCAGACAAATTTACAAAATGCTGGAGAGGGGCTGGTATCCATTACTGATGAGTTTTGACATTCTCAATCGTAAAACTTTTAAAAATTAGTTTGGGCTATGCAACTCAATTTATACAAGCTCTGACAACTTCAACTTTTTAAAAACACGGTCAGCATCAAGCCCACCTGCATGGAATATCCCCCTCCATCCCTAGCCACAAGAATAGTAGTAAGGCATTTCTGGAAAAAGTGATGTAACCTCACTGAATTTTGAATGGTCCTTTGCCATCAATAATCCCCAGTACTACACCGCCAACCATCAAGCTATTTCTAGCATTTTAACACACTTACAATCCAGTTCCAGGTATTAGTATATTTAACAAAACTACCTTAAAGTATAGTTTATACTGCCACACTTCATTTTTTTCCCCTCTTTGAAATATACTTCTTCCACTCCTCTTACACTCTAGTTCTACAATCTAGAACTTGAGCATGTAATTTAGACTGATAGTACCGAGTGCTACATTGTCAAAGGTGCTGCCTTTTGACTGAGACGTTAAACCGAAGCCCCATCTGTCTGCTAGGGTGGACATAAAAGATTCCATGGTACTATTCGAAGAGGTGAGGAGTTCTCCAATTGAGGGATGAATGTTGTCCCAACCAACACCACAAAAAACAGATTAACTAGATTTTTATTTCATGTGCTATAATTAGATTTTTGTTTCATGACCTTGCTATGCACAAACTAGTTTAAAAGTATTTCAGTGGCTATGAAGCGCTTTGGGTCATCCTGAGGACGTAAAAGATGCTATAAAAATGAAAGTCTCTCTCCCTTCTTTCTATCTCCTCCCCCCTCTTGCTACAAGAATAGCAAGCCATTGATGAGCTGTAGCAATTTACCAAAATGTGTGGAAAAGCTACAGGGAGGAGAAAAGTTGCCCACTCCCATGAGAGAACAGCTTTAACATGCAGTAACTACCTGATGGTACACCCAAGAGACTGGGAACTTGTGGAATTGAGAACTGCAAGTCTGAACCCACATCCAACCAGTATGTAGCATAATGTTCGAACACAGGATCACATCCATGATTTTTTTCCCCCCAAATAAATGCATACTGTTTTACATTTTTACACCGTGTTCTTTTTTTGGAAGGGGGCCTGACTTTAAAGCTCGTGATTCTTTCAATGTTTTCTTCCTGATTAAATTGCTGTAGCTTAGCAATATTGTAAAACCTTTTGATCATTCATTTAAAATAAAAATAATGAGAAGTGCGACTTTTTTTTAAAAAAAGGTAGATTGACGGACGAAAACAATTGACTTGATACACTGACTATTACTATTTTGGGGACTTTATCCCTGGTGAATTATTGGATCACCAGATAAACTAATGATATTTAAGAGTGCATTGCTGTTTGCTAGGACATATCCTCATTTGTACAAATCAATAATCTGCATATTTTGAAATAAAAATGCAGTAGTTCTTCACCACCACCACCACCCCCCCCCCCAAAAAAAGTGATTACATTTTCTTCACTGGCCCAATTTCTCTTATCCTCCCCTCCACCCCACCCCATTTCTCCCGACCGCTCTTCCAGTTTCAGTTTTATGACATTTATATTTATTTGTAGCTTCTCCATTTCTCTTCCCTCATCCCCTACCTTTGTAGGTCTCTTAAATGTTTAATTCTGGCTTCCAACGCGAGTTACGTTCGCCGTCGCAAGAATAGAAACAAACAAAACACTGCGCTGACGAACTGCGTTAAAAGTCCGCGACCACTCCCGGTGACTGTCTCTTCGCGGCTGAACTAAAGCGCTCGAACCTAACGACTGATACAGGCGCAGGAAAGGCCCAGGCTTTAATCAGGGCCTAGGTCGTCATTTCCCGCTCGGTAGCAGAGGTTTCACCGCGGTCCTAGCGCCCGACAAGTTATCATCGAGACGAACATTTTTCCCCCACAAAATGAATGCGGCTCCACAAACAAAACGTTGCTAAAACAGCAGCTTCACTAATGACACTATTTTAAGAGAAGTGGCCTAAGTATCACAAGCTACTCCAGGATCTGCCCTTTGCCTATCCATTACCTCTTTCCCCACTGCAGGTCCAGCAAATGTGACATTGTAATTAACCTCCACCTGGATCACTATGGGAATGTGAGGTACCAATGTGATACCCGAAGTACAGATTGTATGTTGCACTTCAATTAAAGAGGTGAATAAAAGCCACAAAACAGATTGAAACATTGTATGAAATAATGTTCAATGAATGCATCGCTCTTTGAACAGGAGACGACGACACTTGTGAAATTTCTGCTGAAGCAACTGTCAACTCTCAGATGGCAAAAATCAATGCTCAAAAACCAAGGTTTTCTCACTCAACATGATCTCTCGAATTTCACTCCAAGTATAGTAGCTAATTTGACTTTTCTCTATGGACTGCAAAATAACGTTGACGTACAAGCCTGATCATCCCTACAACTGTATTAACAAGCCAATTCTTTTCTCCAGCGTTTTAATTACACTGTACACTTTAATGAACAGCAAAAAGGGGGGGGGGGGATTCGAAATCAAGGCCAGTGCAAGGTGCAACGAGGCAAAGGGCGAGCAGTACTTTGCAGCATCACTGCTGACACCAAATGTGCACTATGTTAAACTCCTTTCGCTATTTATATTCCAGAGTCAGATTTCAGTGCTTTTGGCAAAGCTCGTAGAAACGAGCAGAACGTACTTTAAGCATAGCTTTTAATATATTGTAGTTTTACACTATTTTCTTTACGTTCGAAGATGCGATTAGATTTTTTTTTAAAGTAAACAATTTACGTCCCTCTTTTCACTTCGAACCAGCTGTATTACAAACATGGAACGAGTGAGTGTTCGTTTTAGACGCTTATGTTCTTGCTCATTACAAAATGTTTCAACATTTCATTTTTCCTCAAACTGTACAAAGCGAACACTACATACAAATACTTTTCAAATACCTCAAACTTTATGTCCGAAGTTGTAAACAGCCTGGACAAGAAGAAATCAAAAAATTCAACTGTTATCGTAGGGCACAAGTATTAAATTTTATTGTAAACAATTTTACAACACCAAGTTATAGTCCAGCAATTTTATTTTAAATTCACAAGCCTCCGAAAGCTTGTGAATTTAAAATAAAATTGTTGGACTATAACTTGGTGTTGTAAAATTGTTTACAATTGTCAACCCCAGTCCATCACCGGCATCTCCACATCATTAAATTTTATGTTCACTTCCGGATAATAAGCCTACAAACTCATTTCCCCCCTCAAAACTGAAATCTCGTTCATATTGCTTGTGATTTAGGTCCAAGCGATTGGAAATTTTGGGTTTATACTGGGAAAATTAAAACGTTGGTTTATCATCAGAGAGTGGACAAAATCGAAAACAGTTGAACATGTATAATAAATTTAACAGTTTAGCTTTCAATACTACCCTGGTGGTAGTATAAAAACGCCCACAAAAGTTACTGGATACGTATTCGCCCCGATTATTTTCTTATGTAAAATACATTTATTTTACATAATCACAGATTTATAACAATCTGTAACATTTACAGCTACAATACATAGTATTACAAAGTGGTTACAAAATACAGATTAGTCCTCTTAATTCATAGTTGCTTAATTCAAATATACCTGTTAAAAATAAAGCCGGAGTAATGAAAAATAACAGCATAGTAAATTGCCTGCATAGCAACGTATACAGCATTAGCAACAAAAGTGGGGAAACTGGAGGCAGTAATTAGAAGTGAGGAAACAGGATGTCAGACAGGACAGGATTGGCAGTTAAATATTTCAGGCTATAATGTAATGTATTTAGGAAAAACAAGAAGGTGTTGTGGAGTGGTTGTATTAATCAGAAATAACAATGACAATAACATGGACATAATTAACAAAGAGACAGACAGAATCCATAAGGATGGTGATAAAGAACAGGAAGGGATTGGTCACACTTAAGGCTGTACTACAGGCTAAATAGTGGAAAAGAAGTGGAGGGAGAACTTTGTAGGCAAATGTACGAAATGAGTAAAAAAAATCATGGGGGATAACTCCAAAATAAACTGCCAAGGAGAGGGAGTGAAAAGGATAAAGGGATGGAGATTTTTCAGTGAAAAGACTGTTTTCTGACCCAATATGTAAGAAGCCCAACAAGGGAGGGAGCACTGCTGGACCTAGTAGTGGGAAATGAACTAGAGCAGATAAGAGCAGTAAGCATGGGAGAATATCTAGGGAGTAATGATTACAATATAATAAAAGGTTTAAGGTAATGATTGAAAGAGATATAGGTGGTACAAAGACCAAAGTAATAGACTGGAAACAAGCCAACCAAACTATGAGAGAATGAGGGTGTAGCCAAGGGAAATAAACTGGAGAAAAATATTGACAGATAGAACAGTGGGCAATACTTAAAGGAGAGACTGACAGAGCTTAGGAGAAATATATTCCACTAAAAAAATAATAAACTAGCCAAGAATGAGATGCCATGGATAAATAAAGAGGTGTGGATAAAATTGAATCCGAAGAAAAAGGCATACACAAAGTACATAAACAATAAAGGAGGTCAACAAAAAAAGAGAGTATGAGGAGCTCAGGAAAGATAAAAAGACAATTAAGGCAAAGGGGAAATATGAACTTGAAATATCAAAGAATATTAAAAGAAATAGTAAAGTTTTTTATAGGCATGTAAGTAATGTGCAGGAGAAGGGATTCGAGGGATACGAGGACAGGGTGGGAAGAGGTAATTAGAGTGTGAGTGCAGAGTATAAACATCGACAAGTTCAGCTGAACGGCCTATTTCTGTGCTGTAGATTCGATGCAATTGGTCTGATAATTCAACATTTTGAGTGCTAAATTCCCACTTTACTATGTTACTTACATTGCTTAATTCAAATTAGCACAAAAAGTGACTTTGAATTACCAGTAAACTGTACATACACACACTCCACTCCCCACTCCCCACTACAGACAGAACATGGTTATCTCTGACAAAAAGGTCATCAACCTGAAACATTAACCTTTCCTTCTTCTCTACAGATGTTGCCTGACCTGCTGAGTGTTTCCAGCATTTTTTGTACTTATTTCAGATTTCCAGCATCTGCAGTATTTTGCTTTTTGTTTTGTTTGTTACCTTTGGCTTTTCATCCTCTCTTTGCTGACAACTCTTAATAAAAGCAAAACCCATCTTAAGAAGATAACATTAGTATGTCCAAAGAATTGCTGTTTAGGAGAGATCTTTATTAATTAGTATAATGCAAGGCTGGGACACAGCCAGCATCCTACCAACAAATATTTTTGACATTCAATTTCAGAACTCTAATGTTTATTGCCCTGCTATTTCAATCTTCCATGTATCCAGTTTTCTGGCTATTTTACACAGATTCAAAACATTTTTTACATGATACAAAGAAAAGTTAAGGGATAAAAACAACCTAAATGGACAAAGAAAAAAAATCAACAGGTTGGCAATAAAAACTTTCTAAAGTTAAAAAATGCACCAAAGAACAATAACCAGCAACATGACTATGCAAGGTGACCATAATATTGAATTGTTTTAATGAAAACAAGCTGGCTTGTTTTCTCTTAAATTTTCTCCTGGTTAAATAGCAGTTCATGAACTTAAACAAATATAACCACTTAAAGGAAAAAATGACTAATTTTTGTGCACTAATATTGTAAATAGATGTTCTAAAATTACATTAAATGAGCAATGTGATATGAAGTCTCAATATATCCTTTTAAAATAAACATTACACATTTTAATATTTTAAATTATAGCATGCTTGCCACCTTATCCTTAATATTGGTGACTTATTAAAGCAGTACTAGGAGTGTTAGTTGTATGTTATATTTCCATTCTTTGTTTTCTTTAGAACAATTCAACATTAGGTTAGCCCAGTAGTTTGAGTTTTCTAAAACTCGTCAGGTTCAAACTTAGGCTATATAATATCAACTGACATCATTTGCTAAGGTATAGATGCACCTCATTACATAGATGCCATTCCACACTTACCAAGCAGAAAATATCATAGGGAGAAACTAATTCTATGTCAATGTATTTCTATTTTTCCTAGTAATAACCTGTACAAAAACAAAATGAGGTAGTAAATTCAAAAGTAGCATTTTAACATAATTGGAAATGTTCAACCCATATTTGTTTTATCCACATACATGCTTTAATTCAGGATTTTAAAAAGTCATGCCATCAATAAGTCATTAAGATTAAACTTCTGTCAAAGAGCCTAACTGCTACAATGCAAGAACCTACAATATCCAAATTCCAACTTCAGATTTATCTGACATTTCCAAGGATGCAGGTTTCTCATTTCTCAACCTGATCACAGAACCAAAGAAATTTACAGCAGAGAAGGAGGCCCATCAGGCCTATGCCAGGTCTTGACAAGAGCAAACCAAAACTAATCCCACAGCCCTCCCTATAGCCTGCTTCAAATGTTTGTCCATTTTTAAAAAGAGGCAACGGTCTCTGCTTCAACCAGTCCCTATGGCAAAGCATTCTCTGTTCCAATAAATGTTAGCATTCACCGAACCTCTCTCTTCAATCTCTTGGTGACAGTTTTAAATTGATGACCCTACCAAGCAGAGGAAAGAGGGTTTTTTATATTTCTCAGGATGTGGATAATGCTGGCAAGGTCATTTATTTACTGTTCATTCATAGCTACCTTGAGAAGGTGGTGGTGAGCCATCTTATTGAACTGCTGCAATTCTAGTAGTAATGGTGCTACCACAATGTGCTACATAGCAAATTCCAGGATATTGACCCAGTTTCAACGAAAGAAGGGCAAGTGATGAAGTGTAACTGAAGAGGAAATTGCAGGTGATAGTGTTCCAATGACATTGCTGCTCATCCTTCTCGATGGTAGAGATTACTGGCTAGAAAGTGCTGCTTAGGTAAGATTGGCAAGTTGCTGCAGCACATCCTGAAGATACTATAACCGCTGTAGATGGAGGGGGTGAATACAGAGTTCAGTGGCAGGGGCACCAATCAAGCAGACGGTTTTGTCCTCGATGGTGTTAAGCTCGAGTGTTGTTGTGGCTCTACCTATCACAGTCCAGACTTGGGCTTTGTGGATAGTCGAACGGCTGTGAGGCTTCAGGAGGTGAGTCACTCAATACAACAAAGTGTACCCAGTCTCTACCCTAACTCTTGTATCCAAGTTGCTGATATGACTGGTCCAATGAAGCGTCTGTTCGATGGTAACTCCCAGACTGCTGATAATGGGGAACAAGGTGATGACAAGGTCAGGGGAATATGCTTGGACCATTTCTTGTTGGAGATGGTCACCTACCATTTGTTAGCTCAAGCCTGGAGATTGTCCAGGTCCTGCTGTAGGCTGGCATGGACTGCTCCTTTATCAGAGTTGTAAATGGAGTGAAGCACTGTTGAATTGTCAGCGAACAGCTCCGCTCCTGAACTTATGAAAGAACAAGATCATAGCTGAAGATGGTTTGACCAAGGACACTGCCCGAGGAAATGGGGCAGTGATGACCCAGGGCTGTGATAATTGGCCTCCAATAACCATCTCCCTGTGTGTTAGTTATAACTCCAGCCACTGGAGGATTTTCCAATTGTCTCATTCTGCTGGGGATCCTTGGTGCCATATTCGGTCAAATTTGGTAGCTAAGTGATGCACTAATATAAACAGAAGAGTTATTGGACATAGCTTCACATTTGAGATTTCCTACAGTGAATTTCTAATTTCAATCAGACCAGTGGATGCTGTACATCTGTGCTGCGAGAAAGGAAGTTTCAACTGGACTTTTTTTTACATTCGTTCATGGGATGTGGGCGTTGCTAGCAAGGCCAGCATTTATTGCCCATCCCTAATTGCCCTCGAGAAGGTAGTGAGCCAACTTCTTGAACCGCTACAGTCTGTATGGTGAAGGTTCTCCCACAGTGCTTTTAGGTAAGGAGTTTCAGGATTTTGACCCAGCCACGATGAAGGAACGGCGATATATTTCCAAGTCGGGATGGTGTGAGACTTGGAGGGGAACGTGCAGGTGGTGGTGTTCCCATGTGCCTGCTGCCCTTATCCTTTTAGGTGGTAGAGGTCACGGGTTTGGGAGGTGCTGTCAAAGAAGCCTTCGCGAGTTGCTGCAGTGCATCCTGTGGATGGTACATACTGCAGCCACGGTGCACCAGTGGTGAAGGGAGTGAATGTTTAGGGTGGTGCAAGGGGTGCCAATCAAGTGGGCTGCTTTGTCCTGGATGGTGTCGAGCTTCTTGAGTTTTGCTGGAGCTGCACTCATCCAGGCAAGTGGAGAGTATTCCATCACACTCCTGACTTGTGCCTTGTAGACGGTGGAAAGGCTTTGGGGAGTCAGGAGGTGAGTCACTCGCCACAGAATACCCAGCCTCTGACCTGCTCTTGTAGCCACAGTATTTATGTGGCTGGTCCAGTTCAATTTCTGGTCAATGGTGACCCCAGGATGTTGATGGTGGGGGATTTGGCGATGGTAATGCCGTTGAATGTCATGGGGAGGTGGTCAGACTCTCTTGTTGTAGATGGTCATTGCCTGGCACAAATGTTACTTGCCACTTAACAGCCCAAGCCTGGATGTTGTCCAGGTCCAGCTGCGTGCAAGCATGGACTGCTTCATTATCTGAGGGGTTGCGAATGGAACTGAACACTGTGCAACCATCAGGACTAAGTCAACATCAGCTGAAATTCTGGACTGCCTAATGAGTGGTTACCAAGTAATTTTGTTAGACCTGGTTGCTTGCCTCTCTTGGCTAGGTAATGGCATGTGATATGGAAAGAAAAGGACGAAGTTTAAAATATAACAGATCATATTCCAGCACATTTAGTGGGTAACCTGCTCCAGGAGTACTTTCTACATAAGCATGTGAAAAAAATCTACCATTGAAACATTTCTTTTAGGTTTCATTTAAGTTTTAAAAAAATCTTTAAAATAAGTCAAGCCATTAGACAGATTGAAAAGCCACAGGTTAGTCAACACTGAATATTTAACAAATGGGAAAGAATGGGAGTAATGCAGAGATAAGGGCAAATAGAAAGATTATTTCTGAAGTATACAAGATGAATCTTAAAACAAAGCGAAGGAGATTAAGAAACTGGTGAGTAGAGGTAAAATGGAAACTGAGGTTAGGACAGCAAGGAACATTACAAATGTCAAACATTTCTGTAAATATATTCACAGTAAGCATGTGAAAAAAAAGGAAACTTTGGGGCCGTGAAAAGGGTATTAAAGGTGATGTTATCTAGTAACCAAGGAATAGCAAATATATTAAACAGATTCTTCTCTGCATTCGAGGAGACGGTCCTGCGCAGCCTGCTCAGCAGCGGGGAAGTTGAATTTTTGGGGATACGGCAAACAAGAAGTTGTTAAGGGAAGACAAGGTGGTCACTAAACGGCTAAGGAAGACCAGGATCCAGGCCTGGATGGATTTCATACTACGGTAATTAAAATATGTAGCAAAAATCAGTCACATCCTTTGCACACTATCTTTAGGGAATCATGAAAAATGGGAGGAATGCTCAAGGACTGGAAAGTAGCTGACAAGACCAACCTTTAGAAAGAACCAAAGGAATAACCCAGGAAACTACAATGAGACTCGTATCTGTTGAGTCAATTATTGGAAGGCATCCTGAAAGAGGGGATAATAAAACTTCCAGACAAGCATGGTATGGTTAGGTTAAAGGGAGTCAGCATTGAGTCGAGAGGGAGATCTTACCTAACAAGTTTAATCAAGTTTTTCAAGGACATTACAGGCCTTGTTGGCAATGGAAATTCTGTGGATGTGATATATTTATATTTCAGCATGGCTTTTGATAAACACAGACAATTAGTCCACAAGGTAGGAAGGCAATGGAATAGGAGGCACATTTTGAAGGTGGATTGAAAGTTGTCTAACCCAGAGAAAGCAAAGTGCAATTCTGAACAGACCTGTGTCAATATCATTAGCAAGGCACCACAAGGATCAGAGCTGGAGCCATTGCTGTTTAGTGTATATAACAATTTGGAATTAGGGACAGAAACAAAGATGTCAAACACCAAATTGAGGGAGGAGAGTTCAAATGATTAGGAACAGACAAACCAAATAAAAAGATATTTACCTGGATAGGTTGGGTCAGTGAGCCAATGAGTGGCAAATGGCATTTAATGTGAATAAATGCAAGTTAAGGAGAGTTAGGAAGGGAAATAAACTAAGAATATAAACTAATTGGCTCTAAGATACATGATACAATATAGGAGAAGGATCTGGGGGATACTGGTGGATTGCTCACTGAAACTAACAGTGCAATGTGCAGCAATAGTAACGAAAGCTAACCTAACCTTGGGATGCATAGCCGAAGGGATAGAACACAGATCCTAGGAGGTGATAGTGTGTGTAGAAGGCACTACAATGGCCATATATGAAGTGCATTCAATGTAGTTCACCATACCACAGCAAGAATACTCAGGCAGTGGAGAAAAGGGCAACCAAACAGATACCTAGTTTAAGACATCTGAGCTATGGGGAGAGGTTAAAGAATTTGGAATTACTGTTTTCTGGAAAAGGCTCAGGGAAGATATTACTAAAGTATTCAAGATTCTTAAGAAAATTTATAAAATTGAATCTTTATAGTATGTTTAAGATCTCCACAAATTCCAGAACTATGAGTCAAAGTCTCAAGCTTAGAGGAGGGAAGGTGCAAACAGTTTCTCTTTAGCTATTTTACACAGAGGGCAGTAAACATATGGAATAGATTGCCCAGGGAGGCAGTGAAGGCAGATAGTGTGGAAAATGGTAAGGGAGAATTGGATAGATATTTCAAGTGGTGAACAATTGAGAAGTATGTGTTTTCTGGACCAGCCAGATGGACTGCAGCGTCTTTTCCAGTTTGTATTTTCCTATGTTTCTAACATTTTACATGCAATATTTTATTGCGTAACCAATGTTCAAGAAGTCACAATTACTTAGATTGAGTGGCTGGGCGGGAAATAAGAGAAGACAACTGAACAGCTGGAACAAGCTGATTGTGTCAACCACGGCCAGGTTACACAGCGAGGAATGTGTTGTCAGCCTACTGTTAGCACAATGCTTGCTTTATTAGTATTATTCTTTTCCTACAGATGAAAACAGAGGACACCTATTACACTTGTCAAGTAAACACACCTTATTTTGAGGAGAAAAGATGTAATCATAACAATATAGCCTAAAACTGCAAAGATCATCTCGGTTTAAAAAAATAATGAACACCATTAAATGCAATGGGGTAGAGTTTCCGCTTTGGGCACAATCGGTAATTGGGCACAAATTGCACCTGTTAGTGGAAACTTCAACAGTAACTTAACATGCATTTGCATAATCACAAACGTAAAATCTTCCATGAACAGTGCAATCCGGCAACTTAATAGAGCGTAATTGTTTTTTTTTCTTTGCAGTAAAAAATGATTGATGGATTTCAGATGAATTTAAGAGTGGTCCAGCTGAAAATGGATTTATTACAAAAAAATGTATTTTTCATAAGTGTCGAGTCCTCCACTTGTGAGTAACTTGATTTTAAAATCACTGAAAATGACTTAAATACTATACTAAACCATTTACTACTTTCATTAGTGTACACTAGTCAGTTTCTTAGCAAATTAAATATTTTTTAATATGTAAAAGCGTTTAGAATGTGCCTACTAGTGCCTGTTCGCCTAAGAAAACTAGCTTAATTTGAAGACCCTCCTCGAACAGCTGCAAATGAACGCAATCGGTGGAACCAAGCCACCCTCTATTTTGTTCTGGGAGCTTGGCGATGATTTTTGAACTAGCGCAAAAGATCGCAGAAACTCAATTTATGCCTGACATAAATGGCGCTTGATTTTCCACAATCTTTTACGCTGGTTCTTAGAAACATAGAAAATAGGAGCAAGAGTAGGCCATTTGGCCCTTTGGGCCTGCTCCGCCATTCAAAATGATCATGGCTGATCATCTAACTTAGTACACTGTTCCCGCTTTTTCCCCATATCCCTTGATCCCTTTAGCATTAAGAAATATATCTATCTCCTTCTTGAATACATCTAATGACTTGGCCTCCACTGCCTTCTATGGTAGAGAATTCCACGGGTTCACCACCCTCTGAGTGAAGAAATTTCTCCTCATCTCAGTCCTAAAATGTTCTACCCCATATCCTGAGACTATGACCCCTCTGGCATCGGGAACATCGTCCCTGCATCTAGTCTGTTTAGTCCTGTTAGAATTTTATATGTTTCGATGAGATCACCTCTCATTCTTCTAAACTCTAGTGAATATAGGCCTAGTCGACCCAATCTCTCCTCATAAGTCAGTCCTGCCATCCCAGGAATCAGTCTGGTAAACCTTTGTTGCACTCACTCCACGGCAAGGACATCCTTCCTCAGATAAGGAGACCAAAACTGCACACAATATGCCAGATGTGGTCTCACCAAGGCCCTGTATAACTGCAGTAAGACATCCCTGCTCCTGTACTCAAATCCTCTTGCAATGAAGGCCAACATACCATTCGCCTTCCTAACTGCTTGCTGCATCTGAATGCTCACTTTCAGCGACTGGTGTACAAGGACACCCAGGTCTCGTTGCACCTCCCCTTTTCCCAATCTATCACCATTCAGATAATAATCTGTCTTTCTGTTTTTACAACCAAAGTGGATAACCTCACATTTATCCACGTTATACTGCATCTGCCATGTTCTTGCCCACTCACCCAATTTGTCTAAATCACATTGGAGCCTCTGCATCCTCCTCACAGCTCACATTCCACCCCAGCTTTGGTTTGCAAACTTGGAAATGTTACATTTAGTTCCCTCATCCAAATCATTGATATATATTGTGAATAGCTGGGGCCCTAAGCATTGATCCCTGAGGTACTCCACTAGTCACTGCCTGCCATCTGAAAAAAGACCCTTTTATTGCTACTCTGTTTCCTGTCTGTCAACCAATTCTCAATCCATTGCCAGTATATTACCCCCAATCCCATCTGCTTTAATTTTTCCACACTAACCTCTTGTGTGGGACCTTACCAAAAGCCTTCTGAAAATCCAAATACATCACATCCACTGGTTCTCCCCCATTTATTCTACTAGTTACATCCTCAAAAAACTCCAGTAGATTCCCAAGCATGATTTCCCTTTCATAAGCCCATGCTGACTTTGTCCAATCCTGTTAATGCCTTCCAAGTGCTCTGTTATCACATCTTTTATAATAGACTCTAGCATTTTCCCCACTACTGATATTAGGCCAACTGGTCTGTAATTCCCTGTTTTTTCTCTCCCTTTTTTAAAAAAAAAGTGGGGTTACATTTGCCACCCTCCAATCTGTAGGAACTGTTCCAGAGTCTATAGAATTTTGGAAGATGATCACCAATGCAACCACTATTTACAGGGCCACTTCCTTTAGTACTCTGGGATGTAGATTATCAGGCCCTGGGGCTTTGTCAGCCTTTAGCCCCATTAATTTCCCTAGCACTATTTTTTCACCAATACTGGTTTCCTTCAGTTCCTCCCTCTCATTAGACTCTTGGTTCCCTAACATTTCTGGGAGCTTATTTGTATCCTCCTTTGTGAAGACAGAAGCAAAGTATGTGTTTAATTGTTCTGCCATTTCTTTGTTCCCCATTATAATTTTCCCCATTTCTGACTGTCAGGGACTTACATTTGTCTTCACTAATCTTTTTCTCCTGACATATTTATAGAAGTTTTTACAATCAGTTTTTATGTTCCCTGCTAGTTTACTCTCGTACGCTATTTTGCCCCTCATGCGGATTATGCTGATAAAATGAGCGCAATCTAGCAGAAACTCTAGCCCAATACTTGTATTTCCTAAATGTCTAGCCTACTAATGAATGAAATCACAGGAAATTCATAACATTGATCAGTAATTAGCAAAACAATGATATAATTAAAAGGAGAGTTAGTGTTGAACAATATTAAACAGAGGAATCAGAAAAGCAGTTTACATTTTTCACCTGAATTTTCCCCTCATCCATCTCAGTTTTTATCCCTTGTATGCCCCTCAGTTCTACATATTCTCCTCTAAGTGGGGCAGTAGGACAGAGTGGGTAACTGTAGGCTTCTGCATGACTACAAGTAACTATTACTGGCCAAGCAAAGGCACAATTCAAAGCAAGTGCATTGGTCAGCGTCAGTTGTTCCCTTTACCCTGGCCTATTCCAAGGGACACTTTTCTACTCCGCACCTGAAGCAGCCCAGATCATGAGCTCATTGTGTAAGTAAATATAGGTGTAAAACGTGTATATAAGTTAGATCACTAGATAGATTAATAACATGACTTTTTTACACTGTCGATCTCAATACTCTACAGCAAAATTCAAAAGCAGCTAATATGGTAAAAGGCAACATTAAATATTAACTAATCATAGCTCTTAAAAATGATCTGTACAGCATGTGTTTGAGCTCCAGCGCAATAAGCTACAGAGTGGTAGGATTCAGATTCACACCCATAGTTCCCCAAGATGAATTACAGTGAAACTTGTATATTAGAGACACCTTAGAGACCAGCATCAGCTGTCCTAATTTTCAAAATGGTCATTGTATGTACTAAAAATTCTCAATAGAATGGGGAGTTATTTACCCAGCATGCACAGTGGCAGAGAAACCTTCCATCCCTGGAACAGAGCCATGCAGACATTCAATCCCAGAGACAGAGTGGTTTCTCTGCCACTATGGATGCTGGGTAAAGAGCACCTCATTCCACAAAAGCCGTTTCTTTCACAAAACCCGCTGCTGCCTCGCGTCGACCTGACAGTCCCATGTTTTAAGTTGTAAAAGGGCATGGGGCATTGAAGGCTGTCCATAGTTCGTAATTTGTGAGTGGCTGTGGTTTCAGAATGTCTCTTGTATATTTTACCATGGAAGTTATTTGGGTCTCAATAAGTGTCCTTTTTTTTTGCAGGTGTCTGTTTTTTGGGAGTGTCTGTTTGTACAGGTTTCACTGTAATCTAATCTCATGCATGCCATAATGAACAGCCACTGAATGGAGGCTTGCAGGTCCCAGTCATCCTTGCAACCCTCATGCATCTGGTTACAGTAAAAGGGCTGGGAGCAAATCATTTACCTGCCATTCCTTCTGGGTGTGGCACTGGGAGAAAACCACACAATTATTATTTTGTTTTAAAAAGATAATCTGATAAGTAATCACTGGTTGAGGGAAACAGATCACCTCATGCTTTCCCCCCTCCACCTCCTCCAAACATGTTAGCTTTTGAAAATACTCCTGTATAAAACTGGAGGAGTTTGTCTATGAACCTGCAAAACTGTCTGCATTCATCCAATATCTAATTCTGCATTAACCAATTTGCTAGAGTTATGCACATTTTAATGGTTTTGTAACTATAATTTGGCAAAATATGGTAAGAATGAGGCAATTATACAAAGGTGTCTCAAAATTTATCCCAGTGATTACTAAAAACTTAAATGGTCTGCAGCATGTATATTAGGATTTCAATGCTTTGTATCCTCATCAAACATACAGGATTGCCTTTCAAAAACAGTCCTTTCTTCTGTGTCATCATTAATATTTTGCTTTAAACCAAGTGTTAGCTTGACCCAGTGGTGGCACTCTCACCTCTGAATCAGAAGGTCATGTGTTCAGAAATCAGAAGTGTTCATTTTTTCCATTCCCTTCTCCAGGGACTTTGACCACAACTGCTGCTCTGACTGAGATTTGCTAACTCAGCACAGACCAGGGATCAAACTGTAGTTCTCAGGTAGTGCTCCTAATCCCAATTTTAAAACTTTTGTTCCATCAAGTATTAGTATAACAACTTGAGCAAAGGCCATTTGCAATCTTTCTAAAGTACTGAATTACTGCTCCAAGTAGAACACATCTGCTTTGAATTTTTTTCCTATGTACATGAAATTATAACTATGAATTTGCATGAAGTAGTAGATATTGGAGCAGCTAATGTTCAAAAATGTTTTTATTTCATCCCTAATTAACTTCAGACTGAAATACTACTCAAATTTTTCATCAACTTTATATAAAAGAAATCCATTTTTAAAAATTATTCATAATCATAACAGGAAAAAATACATCAAAACCATGAAAGAAAACTACGAAGTAGTAGCCATTACAGAGGCCCGGCTACAAGTTGGGCATGAGTGGGAGTTTAATATACCAGGCTATAAGGTTTTTAGAAGTGACAGGGAAATAATGAAAGGAGGAGTAGTAATATTGCTAAAAAGACAAGATTACAGCAGTTGAAAGAAAGGGTATCAGTGAGGGTAAGCAGGCAGTGGAAACACTCTGGGCAGAATTAAGAAACAGCAAAGGATGCACGACTCGGAGATGTCTACAGACCTGACAGCAGTGATGCAGTCGTGGGTTGCATAAATATGGAGATCAGAGAAGCATGTAGCAAATGCAAAGCAGTTATAAATGGGAAATTTTAATTTTCACATAGACTGGAACCATGAAAGAAAACTACGAAGTAGTAGCCATTACAGAGGCCCGGCTCAAACAAAAACAGCTCAAGTCATAAAGACAATGAATGTCTAGAATGTATCCAGGACAGTTTTCTCAAACAATATGTTTTAGAACAGTCAAGGGAACAGGCCATACTAGATTTAGTAATGAGTAACAAGCTACAATTAATTAATAAATAATCTGACAGTAAGGAAGCATCTCACAGTGACCATAACACGATGGAGTTTGACATTAAGTTTGAGAAGGAGAAAGATCAAAGATTTTAAACTTAAGGAAGGCTGACTTTGAAGGAACGAGACGTAAACTGAACCCCTTAAATTGCGCTGAGCTGTTAACATGTAAACATACAGAAAAACAGTAGGAGGTATTCAAAGTATACGGTACAATACAAGACCAATACATACCCCAAAAGAGCAAAAGTCCCATTTGTACAGTCAAGCAACCATGGTCAACACATGACAGTTATAAAGCTAAAAGGAAGTGACTTACACAATTGCCAAGAAAAATGGTAATCCAGTAGAATGGGAGAAATATAAAAAGAAACAGAGACACAAAGAAAATATTAAGAGCTGCAAAAAGGGACTATGAAAGTAATATAAAGGCTAACAGTAAAAGTTTTTTATAAATATACTAAGAGTAAGAGAGTGGCTAAGGAAGATGTGGGCCCACTAAAAGACAGGCGCAGGAGATAATAGACATCAAGGTAATGGCAGATTTATTAAACAAGTACTTTGTATCTGTTTTCACAGTAGAGGAAGTGGATAAAATGCCAGTGATAGAAAGGAAATTAAAAATAAATTAAGGGGATGAACCGATTGGATTGAATACAAGTTTTTTTTTAATGGTAATGAAGAAAATAATGGGATAGATAAATCTCCAGGACTTGATGGTTTCCATCCCTGGGTATTAAAAGTAGATGAGGAAATTGCAGAAGCATTAGTCGTAATCTTTCAAAGCTCTTAATGTCACTCCATTATTTAAGGAGGGTGGGCGAGAGAAACCAGGTAACTACAGGCCTGTCAGTTTAACGTCAGTTGTGGGGAAGTTACTAGCATCTGTCATTAGGGATAGAGTGACTGAGCACTTGAACAAATATAAGCTGATCAGAGAGAATCAGCATGGCTTTGTTAAGGACGTCACGTCTGACTAATCTTGATGATTTTTTTTTTGGGAGGTCCCTAATATGGTAGATAAGGGAGTGTTTATGGATGTTATCTATATGGACTTCCAGAAGGCATTCAATAAGGTTCCACACGAGATAATTTGCAAAAAATGAGAGCACATGGAATTGAAGCTTGCCTCCTACTTCCCAAGTCAAAAGGCTAAGAGTGGGATTAAAGGGTACGTACTCTGATTGGCAGGATTTGACAAGTGGTGTTCCCCAGAGATCTGTTCTGGGGCTTCAACTTTTCACCATACTTATTAATGATTTGGATGAAGGAATGGAGAGTTATATATCCAAGTTTACAGATGACACTAAGTTAGAAGAGACAGTAAGTAGCACAGATGGGAGTAGGAAGTTGCAAAGGGACATACAGATTAAGTGAGTGAGTGGCAAATGGAGTTCAAAGAGGGCAAGTGAGAGGTCATCCACTTGGCTTGAATATAGAAGATTGAGGAATGATCTGATTGAGGTGTTTAAAATGTTAAAAGGATTTGATTGGGTAGATACAGAGAAACTGTTTCTTTTAATGGGGGAATCTAGAACAAGAGGACATAATCTTGAAATTAGAACTAGGCTCAGAATTGAAATCAAGAAGCACTTTTTCACAACGGGTAGTAGAAATCTGGAACTCTCCCCTTAAAAGGCTGTGGATGCTAGGATAACTGGAGCTTTCAAGACTGATAGATAGATATTTGTTATGGAGCAAAAAGTGGGTAAATGGAGTTGAGGTGCAAATCAGCCATGACATAAGTGAATGGTGGAGCAGGCCCAAGGGGCTGAACAGCCTACTCCTGTTCCTAATTAGTACTTAGCATATAGTAAATTCAGATATAGGAAACTAAATCAAGAAACTCAAGGAATTAGAGAGAGAAAAAAAGGGGGGGTGGAGAGGAGAGACGGGGAAACACACCCCAAAATACTGAATTCAGAATCCTTGTACTCATTTGCAAGTCCTTCCACGGATACCAATGCAACCTCTTCCAGTTCCACATGCCAGGACAACCTTATAATCTTCTGACTGACTTCCTCTGTAACCCCCTCTCTGCCCACCATCACTGGTAGAACTTTCATCTGTCTTGGTCCCACAATCTGGGAATCTTTGCAAAACCTCTCCACCTAGCTATATTTCTCCCCAGCTATGAAAACTTCATCAAAACCTACCTCTTTGACCATGCCTTTGGTCACATCACAAATTCTTTTTCTATCATTGCTTTCTGTCAGTTTTAGTCAAGCACTTTGGTGTGTTAAAGGTGCTGTATAAATGAAAGTAGTTGTTAAAGCAGGACTAAAAATTAAAAGGATAGACATATACTGCTTTTATATTGATCCTCGGTCACTAGCTCCAATAACCTGGGTCTCTTACAGCCAGATGAATGTTAAAATGGTCGAGGTTTATTTTAAGGCTAGTGACAAGGAATGCCTTTTCTTTCCCCTTTGGTCTTAGTACATGCCACCAGTCTAAATGCACTCAGTATAAATGCTGCAATATCAGCAGTGCAATCTACACTGAATTTAACTCTCTTGGAATGATCAAGTACTCTGCAGAGCACTAGAGTTCAGGGACTCCTATGACCATGGACAAATCAACTGTTCAGAGTTTTATAAACTGCACTTACACTTCAATAGAATCTCTGCAATACTAAGAATTTGTAATGTAAATCCAGAGTTTGAACTTGATCTGACTCCACAGTGAAGTGCAGTGAGACTCCCTCACTGTGCTCCACAATCAGGTCAGACCCTGATTTACCCTAAAGCGTTAGCACTGGTGTGATTCAAAACTCTTTCACCCAACACTACAGTTGTATCCGAGATATATCTAAGTTTAGATTGCAATACGGAGTTAATATTGCCAAATTTTGCTCCTACGCTTAGGGATTGGGAGGAAATTTCACATTGATTCTCCTTGCAGATTTGCTAGTAAACTTGGTGCCTCCTTCAAGAGAGGCAGTGATTGGGCAGAGTCCATGTCAGGACTTTTACTTGGTCTATGTAGGGAATGGGCTTGATGGACAAATGGCTTTTTCTCCTTCCATACACTCGTTTGCATTTATATTGCAACAGCTGATCTTAGCAACTGCAAAGCCTCTTTGTTTTAATGTTTAATCAGACAGCTGGATTTGTCATTACTGCTGACAGTCTTATCCAAAGTTAAGCAGCTCAGAGGACCAGATTTTCACACAACTGTTACACTGTTGCAAAATTGAAAAGGACTATAAAATCATCTTGTATTACTCTGGAGAGCAACCTAAACCTAATTTTTATATCCAAATAATATAAAAAAAGACAGAAGGTAGAAACCCCTGGAGCATATTATCCAAATATATAATCTATCAATTATTTATATTCTTTCATTTCAAGTCTTACATAACTTACAGTAGCATGTCATTCTAAAATGTACATATTACAAATAACTCTAGCATGATGCAAGTGAAATTGAATGATATGACCTTTTTTAAGCACTTTACTGGATTATTGCACAGTTAGAACTACATTTCAGTTGCACAATAAACTGAAGTTAATACGTATTCAAACTTAGTTACTTAGTGATGCATAGTGTTTACTCAAAGAGGGAGCCTTACCGCTAGTGTTACCTTTTAAATAAGGAAGAATCTGGTTATGCTGATCTCCCAGCTAAAGTGCAACTTTGTGAATATCACCACTTTACTCACACTAACCAAATTATACCGGCCACAGATTGCAGTATTTTGATTCCTCCTGAAACTTACAGTACCACTACACATTTGCACATGCTGCAATACACGTTCATAACAGTGTATGCAGCACCGCAAATGAAACTGGAGCATCAAATGCGTGTGACCAGTTACATCATTTTGTTACCAGCCCCAAAGAGGCAAGAGTGGGACAATGAGTCAATGCACACCGTGACACACACACAGCTGAATTCAAGGACACTCCCAGCTCCACCTGTTAGTGGAGTCAGCATATCACTAATGCAATAAAAAGCCTGGGTAAATTACTGTGCAGGCAAAACACAAGTATCTGAATGCAATTTGGCTACTCTATACTAGGTTTTGTGCACCAATTGTCTGCCAGTACATGTCACAATTATTTAAGTGCATAACATGTTAAAAATATCCCCTCTTTTCTCTGTACTGCTCCTCCCACCACTGACCAATTGAGTCATTTCTTGCCTTCCCTCCTCCAAAAGAAGGAGATGTCATCCTGAAAAGGTCAGTCCCAATAAAAGTGCTGTCCATGCAAAAAATATTGGTAGTATAAAGCAACAGAAACCATAAGAACATAAGAAATAGGAGCAGGAGTAGGCCAATCGGCCCCTCGAGCCTGCTCCGCCATTCAATAAGATCATGGCTGATCTGATCCTAACCTCAAATCTAAATTCATGTCCAATTTCCTGCCCGCTCCCTGTAACCCCTAATTCCCTTTACTTCTAGGAAACTGTCGATTTCTGTTTTAAATTTATTTAATGATGTAGCTTCCACAGCTTCCTAGGGCAGCAAATTCCACAGACCTACTACCCTCTGAGTGAAGAAGTTTCTCCTCATCTCAGTTTTGAAAGAGCAGCCTCTTATTCTAAGATTATGCCCCCTAGTTCTAGTTTCACCCATCCTTGGGAACATCCTTACCGCATCCACCCGATCAAGCCCCTTCACAATCTTATGTTTCAATAAGATCGCCTCTCATTCTTCTGAACTCCAATGAGTAGAGTCCCAATCTACTCAACCTCTCCTACGTCCGCCCCCTCATCCCCGGGATTAACCGAGTGAACCTTCTTTGTACTGCCTCGAGAGCAAGTATGTCTTTTCTTAAGAATGGACACCAAAACTGTATGCAGTATTCCAGGTGCGGTCTCACCAATACCTTATATAACTGCAGCAATACCTCCCTGTTTTTATATTCTATCCCCCGAGCAATAAAAGTCAACATTCCGTTGGCCTTCTTGATCACCTGCATACTAACTTTTTGATTTTCTTGCACTAGGACCCCCAGATCCTTTTGTACTGCAGTACTTTCCAGTTTCTCGCCATTAAGATAATAACTTGCTCTCTAATTTTTCCTGCCAAAGTGCATAACCTCACATTTTCCAATATTGTATTGCATCTGCCAAATCTCCACCCACTCACCCAGCCTGTCTCTATCCCTTTGTAGGTTTTTTTATGTCCTCCTCACTCTCTACTTTCCCTCCCATCTTTGTACCATCTGCAAACTTTGATATGTTACACTCTGTCCCCTCCTCCAAATCGTTAATATAGATTGTAAAGAGTTGGGGACCCAGCACCGACCCCTGCGGAACACCACTGGCTACTGGTTGCCAGTCCGAGAATGAACCATTTATCCCAACTCTCTGCTTCCTGTTAGATAACCAATCCTCCACCCATGCCAGAATATTACCCCCAATCCAGTGATTCTTTATCTTGAGCAATAATCTTTTATGTGGCACCTTGTCGAATGCCTTCTGGAAGTCTAAATACACTACGTCCACTGGTTCCCCTTTATCCACCCTGTACGTTATGTCCTCAAAGAACTCAAGCAAATTTGTCAGACATGACTTCCCCTTCGTAAAGCCATGCTGACTTTGTCCTATTAAATTATGTTTATCCAAATGTTCCGCTACTGTCTCCTTAATAATAGACTCCAAAATTTTACCCACCACAGATGTTAGGCTAACTGGCCTATAATTTCCAGCCTTCTGCCTACTACCCTTTTTAAATAAGGGTGTTACATTAGCAGTTTTCCAATCTGCCGGGACCTTTGCCGAGTCCAGAGAATTTTGGAAAATTATTACCAAAGCATCCACAATCCCTACTGCCACTTCCCTCAAGACCCTAGGATGTAAGCCATCAGGTCCAGGGGATTTATCCGCCTCGAGTCCCATTAATTTACTGAGTACCAATTCCTTAGTGATTTTAATCGTATTTAGCTCCTCCCCCCCTAGAGCCCCCTGTTGGGATATTCTTAGTGTCCTCTACCGTAAAGACTGAAACAAAATATTTCAGCATTTTTGCCATCTCCATGTTTCCCACCATTAATTTCCCGGTCTCATCCTCTAAGGGACCTACGTTTGCCTTAGCCACCCTTTTTCTTTTTATATAACTGTAGAAACTCTTGCTATCTGTTTTTATATTTTTTGCTAATTTATTTTCATAATCTATCTTCCCTTTCTTAATCAATCCGTTAGTTACTTTTTGCTGTCGTTTGAAGACTTCCCAATCGTCTATCCTCCCACTAAGTTTGGCTACCTTATATGTCCTTGTTTTTAGTCGGATACTATCCTTAATTTCTTTAATTAGCCACGGATGGCTGTCATTTCTTTTACATCCTTTTTTCCCCCTCAGTGGAATATATATTTTTTGAAAGTTGTAAAATAACTCCTTGAATGAACACCACTGCTCATGTACCGTCTTACCCTTTAATCTATTTTCCCAGTCCACTGTAATCAATTCCGCTCTCATACCATCATAGTCTCCTTTATTCAAGCTCAGTACGCTTGTTTGAGAACCAACCTTCTCACCCTCTAATTGGATATGGAATGTAACCATGTTATGGTCACTCATCCCAAGGGGATCCTTAACTAGGACATTAATTAATTAATCCTGGCTCATTACACAGGACCAGGACCAAGGTTGCCTGCCCCCTTGTAGGATCAGTTACATACTGCTCAAGAAATCCATCCCTAATACACTCAATAAACTCTTCCTCAAGGCTGCCCTGCCCAATTTGATTTGTCCAGTTAAGTCCAATAATTCAAACAATATAGAATTCTCAAGATACTATGGTATACCAACCCAAGATAAGAGAAATCTCATGAATTGTGGGCCCTAGTTTGCAAGCTATGCTACAACACATCCTCTGCTGAAAGGAGTAACTAATGCCAAAGCAGTTTCACAGTCATCAGCAGCCTTCTGGCACCTTGCCCAAGTAACCATTCATCACATATGTACCTAAACAACACACACACGCACACCAATCATGAGCAGGAATCCTGGATGATTATTTTTCCCCCTCCTGTCTAGACTCATGCTGCTGAGGGTATTTGTAGTGGCCATCACTGCCCCAGCTAGGATCGGCAAATTCAGCAGAGATCGGAATTGAACCTGGGACTTTCCTGGTCTGTATAGCTGAGTGTCACATTGCATAAAATTATTCATCTTCCATGCACATTAGCTCTCTCACTCCAGCCAGGCCAAGTTCATTTTTAAGGCATTCAGCAGTTTTTGGGACAGCGGAATCGATTCAGACGACACTGGCTTAACCTGAACCAGTTTGGTATCAATGTCCTGGCAGAAAGGTCCATGTGCAACAGATGAGCATTTAAACTAGTACAGTGGGGAGGAGAAAACATTAGACTAAAAAATAAAGAAAGATGAAACCAGAAAAGATACAAAGGCCAGATGTGATAGAAGAGGAGGGACTGGAAAAAGGCAGTCTGAATGCAGAAACCGATTAAAATCAATATTAAAAAATAGAATAAATGGGTAATAACTAGAAAAAAAAACCTCCAGACCATGAGGTTACAGATTGTGCTGGAATACAATTCTGATGCTGCTGATGGCCCACAGCACCTCACGGATGCCTGGTTTTGAGCTGCTACATCTGTTCTTAATCTATCCCTCTTAGCACGGTGATAGATGGAGGGTATCCTCAGTGTGAAGACAGGATATGGTCTCGGCGAGGACTATGCGGTGGTCACTCCTACCAATGCTTCCTTTGTACTGCAAAAGCCCAAGAATCAATAGTTTTCTCTCTTCTCATCCTCCAACACCTTTTTGAAACAGCATTCTGTACCTGATGAATATCTGATGACACTTACCACTAACAACAAACAGTGCTAACCTCTGAATTGTGACATCAATGTTTGAAACTGCATAGCTGCCACATAGCCTGGTCTTCCAGACATGAAACAGTCTGATGGATTGCACATCAGACATGAAGTTCTCTTAAAGATGGCTTTTTCGACAAGCCCAACTTACTTTTTAGATGTACACTAACTAACTGGTCCATGTGTGTTAAATTCAGCTTCCCAAATTATATAGTATTCTACAACTTATCCTATATCCTGTCAGTTTATAAACATTATCAGCCGTATTTATTTTTATAAACATTATCAGCAGTCACAGACAGCCAGTGTCTCTGTAGCTGCCAATTCTAATGCAGGAGATAGTGTTGAGCAAAAATAGAGAAACAGATCACAAACCAACTAAAAACTAAGGTACCAAAATTACAAATGGAGAAATACAAAGTATGTTACATTTGTGAGCTATAAAGAAGGAGTCTGAACCGTTCTATTATAGCTGCCCCAAATTGTAGGCTGCTGTGTTAACAGATGTAAATAATAAACTGACAGGTGACAACCTTCATAGGCAACAACAATCAGCAAGGACATGATCCTGTTTCTGAAGGAACAAACAAGTTACTTACTCCTGTCCTGTATAATATAGTACCTCATGAATTACTTTGGAGGCTTAATCATGCATTCTCTTACATGGTTTTCAAAATTAGAGACGAAAACTTTTAAAAAGGATCTAAATAAATTAAATAGATACGAAGGCTTTTTAACTACAGGAATCACTAACTTTCAATTGTACCATTTTCATTGTTTACTGTAATACTATATCAAAAGTATCATGTTTGGGATAGTCCAGCTGCTTGGAATCCTATTTCCAAAACGGTGAAACTGGGAAGACATTGGGGCTTTCTGGCGGATAACTGACAGCGCGCACGCCCAAACCCGGGAGGCCTGAGGCTCGCCTGAAATTGGGCATAAGGCCTTAAAGCCAATAATTTGGGCAAGATGCTGTTGCCCGTTGTACCTGGAGGCACCTTACCCATTTCAATCCAACCAATTTGAGCCACTTGCCTCACTGGCAGTGGCCCTTCGGTAAGTCCTGAGTAATGGGGGGGGGGGGGGGGGGGGGGGAGGCGGAATATCATAACTGGAGACCCTCAGCAATACTGTGAAGCTGGGAAGAGCGCCACTGCTCTACCTGTTTCCATATGATTTTAAACAAAAAACACTCACCATTTGTTGGTGGCTGCTCCTTAGGTTTTACTGCCATGAGTGCAACCTGAGCAGGCAGCTTCATTTATGGAAGGGGCCCTAAAACAGTCACTAGGCCCCTCACTATCATATGCAAATGGCTTAACGCCTGCTTTAGGTGGCCTCCTGAAAAATCACCCGATCCAATATGAAGTCAGACATATTGCAGCCATTTTTGGGGTGTGGGAAACAGCCCCACGAAATTGGTCCTTTTTATCCCCATTCCCCCCGCCCCCCCCCCCCCCCCCCCCCGAGAAACCTGGCACAAAAGTCCAATTTCTACCCCATTAAGTCATTAGAAATTTTTAGTTCAGTAGCCAGAGAATGCAGCGTACAAGTAGATACTCTATCACCTGTACCAAAACATGCATGGACATGGGATATGTCACAGACATCCACACAGAGTTCCCAATTCCCGCTACATCACTGTCTTGATGGGAAATTCAGAGGCAGTGCTCTTGTGCACCTTCTTACTCAATGGCTCAAAGTAGCACTGACAGAACTCAAAAGTGGCTAACCCACTCCCTGCTTCAGATAGCATACAACCTAAAAAAGGACCAGACTGATCACATCTTTACAAACACATTTGATTCTTCAAGTTAATTCAGAAACCATGCCAGTAAAGCAATAGGCACACAGCCTCATTTTTCATGCCAGAAAACTGAGCTTATCATATCCTGAAAAGACAGTTTAAAAGGTGTACAAGATTAACATTTCCTTGTACTGCAAAAACACAACATAACAACCAAAATAACCCAAAATCAAAGCCCAGGAAAATTGAAACAATAAATGAAGGATCACTAAGTAAACAACACTTAAAGTATATTCCATTTATCAAACAACTCTCCCAAAGTGTGCCTCTTCAGGACAGAGGGTCTATTTTTCCCAATTTCCAAGGAAAAGGCTAGCAAAGCTCAACTACTGTGAGAAAGAACTTGCATTAAATGAGCTCCTTTCACAACCTCAGGCCAAAGCACTTCACAACCAATTAAGTACTGTTGTAATGTAGGGAAAGGTAGCAGTCAACTTGCACACAAGATCCCACAAACTGCAATGAGATTAATGACCAGATAATCTGATGCTGGTTGAGGGATAAGTAATGGCCCTAACACTGGAAGAACTCTCTTGTTCTTCGAATAGTGGCATTGGATCATTTATGTCCATATGAGGGGACCAACAGGGTCTTGATGTAATGTCTCAACTGTAATATGACACCTCTGACAGTGTAGCACTCCCTCAATACAATACTAGACTAGATTATGTGCTCAAGTCTCTGGAGTGGGGCTTGAACCCACGACCTTCTGAATTAAAGGCGAAAGTGCTACCACTAAACTAGGGCTGACAGCTATGCTCTGTAAACAATTCATCTCTGATAGACAAGAGACAGCTCTGAGATACAAACCAGCTGTCATTTACTTGGCAAGCCACTGCCCCATCAGACCACACCAGATGTTGTGCCCCCATCAATTTACTTCCAATTGGTATGTTTATTGAAAGTGTTCAGCTAAATATGTTAATTTTTTTCAAGTCTAGTATTCCACACATCCATTTCACATCATACTATGTTTGACAGTATACTCAAGACAAACAGTGTGCTTCAATGCACTGGATTGATCAACATGTTTCCTCTGTACATGAAACCTAAATAAAAATATGTAAAATGGTAAATATTAAGAGTTGATTATCTCAGTGTAATCTTAAACTCCCTTCAATAGAAGCTGATTTAAGAAACACTCAAATTTAGTATTGCAAGTATATTAGTGACATATGAAAGTTTCTCTAACTCCTTTCCACACCAAGGCTTTACTTTGTTCTATATTTAGGCTTGCACCATTGAGCCTTCTGCAGCTGAAACACTCAAAATGAGGATTGCAATCTCTGATGACTCATCCACTAAGATCCATAATAAGCATCAGTTAGCTTATTGTTTGCTACCCTTATGAATTTAAACCCTGGTTCCAGTCAACACCACAGAATATAATTCAGTATTTTCAGCTGCATATAAAATTCAATCTGACCAGCATGCCATGTAGGTGCTCTTTTCGAATAGATCAGCAAATCTAATGCCAAAATATTTTTTTTTCCCCTCACTGCTTTTACGTACTCAACGTTTATCTTTTTTGAAGTGCGGGATACATGGCAAGCTGATGGGCAGGATATATCAGTTGATTCCTAGCGTTTAGAAGTATTGGGGGTGGGGGGTGGTTGAGGTAATGCGGTTTTGTTTCATTCAGGAGCCTGAGCATGGAGGTGATGGGGAGGTTAATTCCAGCATTTGGCAGAATTAAGGTCCTGGGGTTTGGCAACAATGAGCAACGTGGAGATGCTGAGGTTTTGCAGAATGGGGGCAGTCCGAGAGCTCAGCAGCAAATTGCAGGGGGGGGGGGGGGGGTGAAAGAGGGGGGAAGAGGGGAGAAGAGAAAAAGAAAAATGAGTGCTTGGATTTAGTAGCACCAAGCAGCAGTAGCCCTGAAATTTGTTATAAGTGTATTAAGGGCCCTGGGGATTGGGAGGTGGGGTTTGGCTCACTGGAGGGTTCCAGACGACTGGCAGCAGTGGGTTTGGGTCACCAAGGAATGACAGTTGTTGTATGGGGGCTTAGAATCTGTCAGTGGTGGGGCAGTGCCTAGGGTCCAGCATAAATAAGAGATAGCCTAGGAACTGGCAGGATAATTGAGAGATGCTCCATTGTCTTCAGGAACTCAGGGTGGGGGGGAAAAAAAGTGGAGGATTAGGGTCAGGGCCAGCACTTGGAGGATTCCAAGATCCAGCAGTACTGGAAAGGGTATCCAAAGTCTGGTAGCAGGGAGTCAGTGAGGCAGAGAATCACCACTTCCCTCCAAGATGGCATACCTACCACCCCTGGTGTTACCTTACAAACCACAGTAGCTGGACTTCAATCCCTCCCCATTCAATCTACCCTCCTGACTCCTCCAACCTACAGCTCCCACCATTATCTTCCTGTGCCATTCACAAGCACGATGGGAAGGAGGATAAGCAGGACAGGGGAATGGGGACATTTGGGAAGATGTGACTGGCAGGTAGATGGGTAGTCCTGACACATTGGGTTGAGAAGAAAAATCGGGGCAAGTGGGTAAATGAGACAAGGGAGAAGGGGTTTGGGAAAATCTTACATCCCAAAGTATTTTGGAGATGGGGTGGAATTCAATGGAGGCTAACAGCCTTCATCCTACCTCAACCACACTCTCCATCATGTACCTTGGTGCAGACCTGTATACACTCAGCAAATACAGTATAAAGGCAATGAGCACTTTAAAGAACAAGTGGTTACCGGCTTAGTGCCAGGAAGCATTTGATGAGGGCAAGAGCCTTGGGTGGGCTGAGCAGTTGCAGGCCACAATGGAGGCCTGATCTTGGGGATGGGGTGGGGCAGGGCATGGCAGTCAATGTCTGAGATACAAGAGGGGTAGGAAAGAAATAGTGGCAGTGGAAACCGGTGCGATCCTGTTAAAAAAAAAATACACAATTAAAATTTAAAGCATTTAAAATCGTAACAAAAGTTAAAAGTACAACAGGAAAGCTAACACAATGTGTGACACTTATAGGAATATATAACTAGTAAATTGCCTGTGATATATGCCAATTGATTAATGTAATTTTTTTTAAACGTACAAGATGACAAAACAAGTTAGTAGAGAAACTTCAAAAACGCTATAGAGTCACGTAAAAATTTACAATGGTAAATGTTGACAACTGGAAGTAAGGTTTATAGACAGGAAATGCATATTCTACACAAGATTTTTAAATAATATTTCAGTCAATATCCCCTGGCATGTCAAGAGAGTGTGGGAGGGAAGGCCCGAGAGGGAGGGAAGGCCCAGTTCCCAAATCATGTCCATTGACCAGTCTTGCTAAGGCTCCTTGGTTAATTTGCCTTGGTGTTGAGGGGAACTACTCTCACCTTTCCTCTGGCATCCAGCTCTTGCATCCATAAAGAACGTGCCTTTATATAGTGACGTTAACATCTTCAGGATATCCCAAAGCACTTCACAGACAAAAATATTTTTCGTGCAGTTATTGTTGTAATGTAGAGAAATACAGCAGCCAATGCACACACAGCATGGCCCCACGAACAGCAGAGATAAAGAACCAGATAATCTATTTTATAGTGATGTTGATTGAGGGGTAAATGTTGGCCAGGACATGGTAAGAACCCTCATGCTGCTCTTCAAACAGTGGCATGTTCCAATTATCCACACTCTCTAATCCTACATCCACCTGAGGGAACCTCGGTTTAACACCTCATTGAAAAATGGAACTCCCTCAGTACTGCACTGAAGCCTGGATTATGTGTTCACATCTCTGGAGTGGGACTTGAACCCATGACCTTTTGGCTCAAATGCAAGAGTGGTACCACAAAGCCAAGGTGGCTCAAAGTAGGGGGTAGGCTGGGGTGATCACTGCTCAGTAGGGGTATGTGGTTATGTTGTCAGCTCAGTGGGGGAGATGTTTCAGGACATGCCTTTTATAATGTCTTTGTTCCTTACCTTGCTTCAGCAAAACAGCCTCTGAGCCACTAGTCCATTTTGCTGACGTACATTTTCCTATTTCCATTCATTCAGCACTCTTTGGTCCATGGGGGAGGAGTGGGGAGTTGGCCATGATCTCGGGTGTGTGGCCACTATTTCTGGTCAGTGCAGCGGGGGTGACGTGAACTCTTTTCAGTTGGGGGAGGGCCTGCCATATTGAGTGTTCATCTGCCCAATTGCTGGGAAATTGCAACCATGATTTTTTTCCCCGAAAGGTTTACCTGGGGATCGTTGAGAGTGAAGTATTGGGCTGTCACGTAACATTAGTTGCTGCCTCATTTTAATTCAACAGGTTATATAATGTTGCATCTGCAGTGTCACCTACAGGCGCAATACTTTTAGAATCATGAGACTACTCACCATTTATAATACACAATAAATATTAAGTCCTTATTTTTCTACTAGTCAATGTTCCGTGCTATTGCCCACAGGGAATAATAACCAAGTGCAGTCTTCAGGTAAAGTAAGGTCACAGGGCAGGGGGTAATTGGACCAGGGCACACAGATGTAATTCAGGCCCCATTTTAAAGTTGTATGTTCTGTCATTATTACAGAATATCTGATATAATCTATGTGCAAAATATATTTTAAAATCTTATATCACACACATTTCCTGCCAACTTTTTCCATTGCAAATTCCTATGTCCACATTAAAATGGATACAGCTCATGCAAATATTGTAATTAAACACTCCTGCCTCCTAGTCGTCTACATGGCTTTTGATACAGTCGACCACTCCATCCTTCGCCATTGCCTCTTCTCCGTAGTCCATGTACATGGCCTGCCCTTGCATGGCTGAACCTGTCCCAACAAAGCCAGGAAATCTCCAGCAATGGCTTCTTCTCCCACTCCCACATGGTGCCATTCAGAGTACCTCAATTTTCATATGTACACTGATAACACACAGCTCTACCGCTCCACCACCATCCTCAGCTACCTCAGTGTTGTCAGACTGTTTGTTCAATATTAAGTCGTGCCAAAATCATTATCATTGCTCCTGACTCCATCCCCTTCCCAGCTACTAACTCAGGTTGAACCAGGTGGTACATGAACTCAGTGTCCTGTTGAACCATAAGGCAAGTTTCAAATCTCATATCCTATCCAGCACAAGACCACTGACTAACTTCTGGAGCCTTTCACTCACCCACATTGGCAATGAAACACTCATCCATGATTGTCAAAACCAGACTCAACTTTTCCAACAATTTTCTCATCAGTCTCCTGAGTTCCACCCTAAACAAAGTCCACTTGTCAAAAACTTTGCCACCCACATCCTGTCCTACACTAATTCCCACTCACTCATCAACCCTACCTTTGCCAAACTCCATTAAATCCCTGTCCCTTGGTTCTTTTACTCCGGCTTCCTGTTCTTCGTCCTTCCCCTCCACTCCACCATTGGTGGCACAAATCTCAAATCATGGTCCTGTAATTCTCTCCCTATATCCCGCCACAACTTGCTACTTCTCTTCCTGCCTCTAAAATCCCCTTCAAAAATCTATCTTTTCACTCTTATTTCCAGTCATTGCTCCTAATTCTCCTATTAATGCTAGGCATCCATTTTGCCTTAAGTGCTTTGGGACATTTTTTACATTAAAGATGCTATCTAAGTTGTTAGCAGTCTTCAAGTGTCACAGCATCACCTTCACCACCACCACCAAGAGGCATAAAGGGTTGCAGACTCAGTGACCTGGAACAAAAAGTACAGGAGTTAGAATCGCAATACAGGAGCCATTGAAGACAGTGTTGAAAAGGCTCCGATACAGCGGATGCTGAAAAACTTCTCTGGTATACCAAAGCCAAATACAACGAAGCACCTCACACACACCTTATGGCAGAAAGTGTGTAAAAGGACTATGACATGTTAGGCAAACAGATAGCAACCTCACCTCTGACCCTGAGATAAACAGAGTTTGCAAACTACAACACCTCAGTCTATACCTTCAAGTGCCAAGGCATGGCAACAAGAAGCGGCACAGCACTGATACAATCTCCCCTTGCCCAACTCTCGCAGGAAAGTACTCAGTTCCTCCACACCCCAATGTCAGATGTGAGAACCAGCTGGGAGTAAAAAGTCTCCAATATGGCTATGCTGCTGAGTTTTACAAGGCCCTTCCCAGGATATTAATTCCCTTCCAATGAAATTTCTACACCATGTGATGGAGACAGGGCAGCCACAATCACATTAGTATACAAAGAAACAGAACACTCAATGCAGACCTACACACTTCCTCAACATTAACTACAAAATATTGGCCAAGATCCTGGCCTCCAGGAGAGATGCAGTCATTCCTAGACTGGTCCATGCAGACCAAACAAACTTTATATGGGACCACCTCTCAAGGAGACCACTAGGCAGCTATTCACTAGTGCACCACTACAACTTTATCAGCATACCTTCTCAGGTACTCTCCATGGATGCAGAGAAGGCATTTGGCCAGGTTGAGCGAAATTTTCTCTTCACAACACTCGAGAGTGACCTTAGGCAACACATTCAGGAAGCAGATTAGAATCCTGTACTCAGTACATTCATCCAGTGTGCACAAATTGTCTCAGCTCCCCTGCATTACCATTCCATCAGGGGACCAGAGATGAAAGCCCACTATGCCCTCTGCTCTCCTGTTTCCCCTGGCCACAGAACCTCTGGCAACATGCCAGAAGTTCTACAGCCAACACAAATAGGAGGGGACTTGGGGGGCATTAGGGTCAATTCAGGCTTCCACAAAGTACAGGCAAGAGACTGAATACAAGCTATCCCTATATGATAATGAAGATGTACTGCTATGATATCATTCCAACCATCTTACTCTCCAGAACCTTTCAAAGCATGAAAGAATTTGGACAACTCTCCAGTTACTACACCAAAACAGAAAACACTTCCCTCACATAGGATGTCCTCACAGGAATCTAACCGCTTTGCATCGTCAGGGTCTGGCATTCAATGCATTAATATACATCACACCGAAACTCAACACTTCGTACAAGGAGGACCAAGTTCCCCTCTATTTTACTCATTCTCGAGATGTGAGCATCACTAGCAAGGGAGACATTTATTAGTCATTCTTCGTTTCCCTCGAGAAGGTGGTGGTGGACCTTCTTCTTGAAGCACTGCAGTCCCAGTAGTGAAGATGCTTCTACAATGCTGTTGGGTAGGATGTTCCAGGCTTTTGACCCAATGCTAAACCAGCCAATACCTAGACAGACGGAATAAACTGACCAAATTACTCCCGGTTGGGGCCAACATAATAGATATTTATATTTTCCATGCCGCAACTAGCTATTTCAGAAGCTGTCTGTTAAGGTAAGAACCCAGTAATTCCGTGACCTAGACAGTTGCATCTCCAAGTTCCTCTGAACATGCCAAAGGCTGCAAATATACTTCAGCACCCTGAAAAAAAAACACCCTTAAATGTTTCCAAGGTTTTGCTTCCACTATTCTCTGTGAATCCACTCCAAGTAGTGATGATTCTGATGTGAAGAACTTCTTCCCGCTATCGATCCTAAATTTATCTTTTACTAGTTTGAACATGTTCTACTCTCGCAATTTAATTGAAAATAATTTTCCTTTACCAAATTGTTTACAATCTTACTCACCTCTATCACCCCTCAGTCACTTTCTTTCAAGACTGAAAAGCCCAAGTGTCTTCAGTCTTTCCTCATAACTCTGACCTCCAACACTAGGGATCAGCCACGTGGCTCATCTCTGCATGGTCTCCGATGCTTGAAGGTCTCCCATTTGTCTCAGTGACGAAAAAATAGTCTGACCAAAGCACTATACAGTTTCTTCCGACTTGAATTTTACTTTTTTGGCTATATAGTTCAACATTCTATTGGCTATTAGAAAGGAAAGGGGAATTGAGAAAGTAGGGGGAGTAGCAATATTGATTAAAAAACAATTATAGCAGTGGAAAGAAGGTATTTCAGTAAGGATGATCAGGCAGTGGAAACACTATAGGCAGACTTAAGGAGCAATAAACAATGCAAAACTCTGGCAGTAGTTGTTTACAGACCTCCTGATATTAGTGATGTAGTTGGGGGGTAATGTATAAATACGAAGAGCATGGAAGCATGTAGCAAAAAACAATGTAGTTATAATGGCAGATTTTAATTTTCACACAGACTGCGAGGCAGGACAGCTCAAGCAGTAACGGCAATGAATTTCTAAAATGTATTCGGGACAATTTTCTAGAACAATATATTTTAGAACTGACAAGGGAACAGGCCATATTAGATTTAGTGATGAGTTAACAATCTGACAGTAAGGAAACTTCCAACCATAATGTGATTGAATTTGATATTATGTCTGAGGGGGAGAAGAAAGAGTCACAAACCAAGATTTTTAATTTACATAACGCAAACTTCAAAGGGATGAGAAATGAATTGACCACAGTGTGAGGTTATCCACTTTGGATCAGAGAAAAACAAATCAAATCAAAATACTTTCTTAATGGTGAGAGACTAGGAGCTGTGCGGAAGCTAAGAGATTTAAGATGTCCGTGCACACAAATTTCATGAAGCACATATACAATAAGTTATCAAAAAAGCTAATCGAATGTTGGCCTTTATCTCAAGGGGGTTGGAATATAAAACTGAGGAAGTGCTACTTCAATTGTACAGATCCCACTTGGCGTTCTGTATTGGACACCGCAATGCAGGAAAGATATGTTGGCCTTGCAGGGGGCATAGAGCAGATGCACCAGAATACTAGGGCTTAAAGGGTTAAATTGAGGACAAGTTGCATAAACTTGGTTTGTATAGAATCATAGAAAATTTATGGCACAGAAAGAGGCCATTCGGTCCATCGTGTCCGTGCCGGCTGAAAAACAAGCCACCCAGCCTAATCCCACTTTCCTGCATTTGGTCCGTAGCCCTGCAGGTCACAGCACTTCAGGTGCACATCCAAGTATTTTTTTTAAATGAGGTGAGGGTTTCTGCCTGTACCACCCTCTCAGGCAGTGAGTTCCAGACCCCCACCACCCCCTGGGTGAAAACATTTTTCCTTATTTCCGCTCTAATCCTTCTACCAATCACTTTAAATCTATGCCCCCTGGTTATTAACCCCACCGCTAAGGGAAATAGGTCCTTCCTATCCACTCTTTCTAGGCCCCTCAATTTTGTACACCTCAATCAAATCACCCCTCAGCCTCCTCAATTCCAAAGAAAACAACCCCAGCCAATCCAATCTTGTATCATAGCTAAAATTCTTCTGCCCTGGCAATATCTTCTGCACCCTCTCTAGTGCAATTATATCCTTCCTGTAAACAATTTTACAACACCAAGTTATAGTCCAGCAATTTTATTTTAAATTCACAAGCTTTCGGAGGCTTCCTCCTTCGTCAGGTGAACGATGTGAAAATGACGAAGGAGGAAGCCTCCGAAAGCTTGTGAATTTAAAATAAAATTGCTGGACTATAACTTGGTGTTGTAAAATTGTTTACAATTGTCAACCCCAGTCCATCACCGGCATCTCCACATCATCCTTCCTGTAATGTGACAACCAGAACTTTGCACAGTACTCAAGCTGTGGCCTAACTAGTGTTTTATACAGTTCCAGCATAACATCAGCATATATTCTGCGCCTCGGCTAATAAAGGAAAGCATTCCATATGCCTTCTTAACCACCTTACCTACTTGTCCTGCTACCTTCAGGGATCTGTGGACATGCACTCCAAGGTCCCTCACTTTCTCCACACCTTTCAGTGTCCTCCCATTTATTGTGTACTCCCTTGCCTTGTTTGCTCTCCCCAAATGCACTACCTCACACTTCTCTGGATTGAACTCCATTTGCCACTTTTCTGCCCATCTGACCAGTCTATTGATATCTTTCTGCAGTCTACAGCTTTCTTCCTCACTATCAACCGCACGGCCTATCTTTGTGTCATCCGCAAATTTCTTAATCATGCCCCCTACGTTTAAGTCCAAATCATTAACATATACCACAAAAAGCAAAGGACTTAGTACCAAGCCCTGCGGCACCCCACTGGAAACAGCCTTCCAGTCACAAAAACACACGACCATTACCCTTTGCTTTCTGCCACTGAGCCAATTTTGGATCCAATTTGCCACATTCCCTTGGATCCCTCGGGCCTTTACTTTTTTGACCAATCTGCCATGAGTGACCTTGTCAAAAGCTAAAATCCATGTAAACTACATCAATTGCGCTACCCTTATCGATCGATCTTGTCACCTCCTCGAAAAATTATATCAAGTTAGTCAGACACGACCCCCCCTTAACAAATCCGTGCTTTTCTAAGTGACAGTTTATCCTGTCCATCAGAATTGATTCCAATAATTTGCCCACCACCGAGCTTAGGCTGACTGGCCTGTAACTACTCGGTCTAACTTTCGCACCCTTTTTAAACAACAGCACAACGTTAGCAGTCCTCCAGCACTACACCTATATCCAGTGAAGTTTGGAAAATGATTGTTAAAGCTTCCGCTATTTCCTCCCTGGCTTCTTTTAACAGCCTGGGATACATTTCATCCGGCCATGGTGATTTAACCACTTTCAAAGAAGCTAATCCCCTTAATACTTCCTCTCTCACTATGTTTATCCCATCCAATATTTCACACTCCTCCTCCTTAACTTCAATCCCTGCATCATCCCTCTCCTTTGTGAAGACAGATGCAAAGTATTCATTAAGAACCATACCCACATCTTCCACCTCCACACACAGGCTACCTTTTTGGTCTCTAATAGGCCCTACTCTTTCCTTAGTTATCCTCTTGCTCTATGTATTGATAAAACATCTTTGGGTTTTCTTTGATTTTACCTGTATTCCGTTGAGTTTAGAACATTGAGGAGTGATCTAATTAAGGTCTTTAAAATGAAGTAATTTGATAGGGTTGATACAGAGAAACTAATTCCTCTGGCAGGGGCACAGTTTTAAATTAGAGCTAAACCAGCTAGGAGTGAAATCAGGAAGCATTTTTTCATGCAAAGGGTAGTAGAAATCTGGAATTCTCCTCCCCCAAAAGACTGTGGAAGTTGGGTCAATTGAAATAACAGAGATTGCTAGATTTCTGTTAGGTAAGGGTATCAAGGGATATGCAGCAAAGGCATGTACATGGAGTAGAGATCAGCCATGATCTAAGTGAATGGCTGTACAAGCTCAAAGAGCTGAGTGATCTACTCCCGTTACTATTTTCCTTTGTTGGTTTCTGTTTTGCACTGGTTGGACACGTTTAGCATTGAGTTTACCAAGACACCTAGGCTTCTTTCAACTTCATCCTCATCTATTTGAAAACCTCTTAGAGTACGTGTGTTGCTCATTCTACTTCCACCATGCAGTACTTTGCATTTGTCGGTATTAAATTTCACCTGTTTGATATATTTTGTCTAGCTCAATCTGTAATTTCTGAGCCACCCCCTTTGATTCCACTGCCCCTCAGAGTTTAGTATTTGCAAATTTGACCTATTTGCATTGGGTTTCTGAGTCTAAGTCACTGATGGAAGAAAATTACTGGTCCCAACAATGAGCCCAGTGAAAACCCGCTCAGTACTTAACCCACCACCACCCCCCACCCCCACCAACCCAATGTAACTGCTCTAATAAGTGCCAGTTGTTTTCTACTCTTCAGCCAATTTCTTATCCATACCCAAGATTTACCCTGAATGCCCACATCTTTGAACTTAACATTAAACAGAGGCCCTATTTGCCCTCTCAGGTGGATGTAAAAGATTCCACGATACTATTTTGAAGAGCAGAGGAGTTACCCCTGGTGTCCTGCCTAATTTATTCTTCAACCAACATCCCTAAAACAGATTATCTGGTCATTATCACACTGCTGTTTGTGGAAGCTTGCTGTGTGCAAATTGGCTGCTGCCTTCCCTACATTACTACAGTGAATGCACTGTACTTCAAAAGCACTTTGGGACATCCTGAGGTCATGAAAATGTTATATAAATGCAAGTCTTTCTTTCTTTTATTTCTTTAACTAATAGCCTTTTGTGTGGCCTTCTGAAAGTCTTTCATGCAGCACCATACATCAGGCCACACAAGCCAAACACCCATTAGATTTATATTTAGATAGTATTAACAAGTTAAAATAAGATTTTTGGAGAAACATTTTGCCATATGACATCACCATACATTTCATTTTGCAGCAATAATACTTTAAAAGCTTCTCATGTTGACTACAGAAACCCAGAGGCAATACTAAATCTATACAAATCATTGGTTAGACCACAGTTGGACTATGGTTCTGACCATGGACACATACTTGAAAAATCATGATCTGACTTTTCTTTTTACAGATGTTCACTGTCCCGCTGTTAATTTCCAGTATTTTCTGTTTTATATCAGATTTCTAGCATTTGTAGTTTTTCCTTTTTATTTTACATTCAGAACAGTGTGCCCAGTTTTGAGCATCTTTATTTAGGAAGGACATCAAGACTGTGGCAAAGGTGAAGAGATTTAGTAAGATGATACCTGAGGCTTTTTGAGGAGAGGCTACAGAAACTGGGGCTATTTTCATTAGAACAAAAAGTTTAAGAGGCTGTCTGATAGAATTGCTTAAAGTTATGAGGGTTTGGTAAAGTAAATCAGAAAAAACTTTCCACTGGTCAGTTAGTGTGTAACTGGAGGCATAAATTTAAGATGAACACCAAAATAACAAAGGCAGAGGTTAGGAGTTTTATTTTTAAAAACATAAAGGGTGTTTGTTTCTACTATTCTGGTATGTCCTGAGTTCATAATAGCTTTTAAAAGGGAAGTGGTTAAATATTTGAAAAGAAAAACTTAAAAAGGGTACAGGTAAAGGGCAGGGGAATGGCATTAAGTAGAATCTTGCAGAAATCTGACATAGGTGCAATGTTCTTTTTGTGCTGCGAAATTCTATGATCGAATATGAAAGCGAAACTTGGCCATCATGGCACTAGTAATAATACGAACTCCAACAAAAAAAGAAAAGATTGTTAGAAATATGCATACATGTAGCAACTAATGGGTTTGAAGGATTGTAAAAACTGCTTGGGCTTTGCTTCTTCTCATAGCCCAGGACATTCTACTCCCAAGAGTTTCATCACCTTGAGCACTAACTCCCTAATTTTTGATTTAAAAGTTACATCGAATTACATAGAAATTACAGCATATAAGCAGGCCGTTTGGACCAGTCTGTGTTGGTGTTTATCCTCCACACAAGCAATAGTCCTAATCCCATATCCCTTCATTCCCCCTTTTCTTCAATCACCTATCTAAAATGTTAACATAACCACTGCTTCAATCACTAACTATGGTCATGCATTCCACAGCCTCACAACCCTCTGTGAGGAACATAAGCAGAGCTGTATACAGCAAGCTGACCACACATCTATTGTGTACAGAACTTACCCAGACCAGCATTGCATCAGGAGTTGGTAACTAGTGGCATCTATCAGGAGTTTTCTAACATCTAGGTTGGATAAATTTGGATCTCTTCTCTCACACACACAATTTATAGCTCAAAGCTATTAAATGCATAGCGAGTTTGCCAAGGAGCAAATCACTGTCTTTTGTATTTAAAGGTGCCCCCTTTAAATTCAGTGGGTAGATCCACTGCGTGATGTGCCAGAGAGTCAGGAAGGTATCAGTTACGCACGCTGCTCTATGCCATCAGCTGATCTCGGCCAGGGCAGCAGCAGGGGATGCTACAATTCACCTCAGTACCTCTAGGGCGGAGAAAAAGGAAAACAATTAGCCATGGTTCTGAAGGGCGCACAGTAACCCCTTCTAGAAAGTGTGCGTGTGCGAGAAAGAGAGAGAAAATTGGATGAGGACAGGATTGGAATCGCATATGTTGGCCATCGCTGTACATCTGGAGACACTCACACGTGTCTGGGCACTCCCAGACAGAGTCAGCATCTTCAGGGAGGGGGAAATTATGTAGTTGTTAAATATTTGAGTGTTTACTGTATCATCCATTGGTAACCTACTCAAACAAGCGATTATCTTTGGGAGGAAGTAAGCAATTCTTAAAAGGCATCAGTTGCAAGGTAACCATCCAATATCTACGCATGAGATTCAGGACTAAGCATTACTAGATCCTGACAGAAACAACCTTCTCTCAACAGTTGATTCCAGATAGCTTCTGTTCATTTTTGGCGAAACTACTGAACCCTTCATAGCTTCCTACAATGGATCTTTCTTCCCTGTTGTATTTAGTTTATCTATTCTTCCTGTCCAATATGAATCCCAAATTACCCTTCATATTCTGAAGGTGAAGCCAGTGTGGAGTAGGCTGACTGGGTGCCTGGCACATGTGTGTATAAATCCTAACTGCCCAGAGTGCATCAATGTAAGAAATTCCAAAAACAAATGTGACCGTTTAACACCTAAATATGAAATGCATACAACATAAATGTAAAAGGTGTAGAAGTGAAGTATAAGTGGATTTTGCACTTTTATATGTTGTGTAGAAAAAGGGAGTTTTGGTCCTCCGAATTCAATTCAGGTCTCTTCAGAAGGCAATAGTATCCTGTAAATATTACTAAATAAAACAATCCAAATGATGTGTACAGCAGAAACATATGGCTAATACATTCAAAATACTAGATTCCATGTGAAACCCTTAAAGCTCCCAATCTATTACAATATTTTCTGTCTCATTTGTCTGATGGTCTCTTTTCTACCATAACAATCCCACTCAAGCCATGTAAATTCATAGCTGACAGTGTCAAATGCTCCTGAAAAATCCAATATTAAGGGTACCAACTGTTTCCTTCAACAGAATGCTGTTGCTAAATCAGCATCAACTGGGAAATTCATGAAGGCTTTAAATGGAATCAGCATTTGCCCACATAACAGACATTGCCCTCCAAAAATAATTCAATGTTAACTGTGAAGAGGACTAGATGCAACTTCAGGAGGACATATGACAGCTTAGTAGACAAGGCAGATTGAAATCAGACCCCATAAAGCTTCAAGTCAAACAAGAACAAGGAAAGCGCCTGCTGATTGCCAACTACCTCCACCCTTTCCCCTCCCTCCAACTAATGTATCAGGACTTCTACATGTTGAACACCATTTGGAGGAAGCACAGATAGGAAAAAGACACAAAATAAACTGGTTGGGGGACCTCAATGTCCACCAGTAAGAGTGGCTCAGTAATACCACTGACCAAGCTGGCTGAATCCTGAACACATAGCTGCCAAACTAGGCCTGTGTCAGGTGGTGGGGGAAACCAACACAAGGGAATAACCTAGTTTACCTCATCCTCACCAACACACCTGGCACAAACACATCAGTCCATGATAACACAGTAGGAGTGACCACATGGTAGGGGAGACAAAGTCTCACCTACACAGTGGAAACACCACCTATCATGTAGCATGGCATTATCGCAATGCCAAGTGGAACAGACCAAGAATAGATCTAGCAGCCCAAATCTGGGCATCCGAGGCTTTAAGGGCCCACAGCAGAAGTATAGTATTCCACCACAATCTGTAACCTCCTGGCCCGGAACATCCCTCACTCCTCTATTACCATCAAGCTGGGAGATCAACTGTGGTTCAGTGAAGGCATACCTCAGAATGAGGCAACAACCCAGTGAAGCTAATATACTGAGTTATCTGCATGTTAATAACCAAAAACAGAAGGTTATAGACAGAGCTCAGTACTCCCACAACCAACAGATCTGACCAAAACTCTGTTGTCCTACTATATTCGTTTGAGAATGGTGGCAAGCAATTAAAAGGAGGAGTAGGCTTCATGAATATCCCCACTCTCAACCACAGTGTAGCCCAGCACGTGAGTGCAAAAGACATGGCTGAAACGTTTGCAAATATCTTCAGCCAAAAGAGCCAAATGGACAATCCTACACAGCCTCCTCCTGAGGCCCGCACCATAATAGATGTAATTGTGTCAGCCGTGGCTCAGTGGGTAGCTCTCACCTCCGAATCAGCAGGTTGTGGGTTCAAGTCTCACTCCAGAGACTTGAGCACAAAATCTAGGTTGACACTCCCAGTACAGTACAGAGGGTGCGCTGCACTGAGGTGCTGTCTTTCAGATGAGACGTTAAACTGAGGCCCCGTCTGCCCTCTCAGGTGGACGTAAACGATACCATGGCACTATTTTGAAGAGGAGCAGGGGCGTCGTGGCCAATATTCATCCCTTAACCAACATCACTTAAAAAAAGATTATCTGGTCATTATCACATTGCTGTTTGTGGGACCTTGCTGTGCGCAAATTGGCCGCCACGTTCCCTACATTACAACAGTGACTACACTTCAAAAAGTACTTCATTGGCTGTAAAGCGCTTTGGGACATCCTGAGGCTGTGAAAGGCGCTATATAAATGCAAGTCTTCATTTATTCTCCAGCAAATTCAAGTCACTCCATGTGACATGAGGAAATGACTGAGTACACCGGACACAAAGGCCATGGACCCCAATAACATCCCAGCTGCACACCGGAACTAGCCAGTCTCTTAAACAAGCTATTCCAGTGCAACTAAGACACTAGAATTTACTCAGCAATGTGAAAAATTGCTCAGGTGGCCCTATCCACAAACAGGATAAATCTAACCTTGCCAATTTTCCCATGCATTCCCACATCATCTCCACACCTTGCAACCTTTATCATCAAGGACAAGAGCAGCATCACCTCCAAGTCACAAACCATGCTGACTTGGATATATACCACCATTCCTTCATTAACACTGGGTCAAAATCCTGGAATTCTCTATCTAACACCATTGTAGGAGCACCATCACCACAAGGACTGCAGCAGTTCAAGGAGAAGGTCACCACCTTCTAAGGCAACTAGGGATATGTAATAAACATGGCCTTGCCAGAGTTGCCTACATCTTGAGAACAAGAAAGAAAATAATTGTAATTTAATGTGGAAAAATGTGAAGTGATACATTTTGGGAAGAAAAAAGAGAAGGACATACATATTGAATGGTAAAGTTTTAAAAATAGAAAAACGGAGACTTGGGGCTCAGATACATGAAAACTGGGGGGGGGGCAAGTCAATAATGCATTATTTCCTACATTATAACAGTGACTACACTTCAAAAAGTACTTCATTGGTTATAAAGTACTTTGGGACATCTTGAGGTTGTGAAAGAGGCTATATTAATGCAAGTCTGTCTTTATTTTAAACAGTATTAAAGAAAAAGCATATGGGATCCTGGGTTTTATAAATAGGGCATCAAATACAAAAGCAAAGAGGTACGGCTAAACCTTAAAAATTACTTAAGCATCTCATGGCCATGGAGAAGCTAAGTAAGAAAGTCACTAAGATGATACCAAGGATGAGAGGTTTTCGCTAAAAGGAGAGACCAGAGAAACAGGGACTCTTCATTGGAGCAGAGAAGGCCAAGAGGAGATCTGACAGAGGTTTTGAAAAGGTGAATAGGGAAAAACTATTTCCACTGGTCAGCAATTCAGTAATTAGAGGGCTTAAATTAAAGACCATGATGAAAAGAACAAAGGAATATATTAGGAGATTTTAGCATAATAGAGGGATTTTAGCACTTCGAATGCCTTTTCAGAAACAGTGGTGCAAGCAGGGTCCATTATAGCTTTTAAAAGAGAAGCAGATAAATATTTGAAACATTAAGACTTAAAAAGAGGAATGGTGAAAGGGCTAGACAATGGGACTAAGTGGATAGCTCTTTGAGAACCAATACAGGTGCGATAAATCAAATAGCCTCCTTTAGTACTGTAAAACTCAATGATTAATAGTGTTTTAAGCCATTTCAACCGTGTGAGAGTGATTTATAGTTACATGCAAAAATTTATTTTCTTTCTATATTCATCAAGATGGGCTAATACTTGTTCTATTTAAAAAGAGCAGGTTAGCAGGTTTCAGTATCTTACATCACACGTGTCCTGGAAAATCTCTCACCCTCCCCAACATAGACCAAAACTTCCTTGTGCCCATTTTTACCAATTCCTGCAGAGAACCAAGATTTATTACCTAATAGAATCTAGTTTGAGAGCCGCAGCCTCTAAATAAAAGGTCTTTTAGTTAGAAAGGAATGTCCTACCTATTCAGTATCAGCAAGCTTCGTAATATTCCTATTGTGCCTATGTCCAAATCGTTCCCTGCAAACCATTACCCAATTCCCATCAATGTGAAAAACATCCCTTTACTTGTACTCTTAGCTTTCTGCCCCTTCCCATCCCACCTCTATCCATGCAATTAGCCCCTCTAATACCACGTGCCTTAATTTTTGTAACAATTCTCTTACGTGGCACGTATTCAAAAATATTCTGAAAATCCATATGTACAACCACCACATTCACTATGTATGGCCAGAACTTGCGCAAAGGGGCGTGGCAACGCTCGCCACAGCTCCTGCAAATTAAATTAACTAATGTACCTACTGTGGGCTCTGTGACATCAACTGGCTTGATTTGGAACTTTAAAAAATTGTGTGTTATTAACTCAGCTTCTGAGAAGCGCAAGTTGAGGCGCATGGAACAGTCTGTCAGAACAGAAGGCATGCCCACAAAATCTGTCAGGAGGAGAAGTCACGCCCACAAGCAGACTTCATTCATTTAAAGTTAGGATTCTGGAAATCATTGTAAATAAAAATGTTAATTATTTTTTATAAAAAGCCAAAGAAATAATTAAATTAAAGGGGCAGAGGAAAAAGTAAAATGTTAATTTTTTAATTTTAATTTTTTTAATGACCAAAAACTATTAAAATGAGGAATAATATTTGACTCCATATTTTTAAAATTTAATTTTTAGTTGTTTGGCAGTCATTAAGACTAACCGCACTTATAAAACTTAGTTTAAACCTGGTATTTTTAAGCGTACCTGTTCGGTGGCGTAATTAGTTACTTTCCAGCTGGGCAGATGAGCAAGTTTGTGATTTTTCAGTGATTTCAACAATTGCAGCGTGTGATGGCCCTTTAATTCAAAGCTGTCAAATTGCCGGCGAACCAATAGGAGCAAGTTCACGATTGCCGCGTTTTAGTGTACATGTGCAAACGTGGGAATTTGCTCCTTCGATTCTCCATTAAAAACTGTTGAGCTCCTCCGTTATTTCGGGTGCAATTTCTGGCTCATTGATTTCCTTGAAAAATTAAATTCAGTCAAGCATGATCTACCCTTTACAAATCCATACTGACTATTCCTGATTAGCTCATGTTTATCAAAGTTTGCAGTAATTCCATCCTGTATTATGCATTTTTATGCACATTTACCCACAACAGAGATGACATTAACTGGCTTAGTTCCTGGCTTATCCTTTTCCTGAATGGAATGTAACACTTGCCTCTTTCCACTTGGCCAAGTTCCCACTTCTAAACATTTCTGAAAATGTATGTTTCCTGCCTATATCTCTTTTCTTACCTCCTTCAGTATTTTGGGATGCATTCCATCTGTGCCTGGTGACTTTTCTACACTTAGCTCCATTAACTTTTTTTTAAACACAGCTCCCTTTTAAATACTTATTTACAAGTAGTGGCTCTTCCACATTTTCTTCAGGTATACCTACAGTCCTACTTTCACCTTCCTCTGCAAAACTGATTCAAAATACTGATTAGTCATCTCTGCCACCCAAGTATAAATTAACCCCCTTCATCCTTGTCTTAGAGCTTACCCAGAATTTTTTTTTAAATGTAAACTAGACAGCAAACATACAGTTTCTAAAACAGAAGCCTGTGTATGCCCCACTTCTGTGGTATAGTGGGAGTTTACAGTCACTGTACCAACTTGATGTCACATCAACATACAAGAGCTAACAAAGCTCCTTCTGATCTCCCAACAATGTATGAAGGTACAGCCTGCAATCCGCATTTGCAGGTGACACCATATTTTACAATCGCCTGCAGCGTCTCTTAAAATAGCCATTAAAATAGAGGCCTGAGATTATGAGTTCAGTTTTGGATTTGACAAAGCTGATAACCTATTTATAACAGTACTCAAATGAGCTACAATATAAGTGTCTTAAGTCTGTAACAATGGCAGAACAGTGATATCATGGCATAGAAGGAGTCTTTTTCACAACTTGAGTCACAATATTAGAAATAGTTTGCCAAAATGTTAGTCTAGAAAAAAAAGTCAAATCTACAAGGCTATAACATAAAGTCTCAACACTTCACCTTCAACCTCAAGGTCTGTTCTGTCAAATTTTACTACTATCTTGAAAATGCAGATAAAATTCTAGTTTAGCAAAACAAATTTAATAGGCTGCCTTAATTAAGATAAAAGCTATACAATTTTTTTTAAATGAATTCAACTATTAGAACAGAAATCCACCAAGTACACAAAGAAAGGTTAATATTGAAGCAGGGCAAAATGGGGGTAATTATCTATACAAAGTTTTACAAGCAGCATCAAAACTATAAAATAGCATTTGAGACATTTTGCAAAATATTGCCAAGCATCTCAAGAACACAGAGCTGTCAATTTCAGGGAAATACTTGGGGCAACCTTTATGATAAGCAAGAATGACGCATGGATTGCAAATCCATTTAAATACATCAAGCTATGTTTGCTTTTTTTTAAAATAAAGAGATATATCCAAATAAATTACATTTTAAACCAAAATCAGCTGAAATCCAAAATATTCAGCTGCTTTTCAAAATCACAAAAGTGGAAAAACAAAGACATATTGCACATATCCTACTCATACTTTACCATTATTTCCTTTCCAAAGGTTTTTTTTAATTCCACCTTTTAAAAAAAAGCACTTAACAGCTGTCAAACACAAGTCTGGGTGTGTAATGCAAACGAGAGGCCTACAATGACCTTTCTCCAAGCCTCTTGTTTAGCCTGCTCCTCAGTTAAGGGCACTGATGTCATTTTAAGCAATACCCAAATACCAGAGCATTTATACCAAGCTCATAAAAATAAAAAGTATATATTAAAAAAATATATATATTTTAAATCTTAATTGTTTAAATAGGATTTCTCTTATGTGCAAATACAGATCCTGGACGCAAGCAGTCAATTTATCATAGAATCTATGAACTGGGAATCTGTCAATCCTTGTTTTATACACGAAAATATATATACACTTCAGGAACAAAAATATAATTTGGGCCTAAGCCTTTAACAAGCCCCGACCTCGAGTGGAAGAGAGAACTGGGACGACGAAAGGAGAGGAAGGGGGCGAGTAGAGAGGAGATTGAGAAGGGGTCGAGGGGAGTTGAGAAGAGGCAGAAGAGGGGGAGGGGAAGAGAGGGAGGGGGAAAAGAGAGGGAGGGGGAAAAGAGAGGAGAGATACACACACACCCCCTCCCCCACCACACACGGTGACGCTCCCACATATTTAAACGACTACTTACCCCTCTTTTTTTTTCTGGCTTCTTTCGCTGTAAGTTCCCGATTTCAGATTTACACACGAGGTCAATTTTATTTTAAAAATATTTTTCTCAGAATAATATTTTATACAATATTGCTACTCGTCAGTGCCTGCAGCTCGCAGCAGCGGACATTTTCAAACATTTTAATGACGTCTTACACGGACATCAAAATGATTTTTTTTTAAAAAAACAAGAAATAAGTGCGGGCCGAAAAAAAACAGACGCCACCGCCGCTCACTCCATGGAGATATCACTTGCGCTCGGGCGGGCGCACGCAGCTAACAATGTAACCAAAATTGTGTTGTGTGATGGGGTGATTTTTTTTTTTGGCTCCCCTTCCCCCCCCCCAACCAAATACCGGAAATTCAATGTAGAATTCTTGCTCAATCTAATTTTATCGTCAACCATATAATTTATTTTATTTTAAAGTCCCGCCTACTTCTACTTCTCTATTTATCATTGGTCCAAACGCGTCAAGCTCCCTCGCCGATTGGACTATACTACAAGTCAATCCATTGTTTCATCACGGAGGTTGATCCTCCCCCCCCTCCCTGCGCGCGGTGACTTTGAGGTCCGGATGTTACTGGGATGAAATCACCAGCAGCCAATGTGAGTCGATGATGTCACTTTCACAACAACCATCTCTCCTGCCCACTGTTTGTTCAAAACGAATGTTAGAATAGACTTGAAGCAAACGTCATTTAGATTGAAGTCAAAGCACCGCTAAAACTTTCGATTACATGTTTCAGTAATTCACTTTCTTTATTCCCCTCTCACAGTTTTTGTCTGAAGCTTTTTGGTTACATGTGCGTGACGTGCTGACGTTCTATTTTTAGGTTGTGCTGAAGCAGCCAAGGCAACTGCAGCTCACAACAGCGATGAGCTCTCTGAAAGTGAGAGTGCATTTAAACAAAGTTGTGTTGTCAACCTCATTCCAGATTGGAGATTGCAAATAGTTTAATGCACTGCTCGAAATTATCTTTTTTTTTCGGTTAGGAAGTGATAATTTCCATTTAGTGAAGTTGCTTTATGGGCACCATAATAATTACATTTTTAAAAATATTGATTACTAGTGGTCACGTCATTCGTGAGGACAAGGGGTCATTCTTCATATCTGAGCCTAGACGAAGCATTGGCTAAACTATCATGGGAAAATCACAAGCAATTTCAATCCCGTCTTCACATGATCTCTATACAAAACGCACTTTCTCATGGGGGGAGGGGAAATCACTGAATAATGATCAGTAGCAGAATCTTGCTAATTCCCCCTCCCTCAACCCAGAATTGCGATAGCCAATTGTAGCACGAGGCTGCTACTATGACTAACTCAGGACAAACCAAGAATCAAACCTGGAACTTTTCTGGTCTGCATGGTTCAGCACCACACCACACTACTTACCAACTAAGCCAACTTGTTGAAGTTTCTGAAAATTACTATTCTGCTGGTGTCAACAAAGGATGTAAAATAGCAGCCAATCAGAATACACATACAAGACCAAGTTAAGTAGAACTGTTTGCACGCAAAAATTTAAGCATGTACTTTTGGTCAGTATTCTATTTTGTCAGACACAATCGGTAAGATTTAAAGAAAACATCCGACCCCATATCCTCTCCATCACCAAGACTGCCTACTTCCGTAATATCACCCATCTCCGCCTCTGCCTCAGCCCCTCTGCTGCTGAAATCGTCATCCAAGTTTTTTGTTATGTCCAAACTCGACTATACCAATGCTGTTCTGGCCAGCCTCCCATCTTCCACCCTCCATAAATTTGAGCTCATCCAAAACTCCACTGCCCATATTCTAACTTACACCAAGTACTGTTCACCCATCCCCGCTGTGCTTGCTGACCTACACTGGCTCCAAGTCCACAAATGCCTCGAATTTAAATTTCTCATCGTGTTCAAATACCTCCATTGCCTTACCCCTCCCTATTTCTGTAACCTCCATCAGCCCTACAATCCTTCAAGAACTCTGCATTCCTCCAATTCTGGCCTCTTGTGCATTCCCGACTTCCTTCACCCCATGATTGGCAGCTATGCTTTCAGCTGCCTAAGCCGTAAGCTCTGGAATTCACTCCCTAACTCTCTTCCTCTCCACCTCTCTCCTTTAAGACTCTCCTTAATACCTACCTCTTTCACCAAGCTTTCAGTCATTTGGCTTGTTGTCAATTGTTTGATTACGCTCCAGTGAAGTGCCTTAGGACTTTTTTACAACGTTAAGGTGCTATATAAGCGCACACTGTTGTTGGTTGAAGGAGCCAACACCACACCCTCTGATTCTACAAAGGGTGCAGTTATATTGCCATAGTTGCATCACTCTGAAAATGACAGTATCACTCAGGGGTCAGGTCCTGCTATGACCCTGCAACCCTATGGAGAGGTTGTCTCCAATCTCTCCATCGTGATCACATCCAGAGCTCTCTCCTGGCCATGAGAATGCAAGTATAAATCTGGTGTTGCTCGCTGCAAATCAATTTTGGCCTTGACAATGCATTAAGTGTAAGATGAGTTTACAAATTGCTTTAAAAGCTGGGTTTTCAAAGGACTTTTAGAGTTCATGGGCTCTTTAGAAAATTAAGCAGATTTTTTTTTAATGTTTTGAGAAAGTGCCACTCTCACTCTCAAAATATTCAAAATTTGCCGTCTAAGCACTGAGCTCTGTTCATACATGTAAGCACACATCCAGAGCTCTCTCCTGGCCATGAGAATGCAATTTCAACCAGGAAGTATAAATCTGGTATTGCTGACTTAGCACAGCATAACTGCAGCCTTGGTGATATTTACTGTTTTCTTGTTTCAAAGTTTCTCAAAAACTTTTATTATCACAACAGTATTCATAAAATGTTCTAAAACAAGCAAAATTTAGTGACTTCTTTTACTGCTTCAGGTGTTACATCCTGTGTGCAAAATCAGTTGCTATGACTGTAGTAAGTAAACACATTATAGGTTCTACTCCAAAACAAGCTAATGGTAAAATTGTGCAGTTTATGGATAGTGAACAGCTAAATAATGAAAAATTTCTTTCATGTCTCCAGATACTTTCACATCAAGATCCTCTGAGTCATTCCAAGGACCATTAGCATATTAGAGGAGGAAGGTTACAAAGAGCAAGATCATGACACTTCTGGCCAGTGGAAATGTAACGTAGTCCCATAGGATCCAGATCTGGCCTTATGCTGTGTGCTAATGGTGGAATAGGGTGGCTCGTGAGTTAACCTGCTCATTACACTACTCAGAAACCAGCATCCTTAATGTTTGCAGTATTGTTGTGTTGGCATTCAAGTCATCTAAAGGCAGGTCCTGGGAATTATAAGCCAGCATCAGATCTGCTGTAGAAATCCAGAACATAACGCGATGGAAGAATCTACCAGTAACAGGTTGCCCCAGTTCTCCACAACCTGATTTTTGCAAAATTGGTAAACAGAACAAATGCAAATCATTTTAGCAGACTAATAATGCTACATTTTTACATTATCTAAATGTTCTTTTGCAAAAATACATTAATTAAAAAAGTGTCACTTTTGAACCAGTTTATTAATGAATGGTAGACACATGACTGTGGTGTCACTTTTGAGCAACCTCCTTGGCCAATGGTAATCATGTGACTGTTCTAATTGTTCCTTATTTTATTGATAGGACTCAGGACCAAAACTAGTAAGAGTAAGCGAGGCAGGGGCAGGAATTTAACAGAATTTATTTATTCAATAGCAATGATAATCTGTGCATATATTCACAAATTAAAAATTCACTATCTGATAAACTAATAAGTGTTAATAATATTGTACATCCTCCATTAGTGAGTAATCTCTATAATTTGTAGCAAGGCTCCCTGCCTCTGACTGTTTCCAGGAAACAACTGCTGCTTCTGCTTGATTGATGGTCTTACTGTTACATCATTGAGCCTCTAATTCTGATGTAGTTGTAGAATGAGTTGATGATTTTCAAAGTTGCCCTCGCCACCAATTCCATCCTCCTTCCTGGCCACTGTCTCAGGCTGAACCAAACTCTTCACAACCTTGGAGTCCTATTTAACACTGAGCAGAGCTTCTGACCTAATATCTTCTTCTTCACAAAGACTGTCTACTTCCACCTCTGTAATATCATTCGTCTCCACCCCTGCTTCAACTTATCTGCTGCTGAAACCCTCATTCATGCTTACGTTACCTTCAAACTCGACGATTCCAAAGTTTTCCTGCCCAGCCTCCCATCATCCACATTCCAAAACTTGAGCTCATCCAAACCTCTGCTGCCCATATTCTAACCCGCAAGTCCTGATCACTTATCACCCCTGTGCTCACTCACCTGCATTGGCTCCCGGTCCACCAGTGCTTCAGAATTAAAATTCTCGCCCTCATGTTCAAATTCCTCCATTGTCTCACCCCTCCCTATCTATGTAACCTCCTCCAGCCCTACAACCCTCCAAAAACTCTGTGTTCCTCCAACTGGCCTCTTGTGCATCCCTCACTTCCGTCGCCTCACCACATATGTATGTATTATATTATATTATACTTTTACATAAGTATGTACAAAATCACATATCACATCGTAATTAAAAGAAAGGCTGTTCCTATGGGTTGTCTACCAACACCATTATATGCACATCCACTCTGAATCAGGTACATTGTGAACTTCCCCATAGTTATTGTCAGCGCTGTTCAATATGCAATGGGGACAAGTAGTAGAATGGATAGCAAGCTGGCTGCAAAACAGAAAACAGAAAGTAGGGGTTAAAGGTAGTTACTCAAACTGGCAAAATGTGGGAAGTGATGTTCCACAAGGATCAGAGCTGGGACCACTGTTGTCCACCATATACATAAATGATTTGGACTCGGGAATTGGAAGTACAATTTCAAAATTTGAGGACGACACCAAATTGGGGTTATAGTTAATACTGAGGAGGACTGCGCCAAAATACAGGAAGACGTTAATAAACTTGCAGAATGGGCGTGTAATTGGCAAATGAATTTCAACATAGGTAAGTGTGAGATGGTATATTTTGGTAGGAAGAATAAGGGGCCACATACTCTTGGAAAATAATAGTCTAAACGGGATAGAGGAGCAGAGGGATTTCGGGGTACAGATACACAAATCACTAAAAGTAGCGGCGCAGGTTAATAATACCATGAGGTTCCTTTCTAGAGGTATAGAATTGAAAAGCAGAGAAATCATGCTAAACTTGTACAGAATTTTGGATAGACCACACTTGGAGTACTGCGAATAGTTGTCTCCAAACTATAAAAAGGATATAGAGGCACTGGAGAAAGTGCAAAAAGATTTACTAGGACGATACCAGAAATGAGAGATTATACCTATCAGGAAAGATTGAATAGGGTAGGGCTCTTTTCTCTAGAAAAGAGAAGACTGAGGGGTGAACTGGTTGAGGTCTTTAAGATTATGAAAGGGTTTGATAGCATAGAAATAGAGAAGATGTTTCCACTTGCAGAGGAGACCAGAACTAAGGACCATAAATATAAGATAATCACTAACAAATCCAATAGGGAATTCAGGAGAAACTTCTTCACCCAGAGAGTGGTAAGAATGTGGAATTCGCTACCACATGGAGTAGTTGAGATAACTAGCGTAGATGCATTTAAGGGGAAACTAGATAAACATATCAGGGAGAAAGGAATAAGAACATAAGAAATAGGAGCAGGAGTAGGCCATACGGCCCCTCGAGCCTGCTCTGCCATTCAATAAGATCATGGCTGATCTACAACCTCAACTCCACTTTCCCGCCCGATCCCCCATCCCTCAATTCCCTTAGTGTCCTAAAATCCATCGATTTCATTCTTGAATATACTCAACAACTTAGCATCCACAGCCCTCCGGAGTAGAGAATAACAAACATTCACAACCCTCTGAGTGAAGAAATTCCTCCTCATCTCAGTCCTAAATAGCCGACCCCTTATCCTGAGACTATGCCCCCTAGTTCTAGACTCTCCAGCCAGGGAAAACAGCCTCTCAGCATCTACTCTGTCAAGCCCTCTAAGCATTTTATATGTTTCAATGAGATTACCTCTCAATCTTCTAAACTCCAGAGAATAAAGGCCCACTCTACTCAATCTTTCCTCATAGGACAACCCTCTCATCCCAGGAATCAATCTAGTGAACGTTCGTTGCACCGCCTCTAAGGCAAGTATATCCTTCCTTAGGTAAGCAGACCAAAACTGTACACAGTACTCCAGGTGTGGTCTCACCAGAGCCTTATATAATTGCAGCAAGACCTCCTTACTCTTATACACCAACCCCCCAGGCAATAGAAGCCTTCCTAATTTGCCTTCCTAAGTAGAAGACACTAATAACATACCAATAATAGTAGAAAATCAAGGGGCAAAGGGGAGGGAGGAACTAAAAACAAACACTATCACTAGAGAAGAAGTACTAGGTAAACTAATGGGTTTAAAGGCTGACAAGTCCCCTGGACCTGATGGCTTGCATCCGAGGGTCTTAAAGGAAGTGGCTACAGAGATAGTGGATGCATTGGTTTTAATCTTCCAGAATTCACTAGATTCTGGAAAGATCCCAGCGGATTGGAAAACTGCAAACGTAACACCCCTATTCAAGAAGGGAGTGAAACAGAAAGCAGGTAACTATGGACCAGTTAGCCTAACATCTGTCATTGGGAAAATGCTAGAATCCATTATTAAGGAAGTTGTAGCAAGACATTTGAAGACTCATAATATAATCAAGGAGAGTCAACATGGTTTTACGAAGGGGAAATCATTTCTGACAAATTTATTAGAGTTCTTTGAGGAAGTAATGGGCAGGGTGGATAAAGGGGAACCAATGGATGCAGTATATTTAGATTTCCAAAAGGCATTCGATAAGGTGCCACATAAAAAATTACTACACAAGATAAGAGCTCATGGTGTTGGGGGTAATATACTGGCATGGATAGAGGATTGGCTAACTAACAGAAAAGAAAGAGTCAGGATAAAAGGGTCATTTTCAAAATGGCAATCTGTAACTAGGGGGGTGCCGCAGGGATCAGTGCTGGGGCCTCAACTATTTACAATACATATCAAGACTTGGATGAAGGAACAGAGTGTCTTGTGGCCAAATTTACTGATGATACAAAGATAGATGGAAAAGCAAGTTGCGATGAGGTCACAAAGTGGCTACAAAGGGATATTGGCAGGGATATTGCGAATGGGCAAAAATTTGGCAGATGGAATATACTGTGGGAAAATGTGAAGTCATCCACTTTGGGAGGAAAAATAAAAAAGCAAAATATTATTTGAATGGAGAAATACTACAAAATGCTGCGGTACAAAGGGATCTGGGTGTCCTCGTACATGAAACACAAAAAGTCAACATACAGGTGCAGCAGGTAATCCGGAAGGCAAACGGAATATTGGCCTTTATTTCTAGGGGGATGGAGTTTTTTTTTTATTCGTTCATGGGATGTGGGCGTCGCTGGCGAGGCCAGCATTTATTGCCCATCCCTAATTGCCCTTGAGAAGGTGGTGGTGAGCCGCCGCCTTGAACCGCTGCAGTCTGTGTGGTGAAGGTTCTCCCACAGTGCTGTTAGGAAGGGAGTTCCAGGATTTTGACCCAGCGACAATGAAGGAACGGCAATATATTTCCAAGTCGGGATGGTGTGTGACTTGGAGGGGAACGTGCAGGTGGTGCTATTCCCATGTATCTGCTGCTCCTCTCCTTCTAGGTGGTAGAGGTCGCGGGTTTGGGAGGTGCTGTTGAAGAAGCTTTGGCGAGTTGCTGCACTGCATCCTGTGGATGGTACACACTGCAGCCACTGTGCACCGGTGGTGAAGGGAGTGCATGTTTAGGGTGGTGGATGGGGTGCCAATCAAGTGGGCTGCTTTGTCCTGGATGGTGTCGAGCTTCTTGAGTGTTGTTGGAGCTGCACTCATCCAGGCAAGTGGAGAGTATTCCATCACACTCCTGACTTGTGCCTTGTAGATGGTGGAAAGGCTTTGGGGAGTCAGGAGGTGAGTCACTCGCTGCAGAATACCCAGCCTCTGACCTGCTCTTGTAGCCACAGTATTTATATGGCTGGTCCAGTTAAGTTTCTGGTCAATGGTGACCCCCAGGATGTTGATGGTGGGGGATTCGGCGGTGGTAATGCCTTTGAATGTCAAGGGGAGGTGGTTAGACTCTCTCTTGTTGGAGATGATCATTGCCTGGCACTTGTCTGGCGCGAATGTTACTTGCCACTTATCAGCCCAAGCCTGGATGTTGTCCAGGTCTTGCTGCATGCGGGCTCGGATTGCTTCATTATCTGAAGTATAAAAGCAGGGAAGTCATGCTACAACTGTACAGGGTGCTGGTGAGACCACACCTGGAGTACTGCATACAGTTCTGGTGCCCTTATTTAAGGAAGGACATACTTGCATTGGAGGCAGTTCAGAGAAGGTTCACTAGGTTGATTCTGGGTACGGAAGTGTTGTCTTATGAGGAAAGATTGAACAGGTTGGGTCTATAGTCATTGGAGTTTAGAAGAATGAGAGGAGATCTTTTTGAAACATACAAGATTCTGAGGGGACTCGATAGGGTAGATGCTGAGAGGATGTTACCCCTCATGGGGGAATCTAAAACTCAGGGACATAGTCTCAGAATAAGGGGTCGCCCATTTAAGACGGAATTGAGGAGGAATTTCTTCTCCCAGAGGGTCGTGAATCTTTGGAATTCTTTACCCCAAAAAGCTGTGGAGGCTGAGTAATTGAATACATTCAAGGCAAAGTTAGACAAATTTTTGATCAGCAAGGGAGTCAAAGGATATGGGGAAAGGGCGGGAAAGTGGAGTTGAGGTTAAAATCAGATCAGCCATAATCTCATTAAATGGCAGAGCAGGCTCGAGGGGCCGAATGGCCTACTGCTGCTCCTATCTCTTATGGGTCACCTTATCGAATGCCTTTTGAAAATCCAAATGTACGATATCCACTGGTTCCCCTTTATCTACCTTGCTAGTTATATCCTCAAAAAACTCCAGTAGATTTGTCAAACACAATTTCCCTTTCATAAAACCATGTTGACTCTGCCTAATCATATAATGATTTCCTAAGTGCCCCGTTGCCATGTCCTTAATAATAGATCCCAGCATTTTCCCGACTACTGATGTCAGACTATCTGGCCTGTAGTTCCCCGTTTTCTTTCTCCTTCCTTTCTTGAATAGCGGTGTTACATTTGCTGAATAGCGGTGTTACAAAGGAAGGAGGCTTTGCTGGAACAGAAGGATATGTTGAAAGGATTAGTTGAAGAAGGGTGGGAGGAGGCTCACGTGAAGCATAAATACCAGCATGGACCTGTTGGGCCACATGGCCTGTTTCTATGCTGTACTTTGTAATTCTTTGTAATATGGCTAGCACAAGGTATGTTTTGTGGGACAGGATACCTTTCAAGCTTCGCAAAGGACCATTCATCAGATGGCCTGGCATGAAACTAGCTATGCTTCTGTATTAACACTGTTGAGATTGAATCTCACTCAACGTTTAAACCTAATTCTAAGCCAAGCTCTTTCATTCTCTTTTTAAACTTTTTCGTGTTTTTTTTTTACAGTCATCAAGGTGAGAGATGTCAGTGTCAATGAACAAACTCCATTGCCTTTGTATGCTATACTGTTTGTATTGAGTACTTCCAGGTCAGGTACAGCATAGATTAAATGCAGAGTAAACCCTCTGCTCTGCCCCAGCAAAATGCCTTGGTCCAAATCTCAGAAGAGCACCAGTTTGATATTTTCCATTTCCCAAACCAGCCATCCTTGTGTCCCCTCTGAATGAAGCAGCCAATATAGTGCCAAATTAGAGAACAATTTCCCCATGCCCAGGGGAAATCTAGATCCATAATTGCCCAAACCCCTTTAGATAGGACTCTTCCTGCTAGAAAAAATGACTTTCATGTTATTGATTGAGCTGGATTGGAACCAAGTTCATGAATGGGAAAGGGCAGTATGGACCACCCAGTCCACCCATGTTCCTACATTCCATTGCACTGGGCTCTCCACAAGAATTTTTTTCTTTTGCAACACTTCATCAGGCAAAATGATTGTAAGGAAAGGCCTATTACTAGAACATAGTTGTGTTGTCATCTGTTATTGTGTAAAAGCATTCTTTCTCAGAAGGCTGGCTATTATCTTCACAACTTAGCAGCATGCGGAACATGAAACCAGAGAAGACTATAATTTAAACCGCAAACCAAATTTTCCATTTTAGGTATTAAAAGTAAAAAAAGCGTTCATGCAAGAATCCTAAAATGATAGTTACCGGGGAGGCAAATCACCCTGCCATCAGAGTAGAGTTTGGATCCAACTTAAGAAATGTGTATCAAGGAGGGTGGGGGGGGGTGGCATTATTGATTAAGGAGAATATTGCAATGCTGGAGAGGGAGGATGTCCTTGAGGGGCCAAAGGCAGAATCTACTATTTGGTTAGAGTTAAGAAACAATAGAGGTGCCATTACACTACTGGGCGTATTCTACAGGCCACCAACTAGTGGGAAGGATATAGAAGAGCAAATTTGCAGGGAAATTACAGAGAGGTGCAAGAACTATAGAGTAGTGATAATGGGAAACTTCAACTATCCTAATATAGACTGGGATAGTAATAGTGTAAGGGGCAAAGAGGGGGAGGAATTTCTGAAGAGTGTTCAGGAGAACTTTTTTGATCAGTATGTTTCCGGCCCAATGAGGAAGGAGGCATTGTTGGATCTAGTTCTGGGGAATGAAGTGGGTCAAGTGGAGCAAGTGTCAGTGGGGGAACATTTAGGGAACAGTGATCATAGTATCATAAGGTTTAGATTAATTATGGAAAAGGACAAGCAGCAATGTAGAGTAAAAATATTTAATTGGAGGAGGGCCAATTTCAGTGGATTGAGAATGGATCTGGCTCGGGTAAATTGGAACCAAAAATTGCCAGGCAAAACTGTAATCAAACAATGGGTGGCCTATAAAGAGGAGATGGTTCAGGTACAGTCTAGGTATATTCATTCCTATGAGGGGGAAAGGTAAAGCAACCAAAGCCAGAGCTCCCTGGATGATGAAAGAAATAGTGAGTAAGATGAAACAGAAAAAGGGGGCGTTTGACAGCTGTCAGGTTGATAATAAAAATGAGAACCTGGCTGAATATAGAAGGTACAGAGGAAAAGTGAAAAAGGAAATAAGAGGGGCAAAGAGAGAGTATGAGAACAGACTGGCAGCTAACATAAAAGGGAATCCAAAAGTCTTTTATAGGCATATAAATAGTAAACGGGTAGTAAGAGGAGGGGTGGGGCTGATTTGGGACTAAAAAGGAGATTTACGCATGGAGGCTGAGGTACTAAATGAATACTTTGCATCTGTCTTTACCAAGGAAGAAGATGCTGCCAAAGTCACAGTAAAAGAATGAGATACTGGATGGGCTGAAAATTGATAAAGAGGAGGTACTAGAAAGGCTGACTGTACTTAAAGTAGATAAGTCACCCGGTCCGGATGGGATGCATCGTAGGTTGCTGAGGGAAGTAAGGGTGGAAATTGCAGAGGTGCTGGCCATAATCTTCCAAACATCCATAGATAGGGGGATGGTGCCAGAGGATGGAGAATTGCAAATGTTACACCCTTGTTCAAAAAAGGTTGTAAGGATAAACCCGACAACGACAGGCCAGTCAGTTTAACCTTGGTGGCGGGGAAGCTTTTAGAAACGATAATCCAGGACAAAATTAATAATCACTTGGACAAGAGTGGATTAATAAAGGAAAGCCAGCACAGATTTTTTAAAGGCAAATTGTGTTTAACTAACTTGATTGATGAGGTAACAGAGAGGGTTGATGAAGGTAATGTGGTTGATGTTGTGTATATGGACTTTCAAAAGGCGTTTGATAAAATGCCACATAATATAGGCTTGTCAGCAAAATTGAAGCCCATGGAATAAAAGGGGCAGTGGCAGCATGGATACAAAATTGGCTAAGTGACAGGAAACAGAGAGTAGTAGTGAACAGTTCTTTTTCGGACTGGAGGAAGATATACAGTGGTGTTCCCCAGGTGTCAGTGCTGGGACCACTATTTTTTTAATATATATTAATGACTTGGACTTGGGTGTACAGGGCACAATTTCAAAATTTGCAAATGACTCAAAACTTGGAAGTGTAGTGATGAGGATAGTAATAGACTTCAAGAGGACACAGACAGGCTGGTGGAATGAGCGGACACATGGCAGATGAAATTTAATGCAGAGACATGCGAAGTGATATATTTTAGCAGGAAGAATGAGGAGGGGCAATATAAACTAAATGGTACAATTCTAAAGCGGGTGCAGGAACAGAAGACTCGTGCACAAATCTTTGAAGGTGGCAGGACAGGTTGAGAAAGTGGTTAATAAAGCATACGGGATCCTGGGCTTTATAAATAGAGACATAGAATACAAAGGCAAGGAAGTTATGTTGAACCTTTATAAAACACTCGTTCAGCCACAACTGGAATATTGTGTCCAATTCTGGGCACCGCACTTTAGGAAGGGTGTGAAGGCCTTAGAGAGGATACAGAAAAGATTTACTAGAATGGTTCCAGGGATGAGGGACTTCAGTTATATGGATAGACAGGAGAAGTTAGGGTTGTTCTCTTTAGAGCAGTGAAGGTTGAGGAGATTTGATAGAAGTGTTCAAAATCATGAAGGGTTTAGTAAATAAAGAGAAACTGTTCCCATTATGGAAGGGTCGAGACCCAGAGGACACAGATTTAATGTGATTGGCAAAAGAACCAAAGGTGACATGAGGAAAACTGTTTTTACGCAGCGAGTAGCATATTTGGATTTTCAAAACATTTGATAAGCTGAACAAGAGGTTGTTACACAAGATTAGGGCTCATGGGATTGGGGGTAATATATTAGCATGGATTGAGGATTGGTTAACGGATAGAAAACAGAGAGTAGGAAAAAACGGGTCATTTTCAGGTTGGCAGGTTGTAACTAGTGGGGTGCACAAGGATCAGTACTTGAGCCTCAGCTGTGTACAATATATATCAATGACTTAGATGAGAGGACCGAGTGTAATGTATTCAAGTTTGCTGACGATGCAAAGCTAGGTGGGAAAGGTGTGAGGAGGACGCAAAGAGGCTGCAATGGACAGGTTAAGTGAGTGGGCGAGAAGGTGGCAGATGGAGTATAATGTGGGGAAATGTGAAATTATCTACTTTGGTAGGAAGAATAGAATAGCAGAATATTTTTTAAAAGGTGAGAAACTATTAAATGTTCGTATTCATAGGGATTTGGGTGTCCTTGTACATGAATCACGGAAAGTTAACATGCAGGTACAGCAAGCAATTAGGAAGGCAAATGGTATGTTAGCCTTTATTGCAAGGGGGTGGGAGTATAAGAGTAAGGAGGTCTTGCTCAATTATATAGGGCTCTGGTGAGACCACACTTGGAGTACTGTGTATAGTTTTGGTCTCCTTACTTAAGAAAGGTTATACTTGCCTTAGAGGGGATGCAACAAAGGTTCTTGAGATTGATTCCTGGGATGAGAGGGTTGTCCTACAAGGAGAGATTGTGTAGAATGGGCCTATATTCTCTGGAGTTTAAAAGAATGAGAGGTGATCTCATTGAAATATATAAAATTCTTAGAGAGCTTGACAGGGTAGATGCTGAGAGGCTGTTTCCCCTGGCTGGAAAGTCTAGAACTAGGGGTCTTAGTCTCAAGATAAGGTGCGGCCATTTAGGACTGAGATGAGGAAAAATTTCTTCACTCAGAGGGTTGTGAATCTTTAGAGCGGGGGAATGGGACTAACTGGATTGTTCTTACACAGAGCCGGCACGGGCTCAATGGGCCGAATGGCCTCCTTCTGTGTTGTAACCATTCCATGATTCTATGATTCTATAAGTGCAAACTGTCTGGTCAAAGGCTTTATTGGCATGAATGGATACTGACTCTAGTGGAATCTTGACTTGCTTGTGTGCCACTAGCACTATTAGAAATCTGTGATAGTAACAGGATCTCATTAATAACTCAGTTTTATCATTGTGATTTTCTTGCCTTCCTTTCCTTTTATGAATCGGTAATTGTATATGATCTCTAAAGTTTAAAGACTAGAGATTTTTTTCTGCGTACCCCTGTTTATAATGTTACTGATTCATGCCAATAATGAACGTGATTACTTGAGGACTAGCACTAATAAAATCCCATCTGATACATGCAGTACATCAGGGCTGGCAGTTGGTTGGTACAATTTTGACAAACATAGTGTCAATAAAAAAAGAGACTTAAATGTTGAGATGGCTCTGAACATTTGAGCACCAACACACAGCATTATAGAGTGCAACGGAATAGGTTCACTCCTCCATTGCAAGTTCATATTTCCTCTTTCTCAGAATTTAAATTTCTGTTGGTCTGTTCTATATTTCTAGTCCTATCATTACAGACTCTCGCTGTTCAGTCTCCACATACAATTCTTGCGTGTGATACTTCCTCTAAAGCTTTAGAGATGGGGGATAGTGCCCATGACCCCTTTTTTCTCATGGAACAACTTTACTTTTCTGCTTCAAGCCATTCCACTTGCGAGAAAATAAATAAATTAACACCCGCCAAAAAAATAGCTTTTGAAATCATCTATTTCATGATAAAACATTTCCTTTTAAGAGATTATGAAAAATTCCAATATTCTAACCATTGGATCAATAAATAACTCAGCTTTACAGATATTTTAGTAAATTATCCTAATTAGAAAATCAGTAACATTATAAACAGGGGTACACAGAAAAAAAACTCCATTCTTTAAACTTTAGAGATCATATATAATTACTGATTCATAAAAGGAAAGGAAGGCAAGAAAATCACAACAATGATGAAACTGAGTTATTAATGAGATCCTATTACTATCATAAACAGCGATGACTGTTTTCACCAGATGGGTGCAAAGATTCTTCTTAGCTGTTAGCTGTCTCATTCCTGTGTAATTAACACTCTCTGTTCCAACACTATATAAAGAATTAGAGTAATGTAAGGGCTGATTTTAACTCCTGGCACAAATCGGACAGGCGGGGTGAACAGGAAGCCCTCATGACATCGCGGGCATGAGGCCCGGGAGATTTTAACTCCCGACCTTATTTCCACTTGATTGACAGGCTGCCCCAATCGTGGAAGGAATCGGGCAGATGTCCATAAGGCACGCGCAATTTCTGGCAGACTTATATTTCTGACTGGCATTTAAAAAAATTAATCAATGGCTAGTATTAATTTATTATTCTGGACTTTGCTCTGGACTTATTTCTGGACTGCGCACAGTTCTGGTCACCACATTACAGGAAGGATGTAATTGCACTAGAGAGGGTGCAGAGGTGATTGCCAGGACTGGAGAATTTTAGCTATGATAACAGATTGGATAGGCTGGGGTTGTTTTCCTGGAACAGAGGAGGCTGAGGGGTGATTTGATTGAGGTGTACAAAATTATGAGGGGCCCAGATAGAGTGGATAGGAAGGATCTATTTCTCTTAGCGGAGGGGTCAATAACCAGGGGGCATAGATTTAAAGTGATTGGTAGACGGATTAGAGCGAAAATGAGGAAAATATTTTTCACCCAGAGGGTGGTGGGGGGTCTGGAATTCATTGCCTGAGAGGGTGATAGAGGCAGAAACCCTCAACTCATTAAAAAAATACCTGGATGTGCACCTGATGAGCCATGACCTGCAGGGCTACGGACCAAATGCGAGAAAGTGGGATTAGGCTGGGTGACTCGTTTCTCAGCCGGCACGGACAGGATGGGCCAAATGGCCTCCTTCCGTGCTGTAAATTTTCTATGATTCTATGATTTGTTCAAAACTGACAGACAGAAGGTTCTGTGATGATACATCCACAGCAGGTCAGATCAATAATTGGGATAAAGGACACTGCAGGGTATGGAAGAAGGGACCAGAGAATGGCTTTCATTAAATGTCACTTCATGGCACCTCCACCTGGTGGTCCATTCTATTTATGGTGTAGCAGGATGCAACATTTTACATTTGCTTTTGAAGTATGAAAATACAAACTACAAGAAGTATACTGTGCACTGGACTTAAACAGTTCAAAACTTTATGCAGTGGAGACTTGAAACTGAATATTAGAAAAAAACCTCTATTGATTTCTTCTCTCCTAGGGCTATAGAAAATTTCAAAAAAATAACATCCTAAAAACAAAAAGAAGTAAAAACACCAGCTGTGGTACTGAATCACACAGACCAGGATGGCTAATGGTTTCACTCTGTGAATTTTAGTTGATTTAGCTAGGATAACAGTCAAATGGCCAAAATTGGCTTCAGCATCCCCAGGCTAGGAAGGGTGAAAATAATCAACCAAGGTTTCTGCTTCTAATCACTACTCAGCAATCCCCTACTGGAAAATACATGGACATCAGGTGAGGGCAGGATCAGGTTTGATGTGATTCCAACATTCACTGTCTGGGCTCAGAGACAAAGAATGTCTGTTTAGTGGGCTGGAGATGGAGTGCTGCCAGTGGCTCTGGAACCATACTCTCTGCATAAGTCATTGTTGTCAAGAAAGGAGGAAAGGAAAGTAAGACAATTGTGGGACATTAGGAAGGAATGTTTGTGATTGATACAGCAGGATGTCCATTGAGCAATCAAATGTCAGGTTCAATTGTTATTTGAATACAAACTTTCTTTATGACCACGTTTCATCAGGAGTTTGCTGAGCCGCTAAACACTATTCAGCATTGAGTGCTCCATCAGTGGGGACATGGTGGCTTGTGGAGAGCTGCCAGAATCATACCTGCCCTCCAGAATATGTCTGTGCACTCTGCTGTGGGTGGAATACTTCCACTTGGCCATGTGTCATGCAGCTTCTTTGAAAAAGTCCATGGTTTAGGCAGTTTCTCCTTCTTAGCTTAAGAAGCAAGCATGCTGTTGGAAGACACTGTAAGAACCTAAGGGGGAAAAGGAGCAAATTCTATAACAATAACAACAACAACTTGCATTTATATTGTGCTTTTAACATAGTAAAACGTCCCAAGGCACTTCACAGGAGCATTATCAGACAATGTTTGACACCGAGCCAAAGAAGGATACTTTGGGACAGGTGACCGAAAGCTTGGTGAAAGAGATAGGTTTTAAGGGCTGTCTTAAAGATGGAAAGAGAGGCAGAAAGGTTTAGGTAGGGAATTCCAGAGCTTAAGGCCTAGACAGCTAAAGGCACGGCCGTCAATGTAGGGTCAAAGGAAATTGGGTATGCACCAGAGACTAGAATTGGAGGAATGTAGAGTTCTTGGTGGATTGTAGGGCTGGAGGAGGTTACAGAGATAGGGAAGGATTTGAACACAATGAAGAAAATTTTAAAATCGAGCGTTGCTGAACCGGTTGCCAATGTAGGTCAGCGAGCACAGGGGTGATGGGTGAACGGGACTTGGTGTGAGTCTACTCTACTAAACCCAGTTGGTTAATGTATTAATGCTCCGTACCATGAAGTAATAGCATATGGGTTCAGCATCATTTATAAGGGGGAATCCAGATATTGGCAGGAAGACAGCAAACCCTTTTAATGTATGTAGTCTATGCTATTGTATTTCATGCTTGCTTTTAAAGTTTCCTCCAAATTCTCAGAGAAAGTATACAAGAGTTGTATTTTTTTTAGAGAAACTCAGCAGCAATTGAAGTTATTTATCCAATCTTTTGTTCAGCTTTTGGAAAGGTTCAGCCATGCAGCCACGCACTGGGAGACTGAAGAGAGCACGGTAAAGCAGAAGAGGCAGTGAAGCAAAGTGATGGAGATAGCAAGGCAAAATGTGTGAGAGAGTGAATTAAAGCGAGAGAGAATATTGCAAAGTAAGAGAGGGGAGATAAAGTGAGAGTGTTAAGTAAAATGTGGAGAGTAAGACAAAGTGAGAGGCAGTGGCGTTGATTTGAACTTGTTTTGCCTGGCGTTAACAGGGTGGTAATGGCCTCAAAATCGGGTTGGTAGCCTTCCTGCCCCGTTAACCCCAACAGTGTGCCCGGTGCCATTTTTGAAAGAGGCCTAGCACTGGACACCTAAAGCACCTGCCTGTTTCAGGCATTAGTCCCATTTCAACATGCAAATCGAGTTCGAGGACCCGATTGGCATTTAGGTTGGGAATGGTCCGAGTGTTTGTTGTGCATGCACCAATTATTTCCACGGGCAAAAGAGCCAAAGGTCCCGCCGTGGTAAGTTTGATATTATGTTTGGGGCAGGGTGGGGGGGGGGTCAAAGAGAAGATGCCGTGCTTCTCCACAACTCCAAAAATAATCTGGGCCGCTGCCGCCCCGGGGCTCCCCCACCTATGCAATCACAACCTCCCACACCCACCCCTCCCCCCCACCCAGCACTAGCTTGATGGCAGACGAGGCGGCTCTATGTTGACCAGCCTTAATCCAGTGAGCTGCATCGGATGGCCGTTTGCCGCTCTGCAGTTTGCTTGCCCAATGTAAATGAGGCCAGTGCCTCAAAATCGCGGCTGCCTCTTTGCCGCTGGTACAGGCAACCGCTGGTTGGTCGTCCAAAAGTCAACATTGACCCTAGTGTGTGAAAGGGCATGATTCAAAGTAAAATGGTAAAGCAAAGTAAGAGAAAGAGAGAATTAAACTGAGAGAGTGAAGCAAAAGTGATGGAGACAGTAAGGTTCTCAGGGTGAGCAAGTCTATTAAGCCTTCCGCCCACATATATGATGCTTAAACAATTCCTAGCATTACATCAATAAAGCTGCTCGGATGTCAGGAGTCACTTTGTTCTGTAACTTTATCTTTCATTTCTTTCCAACTCATATAATCCTAATAAAACTTTTATATCCTCTTAATTTTTTATACTTAATGCTTTACTTAGGTTTTCCTTAGCCTTCGCAATCCCATTATCAAATTGAAGGTGGGATTGCCACCACTCAAAATTAGCTTCTGATCAATAAAAATCAACTCTAAAGGCTTAAGAGTTAGGTTTCAATGTTTGCTACCTATGTAGGAGAATGCTTAGACTTGTGTGTACACAGGAAAATGTACAGGAAATGCATCAAAGAAAACCTGGAAAAATGTAAGGATAAAATAATTGTGTACAAGAAAGTGTGCTGATGATTTGGCAATACAGGGATTCACATCCACATGGTGAGTTTCAAGTTATGGTTACACTCTATTCTCTGGGGTCAAAAGATTTGAGTCCAATATCAAGAGCTTAGGTTTATAATTTAACTTGGCAATCCACTGTACTGCATTATTGGAGGCACTGTCCTTTGGATGAGACAATAAACTAAAATTCCATCTGCCTGTTCCGATGGTTCAGGTGGACGTTAAAGATGCAGTGGCACTATTCAAAAGAGAAAGAGGTCTCCTGTTGTCCTGACCAACATTCTTCCCCCAACCAATACCACCAAGAACAGGTTAAATGACCATTCATCTCATTGTTGATTAGGTGATCTTGCTATGTGCGTAAATTGTTGCACATTTGCCTGCGTAACATTAAAAAGTAATTCATTGTATGCAAAGTGCTTTGAAACTTTTCTGAAGGATATGATTAGTTCCGATATATATGCAAATCCTCCCTTCTTTCAATGCATCCTAGCTGCCAATTACGTAGGCAAGATCTGGAGGCAGTTCTGCTGCCCATACTCTCACCTGGGGAATGGAAGTACATGGCTTGAGAGGAACTACATTTAGGGGAAAATAAAACTAAAAAAAAGACAAAGGCGGCCATTCCAGTACAATTAAAATGGCAGCTTACAAGCTGGCACAAGTAGGCCTATGCTTGCACATTCATTAATGTGTGCTAGCCTCTGTGCCTTTTTTTGACAGTGACTTTCTGGATGTTACAATACTCAGTATACAGGAATTTCTGCCAAACGACATGTCACTGAATACTAATTACGACCATTAGTTAATGGAAGTAGAATACTCCAGTTGTCAGTCAAAGTGTTATTTGCCTGAAATGAACAATGGACTGACTGTGGTTGCTTAGCACACACAGAAAAAGCTGTAAATGAGTATTCAAGCTGCACCATAACAAAGCCCTCCTTTAGAGTAATTTAAAGCTGCAATACTGTACTTGGTAAATACAACTTCTTGGTTTGAAATTTATGTCAAAATAAAGAATAATGGATACAAGCCAATATTCTAATTGAGGGGTTCAGGGGTGGAATTGCTCTATCTGTGGTAATGTTGCCAGCCATTTACTGCTTATAGCTGCACGGTTATTTTGGCGCTAACCCTACTTTTAGCATAATTACCACAACTCCATATTTTCTGCAGTTAATTAAGCACAGCTGCAATGCATTACTGCACGACAACTAAAACACTAATTATACCAATTATTAAAGAGCGGACTAAAATAAAGCCAGCCTGCAATTTTCTACATCGGATAGCAGTATGATCCACGTGTGCTAGAAGTCACAATTAAAATGGGGCTAAATACTGCTTGCGCACACTGACTCTTTTAGCCACACTAATGAGTAGCAGGAATGTCTCATCTGAGTGAAGTATTTATTTTGGCAGCAGCTGCCTGACAATAGAAAAGAGCAAAAAGAAGGAGAATTTAGGGATGAGGTAATATCCTTTCAGAAGAACATACTGGCAAAGAAGCAAATGTTTGGCTTTGACAAAACAGTGGCTTCTGTGTTGGTTTTCCCTCCATTGACACTGTGCTTATTGACCTATACTGTCAGTTGCATTCAGAGCTGGAATCACCATCTTTGATTCCCACTATGTTACCTGTAGCTGTCAAGCCTCTGCAGCTCTCAACATCTATTTCACAAGTTCCTTTTTTTGACATTCCGAGGAGTGATTATACAGGAATCCCATCATACGCCATTTTCAAACAAATTCAGGAGTTCTCAAATGCAGTGCTAATTGGGCTTTTCAATGTACCTATAACAATTTGGGAAATTTTTGTATCTTTTAACTGCTTTAGATCAGGAAAATATGTCTCACAAATTCACTTCAGCCAGCAATATCACAAAGAGAAACACACTAGCCTGGATTTTAATTCTAGGTGAGAGTTGTGTGGGTGGGGCCGAGGCAGCTGGCAAACTGTTCGGATCCCCCGCAGCATGAGGCCCGAGAGATTTTAACTCCCAGGCCTTATTTCCATCTTGGAAGTCGGAGTCCCGCCCGAACACGGCAGGAATGACTACCTAGCCAGTGGGGAGTGGGATTTCAGGTAGCAGGTCATCACCGGGGACCCGAGGGAACAGTCCACGGCATAAGGTAAGTGGTGAGTGGGGGTCTGGAGGGGAGTGCGGTCAGGGAAGGAGGAGGGAACCCTGGGGCAGGGAAGGCCCAAGGTTTTCTTGTGGGGGCCGAAGGAACACAGCTCCTCCTCCCAGCCCACAAGGGAATCAAAATCAAATTAATTTGGTTAACATTTCTGGGACTTTTCCGGCCCTGTTCCTGCTTGCCTCCAGATTTCACTGCCGGCAATGCGTGACTGCCGCGGTCGGCAGTTAAAATCATGTTGGGGTGCTAACCGCATCATAGGACCCCAACATTTAAATATTAATGAAGCCCCAGTTTGCCTACAGCCTGATGCCGAAAGCCTGGCTGTTAAAATGGGAGCAGGCGTGAGCACGTTGGGAATGGAGAGGAAAGTGCATGATCTCTATTTTAACCACCGACCTGCCCCATTCCCACTGGGCAGCCAGAGTTAAAATCAGCTCTATTGTATTTGTAGCAGAAGTACAGACAAGTTCTCTGAACTGAAACCCCTAAAGAATTTGAACTTAAATCAAATCATTGACACTTTGAAGGACAATGCGAATATTATATGTCAAACCCAGTTCATACTTTGTGATTCTAACTGCTGTCAGGTATCAAACGCAAATAGATTTCTAGATGGCCAGGAAACTACAGTTCACACCTATCTACTCATGTTAAAAATGGCTAACATCATGATTGCCTGAACATTGAGAGAAATTGTTTGATTTTCAAAGGGACCCATCTTTACATGAAACAATGGACATCTGATATAATTCAAAAACAGTTTTCAGCTTCCTATTTTAGCCCCCAAGCTTTGACAATGCAGCCCCATGAAGCCTAGGAAGCTTCGTACTATTGGTACTTAAATTTCTGATTTGCTGGTTTGTCCTGTTTGAATTTTGTGGGCCTGGAGATTTGGAAAGGACTGTTTCTAGTGCTGCTGTCTCTTTGATGGATAAATCCTAAAACAGAACATCAAGATCTGTTAATATTAGTAATTTGATGTATATGCAAATTAACAGGAACACAGATTTAACTTTATATGTAGCTCGCAAGGATCTATGAGGCCTTTGAAGATAAAAGCTTGGACATCCCTGTCCTATTTGACTTGCTGATAAGACACACCCAAAAGGACCTCCATGCAGAATTGTTCCTGTCTAATTCCCAACTGAGACTGTATTTTCAAGAGTTTGCTGAAGTTTCTAAATGGAATACATGGGATTATCAGTCCACCTGAGGTAATGCCTCATGTTTGAGATGAAATTAATTTGATGAGTTCTATGATTTGTTTGAAATGTTAAGGCATACAGTTTGATAAATTAATTTGTAATTTCTAGTTGTGAACAGCTTAGTCTCAGAGAAATATTCGACAGAGCTCACAATTTCAAACCATTATCATTTTTTTTCTATTATAGTGTAAAAGCTGTTAATATTTTGATTGCTTGCTTGGATATTGTTTGTTAAGGGTAATCTTCAAAGAGATAAACCCTTATAATCCAGGAACCTTCTCGATAACCTAACTCTTCTAGTCATCTAGCCTCTTTTATATAAAGGGGTAATAGGAACTCTGAGAAGTCATCTCATATGGATGCTGTCTTTATCTTTAAATTATTGAAAGTGCTACATTACTATCCAGTTGATCTTTTTGCTGTTGTCTATTTTTTAGTATTTTCTATTTTATTTGTAAATAGAGCTGAACAAGTGATCTTATCTTGTGTGCAACAGTCCAGTGGCATGTTATATTTCCACTTCTGAGGAGGCAGGAGAACAAATGAGTATTTGATGTATTCTCTAGTAAGCATTTACCACAATTCAGGGTTAATTGTTAGGTGTTGGAAAACTGCCCAAACGTTAACCATGATTTCAATAGAACATTGCCCCATTGTTTTTCTTAGTACCAGTGTTGGTAAATTCACTTCAGCAGAGAGTAGTTTTTCACTTAGAAAGGCTGATAAAGCTCTGTCCAATAAAGTCCTAATTGAATAAATAAATGCCATTTCCCAGTAATGGTTGCTGCAATTGGGCATAGATTTCAATCACATTTAGAGAGGCTTATCTGATGTAATTCGAGCTCAAAGGAGTGAAACAGCAAAGAATGTGCTGATTTGCAAACTTTCATATCACAATGCACAAAATATGTGAACACAGAAAATGAGTATAATGCTTACATTTTCATTTGAGAATTTGTTTTCTTTACGACCCCTTCTAGTAAGATAAACAATGAACACAATAGTTTGAAGAAGCATCTAGTTAGGTGTCTCTTCAATGCATAGTTAACTTAAAAAGCAGACTAGTGGTATCTTTATTGATGGCATCATAGAAGCGTAGAAAGTTACGGCACAGAAGGAGGCCATTCGGCCCATCGTGTCTGTGCTGGCCGATAGAGAGCTATCCAGCTTAATTCCACTTTCCAGCACTTGGTCTGTAGCCCTGTAGGTTACGGCACTTCAAGTGCACATCCAAGTACTTTTTAAATTAGTTAAGGGTTTCCGCCTCTACCACCCTTTCAGGCAGTGAGTTCCAGACCCCCATCACCCTCTGGATGAAACAAATTCTCCTCAGCTCCCCTCTAATCCTTTTATCAATTACTTTAAATCCATGCCCCCTGGTCACAGACCCCTTTGCTAAGGGAAATAGGTCCTCCCTATCCACTCTATCTAGTCCCATCATAATTTTATATACCTCAATTAAATCTCCCCTCAGCCTCCTCTGTTCCAAAGAAAACAATCCCAGCCTATCCAATCTTTTCTCATAGCTAAAATTTTCCAGCCCTGGCAACATCCTCGTAAATCTCCTCTCTACCCTCTCTAGTGCAATCACATCTTTCCTGTAATGTGGTGACCAGAACTGTACACAGTACTCAAGCTGTGGCCTAACTAGTGTTTTATACAGTTCTAGCATAACTTCCCTGCTGTTATATTCTATGCCACGGCTAATAAAGGAAAGTATCCCGTATGCCTTTTTAACCACCTTATCTACCTGTCCTGCCACCTTCAGGGATCAGATATTGTGCAGTGATAATTGTTAATAAAGTTAATACGTGTACAAAAACCTAAAGTGTGTATGCAAAGGGGAAAAAGCCAGAATGTGGTAACTGTTAAACAATGTAATTTTCAGATCAAAAATGAATGGGCAAATTCTGGGTGGTCCTGTCAATTAGAACAATGGCCTAAAAATTGCTGGAGTGGGGCAAGGACTTTTTTGCCTCACCCTTCAGATCGTATTATTTTTGCACTGCAATTTGACGGAAGTCCAAATTGATAATGGTGAAGTCAACGGGGCATCTGGGACCTCATGAACATTGGGTCCAATGGTCTATCTCCTTAACCAGTAAAATTCAAGGATAGAGAAACAGAGCAAATGACAGAAAAGGAAATAGAGTGAATTAGAGTCAAATTAGATGCAGAAGGAGAAAGAAAGAGAGGGAAAGAGAGTAGATTAAGAGAGAGAAAGAAAGGAAAAGTAAGACAAAAAAATGTAAATTTAAAATACCTCTAGGAACAATTTACTACCTGCAGGAGTGATACTCCAGTTTCATTGTTCCCTTTCTGGGACTCCAAGGTTGAGTAGTGTGTCAGGATCATTAATCACGTTATTAACAGGGACCTAACGATATGAATTACTAGCCTTAAATAACTGTGGTGAGATTAATTAGAAATAACGGCACAAATTCAGCAATTTCTTGACACACAATGAATGGGGAGGCCCATGGCGAGATGGTAATTTTTTCAATTTTGGCAAGGCTAAAGGCAGAGTGCCACAAATCATCCTGTTATTTGTGGTGAATCGTGACTCACGGCATATCTCTTCTTTGCCACAAATTGCTGGTTTTTTTACGCACTCATAAAGGTTAGCGCCGTGAATTCGCCATTACTTTTGCAGCAATTTTTGGGCCAATGTCCTTTTGCATTTGGGACTTGAGTTTAAATGCAGTCCAGGTTGATAGGATGAAAGTATCCTTTCTCTAGTAGCTGTAAAGGTTCTATGCAAAACTAATTTGTACAGTCTATACCCAGTTCTTAATGAATGGAGGCGCACAGTACAAAACTGTCCATAAGGTTACAAATTGCCAATCCGATTAGAAGCCACAATGATGGCTGGTGTGTGAAATGGAAATATCATACTGATAAAGGAAGCTACTCTTCTGAGCTTCAGGTTAAAGTTCATTGTTGGGGTAGAGTAGAGGGATATTTACTTTATATCTAAGATACACCTGACCTGCTTGGTGCTGACATTGGGTGAAAAAAATGTTTCCAGAACTCAAAATTTCCCCTCACTTTCCACCCCCCCCCCACACCGTAGGAAAATAAATAAATGAATAAAATTGAAAGGCTCTATTGAATCATAGTTGTCATTGAGGGTGGGTGGATCTTAAGTACACTACACAGATTGATAGTGGGCACATAGGCTGTGTGATTAACCTCTCATGATAGCAGAGGGAGCTATGGTAACAAGGAGGAGGACTCACTATAGTCTTGCACTAGTCCGACTTGATTGTTCTATGTTTTTCATATTAGTGTTATCTTAAAAAATTGATATAACCAAAATCAAATGTAGCTTGGTTTGCTGTAAAAAGAATTTGTAGTCATTAAAATTTAACCCATTTGCCAACAAGAACAAATCAAAACAATATTTATTCATAGTGTATTTGGAATTTGCTGTGTCAGCAGGATACAGATTCAAGAACTCAAATGTAGTCACAAAAATAACATTTCTGCTTTTATGTGAATTATGTGCTACTAATGTGCACCCCAACTCCCTTTGCCCCACTACTGGTGGCTGTGCCTTCAGCCATCTAGGTCCTATGCTCTGGAATTCCCTCCCTAAAACTCTCTGAGGTGGAAATGGAGGCCAGGGTGGGAGACCAGAGTGGGAAATCGGAAGTCTGGTCGGGGGGAGCGGTGGCGATCGGCGATGGTTGGGTGCGGGGGGGGGGGGGGGGGGTAGTCCCACATTCTTTAAATGTGGTAAGTAAGTATATTTCAAAAACTTATCTTGTTGGTAACAGGCTGGTACCGACTGCCTCAGGACAAACTAATCATGCGGTGGGGGCTTCAAACAGATGTTAGGTCCCTTATTTGCATATGCAAAAGGTCTAACACCTGTTTCAAGGGTGGGCACTGCACAATGATTTTTTTTTTCCTTTTCCATTATGGCAGGTGATGCACTTCTGGCCAGAAGTGTGTGCATGCTTCCTGCCCGCCATATTTGGGGCTTAGCAGGCCTGTTAGTGCCCGAAAAATGAGCGCTGCGTGGCTGAATTTATAAGCCTCTGTCTCTGTACCTCCCTCTCCTCCTTTAAGATCCTCCTTAAAACCCATGTCTTTGACCAAACTTTTAGTTACCCCTACTAATATATCCTTCGCTGGCGCGGCGTCCATTTTTGTCCAATTACATCTCTGTGAAGCATCTTGAGATGTTTTTCTACATTAAAGGTGCTATATAAATGCAATCTGTTGTCGTTATAGACATTATCGAAATACATTCTCCATGACCTCGACATTTGCAGGAAGGGTGCGGGGTGCTCGATAGCACGAATAAAAACCAGCAAGGCTGGGGACGTGGAGGTCCTGCCGCATTTAACAGCAGAGCCTCATTATAATATTATAATGTGGGAGCCTGATTTAAATATGTTAATGAAAAAACGGCAATGGACACGTATACGATGGATTGGGGACGAGTTCCCCGTTTTAACATTTTTAGCCGCAGCCCCCCCCCAACCCTCATCCACCCGTCGTGGGGGGCGGGGGGGTTAATATCAAGGCCTATATGTTTTGTGGTGAAGTGAAAACAAGACCATCAGGTAAAGATTCATTCTCCAGTTGTTTTCTTTTATTACCTTTTAACTTTCCATCAGAGGAGTGGGTCAGTGGCTAGACTCTGACTACATGATAGTCAGGAAGTAGTTTTTCCCAACACCCGCCCAAAACAAATTCTCTGCAAAAAATTAGACAAATCTGCTTTACATACAGTCTACACTTCAGCTCTGCTCAAATACACAAAGCATGATGCTCAATTCATAGGAGAAAATTGGGTGCAATTTTATGCACTTTATAAACTGGGAATTTGCGTTCTCTAGGTATGCTAATATGTCAATTACTTGAAAACTGAGTGCATCTCATACATTACAGTAGGGTCACCAGGTCTAATACTGGACATAGGGTGAGGTTGGGATGGAGCTAGGAGATTTGGCTTAGGAAAATCATTAAAATTGTATTAAGGCACATCATTTCAGCTGTTATGGGCTTCACAGAATTTACAGCACAGAGAGAGGCTATTCAGCCCACTGGACTAGCTCTTCAACTGGAATTATCTACTAATCAGGGGATACCTTTATTTCAATGCCATCTTTCTCTCTTTTTCTGTTTTTGCTGCATGATTTTCTGACTCCGGCCTGTTTTACAGCTATTTGTGTAAGTCACGAGATCATTGTGGATGAGGGAGGCCATTTGGCCTATCTCAGTTTATCCACTATAAAGTCCCTTCTTTTCATGCATCCAATTGGTTCTTAAATGTTCCCAGAGTTTTAGCATGTCCATTCCATGTGTTGATCACGCTATGTGTGAAGAAGAATTTTCTGATATCAGTCCCAAATTTGCCTTTTACTAGTTTGAGCCTGTGACCCCTTGTTCTATTCTCAGTTTCTCCAATCTTTCCTCATAATGGAGACCTACAGATCAACCTTATGGCTGTTCTCTGCAATGCTTGAATATCTCTCTTGTGTCTTGGTGACCAGAACAGGTCACAGTACTCAAGGTATCATCTGACCAGAGCACTGTACAGTTTGATCATGACTTCCTCTAACTTGCATTCTACTGTTTTGGCTGTACAGTTCAACATTCTATTGGCTTTGTTGATTGTTGCACTGCATCAATTGGACATTTTGAGCAACGAGTCTTCTAAGATTTCAAGGTCTTTGCTGCAGATTTGGATACAGTTCCATTCACAGAACTCACAGAATAGGAACTTGATTTGAAGGCCCTGGTTGTTTTGAAACCATAAACCATTCAAATTGGTCTAGTTTTGATATTTTACCATAAACTGGTTGGAAGAAATCTGCCAAATACTGGGTATAAAAAGGACCGAAGCGACTAGAGAACTGGACATTTACTGCCCAGTTTACCTCGAGAAAATACAGCCTGGCCAAAAAAACTCATGGCCTCCCTGTATTAAACACAAGCACAATTGCAAGAATGGAGGAACATATATGCACACAGTAGATGTGTGAAAAGGAACATTTAAAAAAAATCTTTAAATTTTTGTGCCCATCAAGACTGGGGCGTAGATATTTTTTCTACTTTGTGTCAGCAACAACCACTTGAAAGTCAGGTATAGCACAGATTAGATGCAGAGCTAAATTCCCTCTATTCCTTTCCAATTTATGTGCCTTAATTCAAACAATAAAAGAGTGCTATTCACTGCACCAATTTGTAATTTCCATTATCCACACCAGCTAACCTTGATGGCTTCTCTAAGAAATGCCATCGGCTTAGTCTCAATTGCTGCCAAATTTGGGTAGCTCTTTTACTGTGTACTCACTAAGAAGTGGATTGAGACTGCCCAGTTTCATTCCACTTTAATCTCAATAGTATGGTCAGAATTCATCCCCAAGTCCCAAAGGCAAAAGGACAGCATACAAACCCACTGCACCACCCAGTCCCTCGCAATGATCATTTCAACATGCTCCTGATAAAGGTTATATTTAGAAACTTTTGCTATTTACTTGACCTGAAAACACGTGGACACAATGTTTTTGAAATCCTGGATTAAGAACACACCAAATAAGTCAAACTGACAAATGTTTACACTTATCTCAGAGCAGCAGTGAGCAAGTAGGTGCATACCAGAGAAGTTGTGTAACCCAGTAATAATGTACTTTAAAAAAAACTCATAAGAGCCCAGCACCAGTCATGCGACGCTGTATCACATTACTGCTCTGTGACAATGCCTGTAACATGTACTGGTTTGCGTTATGGCACCACATTTCCACTATGAGGTCTTGTTCTTATTGGCAATAATTTATGAGTGAGCACAAGTTTAGAAATTAAAACAAAAAAAGACCAAATTTGTGATACAGTGTACAAAACAACAGCTAGCTGGTGATAGCATAAGCGCTGGCACAGTTACAGACAGACGATGTTTATAAATTGCTTTAGCTTCATCCTCACTTTTTATGATGTCATCTGACCCTGTCAGCTGTATTATACCCTTAGAACTCCTTCCCACTATCCTACATGAAATGTGACTATTTTTCTCCATTGCGTTTATAATAAAGGTCATTCAAAGTCAAAGGTCATTCAAAGTCAAAAGTCAGTAGTTTGGCTTCTAACTAACTAAATTTGTGAATCTCTAGTGTCAATCTTATATTGACCAGCCAGCTTTGCATCTTTTCAAAATCCAACGGATCAACAGACTTTGTGACCAACTGACTGAACATTTAGAAAATATTATTGTACATGTCACTGTACCATTGATTGATATTCTGTTATTTAGGACAGTGACTCAGGTACCAAAATCGATATACTCCTGGATGCCATTATTGTCAATTGAGGGTCAATTTTAACCCAAGTGGGTTTCGGGCTGGCAGGCGGGGGCGCGACCATACGCATTTGCTGGCCTAGATTTCAGGCCCGAGGTATTTTAACTCCCGGGCCACATTAAAATTTGACTGGTGAGTTTCCCACCCAATAGCGTCGGGAACGAGAAGCCCGTCCACTTTCTGTGTGTAATTTCCGGCTGGCCTCCACAGGCTAATTTAAAGCAGGAATCCACCTCTTAAAGGCAGGTTGCATTCACTTTACTGACATTGCTGTCATTTAGTGCTGCAAACTGAAAGATGAGTCGGAAGCAAGCCCCCAGGTTCTCTGAAGCCTCCCTGGAGGTCCTGGCGGAAGAGGTGAGGGGGAGGAGGGAAGCTCTCTTTCCCGTCAATGAAAGGAAGAAACCCAAAATGGATGTTCACCAGGCCTGGAGAGAGATAGCTGAGATTGTCAGCTACAGGAGCATTGCCCCCAGGACTTGGGTTCAATGCAGGAAATGTTTCAATGATCTGACAATAGCAGCAAGGGGACTACAATCTTCATTTCTCCAATTCTCTCTCAATAACACCTGGCAACAGTCTTTCCTCCGTTCGCCCAGCACTCTGAACAATTCTTCAAATGCATCAAATCCTTCACCATCCATCACATGGGCACACTATACCACCTTTGATTCTCAGTCCAAACACACACTCATCACTCGCTTGTTGCCTTCAGAGCAGCTACTAACAGCATTCCCTTCTCATATAGGGGCTATTGTAGAACAAGGAACTCTTCTGATGACTCCTTTCTCACTTCACACTCCAGCCACTTGCTTTCCATTCAACACCACCTCATACTGCTTGCATTTTGCTTCTTCTCCCTCTCAGCATATGAACTACAAGCAGAAGCCCTATGCATCTGCACTCTCCTTTTCAGTAGCCACTCACTAACTCTCACCCTTCCTTTCTGCTGAAAAAGCAGCGCACAACACAAGGGGGAGGAGTAAGACCAAGGGAGGAACACTCAGCATCATGATCCTCTCTCAGCTGGAGCACCAAGCTCTCGAGATCACTAGCCCCTTGAGAACTGTCCGAATTAGGGATTTCGAGGCTGGGACTTAACTCTCTATTACTTGTACCCCTTCATGTACCTCAGAAAAATGCACAATCAGTTTGACAACATCAAGCTGCATTATGAAGGCTGTCATCTGCTGCTGTGCAGCCTGTCAATGCCAGACCAGCTCTTGTCCCTTTTCTCTAAGTCCTTCTCAGCAGAAGAAGACACCTCACAAGCTGGAAGCGGACTCCTCCATACTTTCAGCCATGGTGCTGAAATTCCTTGGCAGGCCTTCCAGTATCTTGTATAACTGCTTGTGTGAGGCCAGCAGTTCTCTTTTCATAGCTGGGCCCCTGAAGGAGAACAATCCTTCTGAGGAGGCAACATCATGCGCTCCATCCCTTCCAAGCACCAGCACAGATACCGGCACCCTGGCTAGATTAGAGAGTGAGTTACCGATGACTGCACCCAGCACGAGTGAGCAGGAGCAGGCAGTGGTGGCAGGGACAGCCCAGTAGACAGCTCACTAGAGGGCAAGGTTCTCTCCCAGCTCCGCTGAGGAGGACAGAGATTGAGACTTCAGGGGCCCAGCTATGAAAAGAGAATTACTGGCCTCGCAAAAGCAGTTTTACAAGGTATTGGAAAGCCTGGCAAGGAATTTCAGCACCATGGCTGAAAGTATGGAGGAGTCCGTTTCCAGCTTATGTGGTGTCACCTTGCACAGCATCACCACTCTGTAGTCTACCTTGGAGCTTGTGGCCAGCTCCAGAGATGCTGTAGCCAGGCCCTCACAACAGGAGTCGATGTTACCAGCCTTTGCAGCTTTGGTAGAAGTTCAAGTGACTGCCATCCAGACTCTGGGCTCCACCTAGAAGAGATTGGTGGACCGAATAGATAGGGGCTTTCAAGGTGTCACTCATCTCCTGCTGTCTGCTCTCGCACAGATCAAAGGGGCTGATGAGCTGCAGCTCCATGGGAGTGGCAGGGGAGCAGTACATGTGGTTCTCTCTCAGGATGTCAGCATATCAGCTTCCTCGACACCCCTCAACCAGTACCTGCCATGGTGCCAGAAAGCCAGCTGGGCTAGATTGCCCAGGCAGCAGCCAAAGTGCTGCAGTCTGCAGCTGGGCCCTCACTGGCTCGAGTAAGTTGCTGGCCACAAGCATCTCAAGGGTCCCAACATGAGCAACAGCAGTCTGCCACCAACTTTGCTGAAGCCATTGGTAGAGTTAGTCAACCTTATTTTAATAATTGCACTATTGGTTGACACTTGGATAAGAGATGAATTCAAGGCAATTGTTGCGTTTGGCATTAAATGAATTACCTTTATCACATTTGGCATTTTGGTTCGCAAGCCCAACAAGAGAGGGGGCAGTTTCGGATTTAGTTTTAGGGCATGAAGCTGATCGGGTGGAAAGGTTATCAGTGGGAGAGCATTTTGGTGGTAGTGATCATAATTCAGTTAGATTTAGTGTAGTCATGGAAAAGGACAAAGATAGAACTGGAGTAAAAGTTCTCAACTGGGGAAAGGCCAATTTTACTAAGCTGAGATGTGATTCAGCAAAAGTGGACTGGAAACAGCTACTTGAAGGTAAATCAGTGTCAGAGAAGTGGGAGGCATTCAAGGGTGAGATTCAAGGGGTTCAGAGTAAACATGTTCCCACAAAGAAAAAGGGTGGGACTGCCAAATCTAGAGCCCCCTAGATGACAAGGAGCATACAGAGTAAGATAAGGCAAAAAAGGGGAGCTTATGTCAGACACCGAAAGCTCAATACTGCAGAAAGTGTAGAGGAGTATAGAAAGTGCAGGGGTGAAATTAAAAAGGAAATTATGACAGCAAAGAGAGGGCATGAAAAAATATTGGCAAGTAAAATTAAGGAAAACCCAAGAATTTTTTATCAATACATAAAGAGCAAGAGGATAACTAAGGAAAGAGTAGGGCCGAGACCAAAAAGGTAACCCATGTGTGGATGATGTGGGTATAGTTCTTAATGAGTATTTTGCGTCTGTCTTTAAAAAAGAGGGGGACGATGCAGAGATTGTAGTTGAGGAGGAGGAGTGTGAAATATTGGTTGGGATAAACATAGTGAGAAAGGAAGTATTAAGGGGTTTAGTATCTTTGAAAGTAGATAAATCGCCAGGCCCGGATGAAATGTATTCTAGGCTGTTAAAAGAAGCAAGGGAGGAAATAGCGGAGGCTCTGACCATCATTTTCCGATCCTCCCTGGCTACAGGTGTGGTGCCGGAGGATTGGAGGACTGCTAATGTTGTACCGTTGTTTAAAAAGGGAGAAAGAGATGGACCGAGTAATTGTCGGCCAGTCAATCTGACCTCGGTGGTGGGCAAATTATTAGAATCGATTCTGAGGGACGGCATAAATCGTCTTTTAGAAAGGCATGGGTTAATCAAGGACAGTCAGCATGGAGTTGTAAAGGGAAGGTCGTGTCTGACTAACTTGATTGAATTTTTTGAGGAGGTAACAAGGAGGTTCGATGAGGGTAACGCATTTGATGTAGTGTACATGGATTTTAGCAAGGCTTTTGACAAAGTCCCACATGGCAGACTGGTCAGAAAAGAAAAAGCTCATGGGATCTAAGGGAAAGTGGCTATTTGGATTCAAAATTGGCTCAGTGGCAGGAAGCAAAGGGTAATGGTTGACGGGTGTTTTTGAGACTGGAAGGCTGTTTCCAGTGGGGTTCCGCAAGGCTCAGTACTAGGTCCCTTGCTTTTTGTGGTATATATTAATGATTTGGATGTGAATGGGGGGAGCTTGATCAAGAAGTTTGCAAATGATACAAAAATTGGCCGTGTGGTTGCTGGTGAGGAGGAAAGCTATAGACTGCAGGAAGATATCAGTGGACTGTTCAGGTGGGCAGAAAAGTGGCAAATGGAATTCAATCCAGAGAAGTATGAGGTAATGCATTTGAGGAGGGGAAACAAGGCAAGGGAGTACACAATAAATGGGAGGATACTGAGAGGCGTAGAGGAAGATAGTGACCTTAGAGTGCATGCCCACAAATCCCTGAAAGTAGCAAGACAGGTAGATAAGGTGGTTAAAAAGACATACAGAATACTTTCCTTTATTAGCTGAGGCACAGAATATAAGAGCAGGGAGGTTATGCTAAGACTGTATAAAACATTGATTAGGCCACAGCTTGAGTACTGCGTACAGTTCTGGTCACCACATTACAGGAAAGATGTGATTGCACTAGAGAGGGTACAGAGGAGATTTATGAGGTTGTTGCCAAGGCTGGAGAATTTTAGCTATGAGGAAAGATTGGATAGGTTGGGGTTGTTTTCTTTGGAACAAAGGAGGTTGAGGGGAGATTTTAATTGGAGGTATATAAAATTATCACGGGACCAGATAGATTGGATAGGGAGCACCTATTTCCCATAGCAGTGGGGTCAGTGACCAGGGAGCATGGATTTAAAGTAATTGATAGAAGGATTAGAGGGGAGCTGAGGAGAATTTTTTTCACCCAGAGGATGGTGGGGGTCTGGAACTTACTGCCTGAAAGAGTGGTCGAGGCAGAAACCCTCAACTCATTTAAAAAGTAGTTGGATGTGCACTTGAAGTGCCGTAACCTACAGGGGCTACAGCCAAGTGCTGGAAAGTGGGATTAAGCTGGATAGCTCTTTTTCAGCCGGCACAGACACGATGGGCTGAATGGCCTCCTTCTTTGCCGTAACTTTCTATGATTCTTGAACTTCTTTTCACAGCAGCTTCTAAGTCTGCATTGTCAATATGTCATTCATTTAAAAGTTGCTGAATGGCTTCAATGTTCTTTATTGCAGGTTTAAGGGAGTGGTAAAGGGGGTAACAAAGACTGTAAATGCAGAGGGGCTTTGTGTCACTTTTCAGAGAAGGGAAGTGAGCAGGTCACCGGAAGTACTGGTCCATCAACTGATCTCTGGCCTATCAGGCTGAAATATGCTATGCTCACCCTCCTTCTTCTGCGCCTTCATCCAATTCTTCTGCATCAGATGATGACTCTTCCTGTTGCTCTGCCCATCCAATCCTCTCTATATATTGCAACATACAGCACATTACAATGATGCGACAGGCTTTGTGTGGGGCATATTGTAGGGAGCCCCCAGACCCATCCATGCACCTGAATCTTTGTATCAGTAGTGCAGCAGTGTGCTCAAGGATAGTGCTGGTGGTGCCAAGGCATTGATTATACCTGAGCGGTTCAGGTGTGGTGGAGTTGTGGAGGCGTGTCATTAGCCATGGCAGCAGCCATTCGTTTACGTTCCTGGAAGGATGGAATAATGGGGGGAACGTTGAGGGTTGCACGATGAAGGCATTGTGACAGCGACCTGCAAAAGTGGCAGAGACTTGCATGATCCTTCTGCAATGATCACACATCAGCTGGGCATTAATTGTGTGATAGCCCTTCCTGTTGATAAACGCTGCTAATTCATCTTCTGGTGCCTTGACGGTTACATGAGTGTAGTCTACAACACCATGGACACAAAGGAAGCCAACCATTGCTGCAAATTCCAGAACTCTCTCATTTTCAGTGCTGGCGCCCAATGAAAATGCTGGCTCTGGCACATATAGTGTATCGGTGAGCTGCTTGTTGCAGCTGTACACTGCCGACTGGGAGATGCAGATGTTGTCCCCTTTAACAGCCTGGAACGAGCCTGAGGCAAAAAGGTTAAGGCTGGCGGTGACTTTGACAGCCACTAGCAAAACATGGCCACTTGGGCCAGCAGGCATCAGATCCTGTTGCAGGTAGTTGCATAGATTAGCAACTGCCTTCTACTGCAGTGCCCCTCAGTCATATCAAGGAAAGTGACTCGGCTTATTGACCCTATAGGCTGGGAAGCCCTTCTACGAGCAGCCCTCCTCGCCTGCCGTCTTCTAACACGCCCGCTGCAGCTGTTATCCTGGCCGTTGAGGCTGCTGCTCCTCCTCTTCCTCCATCCAAAGCAATGAAGCAAAAAGAGCACTGTGAGCTTAATCAGGGTGAGTGAGGCAAAAAAGACAAAAACAAACAATCTCCAAGCTCAAAAATCCATTGGAAATCCAGTCAGCACAATAGCACACAGATCCATATGATCTCGGTGTCTGGAGCTGAGTTCCCCTTTAAATATTGCTTCCAGTCAGTCAGTGCCTGATACCAATTCTCATAAGATTTTGATTTAGGGATCAGTGGGTTGGTCTCTGGGTAGGGCTTCTGTCCTGCCCAGTTAAAATCGTGTTGATGTCCTAATTACATCATAGGACAGTGATTTACATGCATTCCTGAGGCACCTGTCTGCTTCTGATGGGCACCTCAGCCACCTAAATTAAGTCAGCAGTTGGCAGCCAGCAAGATTACAGCAGGTACGGGGCAGTAAGTCAGATCAATCGATTTTAATGCCCCCCCCACCGCCCCATTCCTGCCCGGACCGTCTTTTTTATTCAACAGAACATATCTAGGGGTTTAAATTAAATAAACCCCCGGTACTGGGCACGGGCATCGCAGTCCGCAATTAATCCACAGCCGGTGGTTCCGTCACAGGTAGCACGAGACATGGAAAAAATAAGCTACGGGTCTGCACAGAGTCTGAACGGCGATCAGACATCACACACGTAAAACACAGATGCAGGTCCTATCCCTACGTTTACAAACTGATGAGTTATGTTAAAACATTGAATAAAGGTTGCGCACTACTAAATCCCACATCCTCCAATCTGCATGCCAGACCTCATCAAGCTGACGATCTGAGTTTGTACCAGGCTCATGAGAGTGCATGCGCCAAGGTTCTCTGCTGATGAACTAGAGACCTTGGTGCAAGGGGTGGACAGAAGAAGGGGCATCCGATATCTGCAGTGGGGACAAAAGGCCCTCCAGACATATGCTGAAGAGTAGGGCAGGCAGTCGGGGACGAAGTCAATGCCAGGCGCGTAGCACCACGAACATGGATGTAGTGCAGGAAAAATCTCAATGCGTGGTCAAGATGAGTGAGGCCAACTGTCAAGTGGCATCTCCTACCAACTGCATCTCCTACCAGCTGCATCCACTGCTCCACGCACTAAACACCCCCCATCACCCACATACCAACAAACTCTTTCAATCAGTACTCCACTCTTCCAATCAGTCGCTTCCATTCACCCTCACACATTACCACTATTGCAAGCCGCATACCCACAACTCACAGGCCACACACACTGGAAGCTATTCAACAATAACAGGCGCATCACCCAGACATCCTGCAGGACACTCACCGACACACTTCTCGCTTTCTTGCAGGAGACGGTGGCGCATAACAGGCAGCAGCAAGTGGCAGTTTCATTTAGCCCCTCGAGCCTGTTCTGCCATTCAGTGAGATCATGGTTGATCTGTGACATAACTCCATATACCCACCTTAGCCCCATATCCCTTAATACCCTTAGTTAACAAAAATCTATCCATCTCAGATTTAAAATTCACAATTGAGCTCGCATCAACTGCCGTTTGCAGAACAGCGTTCCAAACTTCAACCACCGTTTGCGTGAAGAAGCGTTTCCTAACTTCACTCCTGCAAGTCCTGGCTCTAAATATTAGGTTATGTCCCCTCGTTCTAGTATTCAAGGATAGGAAACCTCCAAAAACAGGTACAAATGCATCAGCAGCTAAAATCAATAATCTATCAACTAACCTGTAAATCCTGCATCGTCCCTTTAAATAGCACTGGTGGGGGGGGGGGTCCTTCAGGCACTCTATGACATGTTTAGCTGGTTGTGATTAAGATAGTGTGTTGAGTGGAGCGTTAAGAGCCAAAATGGTGTCTATCATTTTAAATCAGCATTGCACACTGATTGAACGCATATTCTCCTTACTTTACACGTTGCCAGCGTTCGTTATCTGCGCATGCGCTAAGCCCATTACCAAGATGGCGTCTGGCGGACGTGCGCGCACATCGCAGACACCATCTTGGACATTCGAGAGGCCACGCAGCGCCTAAACAATGGGCGCTACATGGCCCAATTTCTAGCCTCTAATGTCTTAACTAATTTTAGCCTTGATTTTTTACATTGTATCATAGTAGGTACATCACAGGAGGAGGCCATTCGGCCCATCGTGCCTGTGCCGGCTCTTTGAAAGAGCTATCCAATTAGTCCCATTCCCATGCTCTTTCCCCATAGCCCTGTAATTTTTTTCCCTTCAAGTATTTATCCAATTCCCTTTTGAAAGTTACTATTGAATCTGCTTCCACCACCCTTTCAGGCAGTGCATTCCAGATCATTACAACTCGCTGCGTAAAAAAATGTTTCCTCATGTCGCCTTTGGCTCCTTTGCCAATCATCTTAAATCTGTGTCCTCTGGTTATCGACCCTTCTGCCACTGGAAACAGTTTCTCCTTATTTACTCCGTCAAAACTGTTCATGATTTTGAACACCTCTATCAAACCTCCCATTATCCTTCTCTGTTCGAAGGAGAACAACCCCAGTTTCTCCAGTCTCTCCACATAATTGAAGTCCCTCATCCCTGTTACCATTCCAGTGAATCCCTTCTGCCCCCTCTCTAAGGCCTTGACATCCTTCCTAAAGTGTGGTGCCCAGAATTGAACACAATACTCCAGTTGAGGCCTAACCAGTGTTTATAAGGGTTTAGCATAACTTCCTTGCTTTTGTACTCTATGTCTCTATTAATAAAGCCCAGGATCCCATGCTTTTTTAACAGCCTTCTCAACTTGTCTTGTCACCTTCAAAGATTTGTGTATGTGCACCCCCGGGTCTCTCTGTTCCTGCAACTCCTTTAAAATTGTACCATTTAGTTTATATTGCCTCTCCTCATTCTTCCTTTCAAAGTGTACCACTTCACACTTCTTTGCATTAAATTTCATCTGCCATGTGTTTGCCCATTTCACCAGTCCGTCTATGTCTTCCTGACGTCTGCTACTATTCTCCACATTGTTTACTACATTTCCGAGTTTCATGTCATCTGCAAACTTTGGAATTATACCCTCTATACCCAAGTCCAGATCATTAATATATATCAAAAAGAGCAGTGGTCCTAATACTGACCCCTGGGGAACACTACTGTATATTTCCCTCCAGTCTGAAAAACAACCATTTCTGTCTACTACTCCCTGTTTTCTGTCCCTTAACCAATTTTGTAGCCACGCTGCCATGTCTCTTTAATCCCATAGGGTTTAATTTTGATAACAAGTCTATTATGTGGTACTCTATCAAATGCTTTTTGAAAGTCCAGAGACACAACATCAACTGTACTACCCTCATCAACCCTCTCCATTACTTCATCAAAGAATTCAATCAAGTTTGTCAAACACGATATGCCTTTAACAAAATCCATGCTGACTTTCATTTATTAGCCCATACTTTTCCAAGTGCCCATTAATTTTGTCCCGGATTATTGTCTCTAAAAGTTTTCCCACAACCGGCATTGGGCTGACTGGCCTGTAATTATCAGGTTTATCCCTCTCTCCTTTCTTGAACAGGGGTATGACATTTGCAATCCTCCATTCCTCCGGCACCGTCCCCATATCTAAGGAGGATTGAAAGATTGTGGCCAGGGCAATTTCCACCCTTTCATCAGTAATCTGTGATGCATCCCATCTGGACCAGGTGACTTTTCTACTTTGAGTACTGCCAATCTTTAAAGTACCTCCTCTTCATCTATTTTTATCCTATCCAATATCGCTACTACCTCCTCCTTTACTGCTACAATGGCAGCATCCTCTTCTCTTGCAAAGTATTCATTTAGTACCTCAGCCATGCCCTCTGCCTCCAGAAGAAGATCTCCTTTTTTGACCCTAATCGGTCCCACCCTTCCTTTGACTACCCTTTTACTATTTATATGTTGATAAAAGACTTTTGGGTTCACTTTTATTTTATCCACTAATCTATTTCCACACTCTCTCTTTGCCTCTCTTGTTCCTTTTTTTTTAGATGTCCTCTGTACTTTCTGTATTCAGCCTAGTTCGCTACTGTATTATGAACCTTACATTCGTCATAAGCCTCCTTTTTCTGTTTCATTTTAATGTCTATATTTTTAATCATCCAGGGAGCTCTAGCTTTGGATACCCTTCCTTTCCCCCTCGTAGGAATGTGCCTACTCTGTACCTGAACCAACTCCCCCTTGAAGACCTCCCATTATTCAATTACGGTTTTGCCTACCAATTTTTAATTCCAATAGAATGATAGAAAATTTACGGCACAGAAGAAAGCCATTCAGCCCATTGTGTTCGTGCTGGCTGAGAAACGAGCCACCCAGCCGAATCCCACTTTCCCGCATTTGGTCCGTAGCCCTGCAGGTCACAGCTCTTCAGGTGCACATCCAGGTATTTTTTAAATGCGATGAGGGTTTCTGCCTCTACCACCCTCTCAGGCAGTGAGTTCCAGACCCCCACCACCCTCTGGGTGAAAACATTTTTCCTCATTTCCGCTCCAAACCTTCTACCAATCACTTTAAATCTATGCCCCCTGGTTATTGACCCCACTGCTAAGGGAAATAGGTCCTTCCTATCCACTCTATCTAGGCCCCTCATAATTTTGTACACCTCAATCAAATCACCCCTCAGCCTCCTCTGTTCCAAAGAAAGCAACCCCAGCCTATCCAATCTTGTCTTATAGCTAGAATCCTCCTGCCCTGGCAACATCCTCATAAATCTCCTCTGCACCCTCTCTAGTGCAATTACATCCTTCCTGTAAGGTGGTGACCAGACAATCCACCTGGGCAAGATCCCTTTTTAACTCACTGAAATTAGCCCTCCTCCAGTTAAGCATTTTCACATTTGATTGTTCCTTGTCCTTTTCCATAACTAAACCTAAACCTACATAAACCTAATGATATTATGATGACTGTTCCTCAAATGCTCCCCCACTGAAACATGCTCCAACTGCCCCACTCCATTCTCCAGAACTAGATCCAGCACTGTTTCCTTCCTCGTTGGGCTGGAAACACACTGTTCCAGAAAGTTCCCTTGTACACATTTCAGGAATTCCTCCCCCTCTTTGCCCTTTACACTGTTACTGTCCCAGTCTATATTGGGATAATTGAAGTTGCCCTATTATCACTACTCTATAGTTCTTGCATCTTTCTGTAATTTGCTTGCAAATTTGCTCCTCTATCTGTTTTCCAACATTTGGTGGCCTATAGTATACACCCAGTAGTGTAATAGCTCCTCTATTGTTCCTTAATTCGAACCAATTAGATTCTGTCTTTGACCCCTCAACCACATCATCCCTTTCCAGTCTATAATAGTTTCTTTGATCAATACTGCCGCCCCCTCTCCTTTCTTTCCTTCCCTATCTTTCCTGAATACCTTATAGCCAGGAATATTAAGTACCCAATCCTCCCCTTCTTTGAGCCAGGTTTCTGTTATTGCCACTATATCATAGTCCCATTTGGCGACTTGAGACTGCAGCTCACCAACCTTATTTACCACGTTACGTGCATTTATGCACATGCAGTCCAAACTCATCTTAGTCTGCCTAGAAACATAGAAACATAGAAAATAGGAGCCAGGAGTAGGCCATTCAGGCCTGCTCTGCCATTCAAAATTAACATGGCTGATCGTCTAACTCAGTACCCTGTTCCTGCTTTTCCCCCAGATCCCGTGATCCCTTTAGCATTAAGAAATATATCTATCTCCTTCTTGAATACATCTAATGACTTGGCCTCCACTGCCTTCTGTAGTAGAGAATTCCACAGGTTCACCACCCTCTGAGTGAAGAAATTTCTCCTCATCTCGGTTCTAAATGGCATACCCTGTATCCTTGGACTGTGACCCCTGGTTCTGGACTCCCCAGCCATCGGGAACATCTTCCCTGCATCTAGTCTGTCTAGTCCTGTTAGAATTTTATATGTTTCGATGAGATCACCTCTCATTCTTCTAAACTCTAGTGAATATAGGCCTAGTCGACCCAATCTCTCCTCATACGTCAGTCCTGCCATCCCAGGAATCAGTCTGGTAAACCTTTGTTGCATGCACTCCATGGCAAGGACATCCTTCCTCAGATAAGGAGACCAAAACTGCACACACTACCCCAGATGTGGTCTCACCAAGGCCCTGTATAACTGCAGTTAGACATCCCTGCTCCTGTACTCAAATCCTCTTGCAATGAAGGCCAACATACCATGCGCCTTCCTAACTGCTTGCTGCACTTGAATGCTCGCTTTCAGCAACTGGTGTACAAGGACACCCAGGTTTCGTTGCACCTCCCCTTTTCCCAATCTATCACCATTTAGATAATAATCTGTCTTTCTGTTTTTACAACCAAAGTGGATAACCTCACATTTATCCACGTTATACTGCTTCTGCCATGTTCTTGCCCACTCACCCAACTTGTCTAAATCACATTGGAGCCTCTTTGCATCCTCCTCACAGCTCACATTCCACCCCAGCTTTGTCGTCTGCAAACTTGGAAATGTTACATTTAGTTCCCTCATCCAAATCATTGATATATATTGTGAATATCTGGGGCCCAAGCACTGATCCCTGCGGTACCCCACTAGTCACTGCCTGCCACCTGGAAAAGGACACGTTTATTCCTACTCTCTGTTTCCTGTCTGTCAACCAATTCTCAATCCATGCCAGTATATTCCCCCCAATCCCATCTGCTTTAATTTTGCACACTAACCTCTTGTCTGGGATCTTATCAAAAGTCTTCTGAAAATCCAAATACACCACATCCACTGATTCTCCCCTATCTATTCTACTAGTTACCTCCTCAAAAAACTCCAGTAGATTTGTTCAGCATGATTTCCCTTTCATAAACCCATGCTGATTTTGTCCAATCTCATTAATGCCTTCCAAGTGTTCTGTTATCACATCTTTTATAATAGACTCTAGCATTTTCCCCACTACTGATGTTAGGCTTTTTTAAATAGTGGGGTTACATTTGCCACCCTCCAATCTGTAGGAACTGTTCCAGAGTCTATAGAATTTTGGAAGACGATCACCAATGCATCCACTATTTCCAGGGCCACTTCCTTTAGTACTCTGGGATGTAGATTATCAGGCCCTGGGGATCTGTCAGCCTTTAGCCCCATTAATTTCCCTAGCACTATTTTTTTTACTAATACTGTTTTCCTTCAGTTCCTCCCTCTCACTAGACTCTTGGTTCCCTAACATTTCTGGGAGGTTATTCGTGTCCTCCTTTGTGAAGACAGAAGCAAAGTATGTGTTTATTGTCCTGCCATTTCTTTGTTCCCCATTATAATTTTCCCCATTTTTGACTGTAAGGGACTTACATTTGTCTTCACTAATCTTTTTCTCTTGACATATTTATAGAAGCTTTTACAGTCAGTTTTTATGTCGCCTGCTAGTTTATTCTCACTCTATTTTTCCCATCTTAATCAATCTCTTTGTCCTCTTTTGCTGAATTCTGAACTGCTCCCAATCCACAGGCTTGCCGCTTTTTCTGGCAATTTTATATATCTCCTCTTTGGATCTAACACTGTCCCTAATTTCTTTTGTAAGCCACGGTTGAACCACCTTTCCTGTTTTATTTTTGCGCCAGACAGGAATGAAAAATTGTTGTAATTCCTGCACACGTTCTTAAGCATTTGTCCCCTCTCTGATGCTTCCTCTTTACTCTAATGCTATTTGTCCCTCCCAGTCATCTGTGTACCTTGTTTCTGTTCTCTAATGTTTCATCCTGGTGCCCGTCCCCCCGCCAAATTAGTTTAAACCCTTCCTTTAAACATGAAGGAGTTACATGCCTTCGATTTAAACAACAACTTGCATTTATATAGCGCCTTTAACATAGTAAAACGTCCTAAGGCGCTTCACAGGAGCGTTATCAAACAAAATTTGACACCGAGCCACTTGAGGAGATATTAGGACAGGTGACCAAAAGCTTAGTCAAAGAGGTAGGTTTTAAGGAGCGTCTTAAAGGAGGAGAGGTAGGAGAGGTAAAGAAGCGGAGAGGTTTAGGGAGGGAATTCCAGAGCTTCGGGCTTAGGCAGCTGAAGGCACAGCCGTCAATGCTGGAGTGATTAAAATCAGGGATGCACAAGAGGCAAGAATTGGAGGAGCGCAGAGATCTCGGAGGATTGAAGGGCTGGAGGAGGTTACAGAGATGGGGAGGGGCGAGGCCATGGAGGGATTTGAAAACAAGGATGAGAATTTTAAAATCAAGGCATTCCCAGACCGGGAGCCAATGTAGGTCAGCGAGCACAGGGGTGATGGGAGAATGGGACTTGGTGCGAGTTAGAATACGGGCAGCAGAGTTTTGGATGAGTTCAAGTTTATGCAGGGTGGAAGATGGGAGACCACCCAGGAGAGCATTGGAATAGTCCAGTCTGGACATAACAAAGGCATGGATGAGGGTTCCAGCAGCAGGTGAGCTGAGGCAGGGGCAGAGACGGGCGATGTTATGGAGGTGGAAGTAGGCGGTCTTGGTGATGGAGCGGATATGTGGTTGGAAGCTCATCTCAGGGTCAAATAGAACGCTAAGGTTGCAAACGGTCTGGTTCAGCCTCAGACAGTGGCCAAGGAGGGATGGAGTCGGTGGCAAGGGTACGGAGTTTATGGCAGGGACCAAAGACAATGGCTTTGGTCTTCCCAATATTTAGTTGGAGGAACTTTTTGCTCATTGATGTCGGACAAGCAATGTGACAAATGAGAGACAGTGGAGGGGTCGAGGGAGGTGGTTGTGAGGTAGAGCTGCATGTCGCAGCGTACATGTGGACTCTGATTTGCTTTCTGATGATGTCGCCGAGGGGCAACATGTAGATGAGAAATAGGCGGGGCCAAGAATAGATGCTTGGGGGACTCCAGAGGTAATGGTGCGGGAGTGGGAAGAGATGCCATTGTAGCTGATTCTCTTGTTACGACTGGATAGATAAGAATGGAACCAGGCGAGCGCATTGCCACCCAGCTGGACGACGGAGGAGAGGCATTGGAGGAGGATGGTGTGCTCAACTGTGTCAAAGGCTGCAGACAGGATGAGGAGGGATAGTTTACCACGGTCACAGTCACATAGGAAGTCATTTGCGATTTTGATAAGTACTGTGGCAGGGGCGGACACCTGATTGGAGGGATTCAAACATGGAGTTGCGGGAAAGTTGGGCATGGGTTTGGGAGGCGACAACATGTTCAAGGACTTTGGAGAGGAAAGGAAGGTTGGAGATGGGGCAAGGACGGAGGGGTCAAGGGTGAGTTTTTTGAGGAGGGGGGTGATAATGGCAGATTTGAAGGGAAGGGGGACAGTACCTGAGGAGAGGGAACCGTTAACAATATCAGCTAACATGGGGGCCAGGAAGGGCAGTTGGGTGGTCAGCAGTTTAGTGGGAATAGGGCCGAGGGAGCAGGAGGTGGATGAGCTCGGAGAGGGCATGAGGGGAGATAGGAGAGAAAGTAAAGATGCGAGTTCAGGGCTAGGACATGGGGGAACCGTTGGGGAAATTTGGCGTGGTGGACTAAGGGAAGGGAGGGAAGTGGCAGAGGCAGTCGAATGGATAGTCTCAATCTTAGTGACAAATAAGTTCATGAGCTTTTGCACTTTTCGTTGGAGGTGAGGGTGGAGGGGGCAGGGGAGAGTAGGGGTTTAAGAAGACGGTTTGTAGTGAAGAGAAGCCAGGGTTATCTTTGCATTCCAGGATGATTCTGGAATAGTGAGCAGTTTTGGCAGAGGAAGTCCCGATAGTGCTTTATGTGGTCCAGCCAGATCTGGTGATGAATAGCTAAACCAGTTGTCCGCCATAAACATTCAAGTCTGCGTCCCTTGGACGTAAGGGAGCGGAGATGAGGACCAAACCAAGGGGAACGACCAGGCTGAGAGAGAGTAATGGTTTTAGTGGGGACAAGGGCATCAAAAGTGGAGGTGAGGATGTGATTGAGCAGATTGGTAGCTGCAGAAATGTTGTGAATGGAGGGCCAAAAGCTAGATAGTTGGGAATTTGAAAGTGCCGTTGTAAGTGACCTGGGGGAGAGTTTTTTCCAGGGGTGAATGCAGAAGGAAGTGAGGTTGGGAGGGGGGAAGGGGGATGTGTAGTGGAGAGCAATACAAGGAAGTGATCAGAGATGGCCTTATCTGTGACATGATGGGAGTAGAGAGGCCACGTGAGATGGAAGGTTGAGGGGATGGCCATGAATATGGGTAGGGGAGTTTATATGGAGGGAGGATATAAAAGAAAACTTATTTGTTTATTAAAGGGGCTATGTGTTCATTAGAAGGATTTAACAAATGTTTTGACGTTTGCAGAAAGAACCATGCATCATTTTTGTCAGGATGACATCACATACAAGTAATGCAATAGTTAGCTTCAATACAATTTCCAGGATTACATCATTGGTTTGCAGATTAGTTTGTCAAATACTTTCTCATGAAGATGGGGACCCTTTAAAACTATTGATAGAGGACTGGATGGTGCAGTGGATTACAACACTGTCTTTTCATTTCTGTCCCAAGTCTGGTTTTAACCTTTTGCAAATGGTGTCTGATCTCCAAAATAAAACCGCAGGGCCCTACATTCTTGGTTAAGGTCTTTCCCCCCCCCCCCCCCCGTTGTCGAAGGTGGAAAGCCTGCAATCCCTTACCCAATGGTGCGCAATTATAGGACTGTTAGGAAGTCCTTATTCAGCTAAACAACAGTGCTTTATAATTTGCAGCTCAGGAGTACAAACAGATGGCTGGAGACCCCCCCCCCCCCCCCGCCCCCGGGGGTTCCTCTGAAGAGATCCCCAGTGTGCAGGATTTACTTTCGGTTGCACGACTGAGTCAGCTCACGACGGTTCAGTGGTGCACAGCGGCATCTCGTGGCTGGCAACGGCAGCGAAGGCCCCGGGGAGACGCCGCGGCGCTGGGCCACACGCCGGCACTCAAGTGCTTCACGTTCTCCGGTAGGCAACGACTCTCCTACCGCCCGCCGCCCCCCAATTCAGTGGGTGTATTGGGGGTTGGGGGAAGAACTTTGCCTAAATGTAACGCGGGAAGGCATATAAAAAGGAACCATTTCGAATGAGTGTCGAAAGCTCTTTGTGAGCGGCCCTGAAGCTGCTGATCCAGTTGAGGATATTTGTTGAAAAGAGGCGGGTGTAGTAAGAATATTAAGGCGCTCACTGCTCGATGTGGATGCTGTTACTCAGATGGCGAATACTGGAATGAAACAGAAACGGATTTAGGAATTCAAAGCACTAAAATTGCACTTAAAAGTGTCCATTCCCCCAACACACACACTCTTTTCATTATCATCAGGCTTCCAAATGTAGGGGTCAGAAGTTCAGCTATTGGGTGAAACATTTTATTTTTAAAATGTGGTCCAGTTAATCGTTTGCACAGACATTGAGGAGCAGCCCCTTCAGAATGAAATGGGAACAACGTCAAAAAGTAGACGTTTGTTTCTGAGCTACTCGGGCAGGAGCAGCTGTTGGTGAGACTGAAAACATGTAATTCAAATGGATCGGTAAAATTTTGGTAACAAAAACAGAAAATGCTGCAAACACTCGGCAGGTCAGTCAGCATCTGTGGAGAGTGGACTCTTAGGCTGCCTATAACTTTTGCGGCCTGGTTGAGTCTGTGTTCCATGGAGTGTGAGAGGCTGCAGCCCCTCATGGGGCTGTTCCTCAATTTTTGGCTGCACTTCAGTCCCACGCTCCTGACCTTTGTCCATCTGGTGCGGAGGGAGTTAGGCAGGTCGGAGGACCTCCTTGTGGGTCTGCTTCTGGGCCTGGCCAAGATGGCCTTCCACAGGTCCAGGTTGAATGTGGCCCCTGGGGATGTTTTCCTCTGGTTGGTTGGCTCTTTTCCAAAGTGGAAGATGTCAGAGATGAACAGCTTTTAAACAAGTACAGAGCCAGAGAAAGGGGGCAGGAAAAGAACAAAAGGGTGTGATAGGGTGGAAGGCAAGAGTGATTAAATGACAAAAGTGATGATGGTCCAAGACAAAAGGGGGTCATGATTAGACAAGTATAGAAACAAAAGATGGGTCCAGAGGAGGTGTAAATGGCCACACAGCTCCTCTGACAGGTTCTGGTACAATATGTGCTGCCGGTACACTCCCTTGGTGGGTAATAGCAAGGGGGATGCTGCTTCCTGACATGGTTTCTCACTGCTGCTTCTCTTCCACGATGATGCTGGACAGGGGTATACCCCATTGCAAAAGCCATTGCAGCTGCTTGATCCTTCAAAATAATCTCTGGTTCAGAGACTGACAACAATTTGGTTATGTTTAGTGCAGGTCTCAGTGACACAAAAGCAACAAAATCATAAGAAAAATCACTGTAAAGCTGTAAAAATAAAACTACAAAATCTGAGGCCTCTTCCGAGGTTGAATTACGTTGATTAACAGGTGACCTAACAAGTCCTGCTGCACCTCAGCAGGACTTGTTAGGTCACCTGTTAATCGACGTAATTAGGTCAGGGTTTTGGCAGACATATGGCAGAAGCAAACAGTCGAGGAAATTCGCGGGTAGTGAATTTTCAACGTAAAACCTGTGTAAATCAGCTACCCGGCAATTTCCAAGGAAAAAAACAGTGCAGCTCCGATCTTGCATCGTAGTTACACTGAAATTTTCCAGGGCCGTTAACTCACCTCTTCTCGCTACAGATGCTGATGGACTTGCTGATTGTTTCTAGCATCTGCAGTTTTTCTTTCCTTTTGTTTAAAATTATGATAACCCTTTTCAGCTGCTAGCCCATTTCTGGTTGGGAAGCATTAATACATCTTTTCTCTCTTCAGATGCTGAACTACCTGCAGTGCATTCCCAACATTTTCTGATTTTATTTTACTTGCTAGCCCAGTTGGTATGCTGAAATAATTGGCCTAAAAAAATTAAAAATGAAGTAAACTGTGGAAATCTTCAAATTTAGAACAATAAGAATAAGAACAGAAAATGCCAGAAATGCACAAGTCAGTCAACATTTATGAAGAGGAAATACGGGTTTTGACATTTTGAGTTTCTACCCTACATCAAAAAAAATCTATTACAATATTTTGAATATAAAGAAGACCCCATAGAATCCACACTCATATGTAATACATGCTTTTCTCTATAAAAATGTTCATATATAATATACATCCAAGTTTCAGGCTCATTTTCCAATGCAAAATTACACTTCCCAAAGTCTATAATCTTTTCAAGCCCTGTGCTTATAAACATTTTTGCATATAACATGCACCTGAGTTTCAGGCCCATTATTCAATGTAAAGTAAAGGATATTATAGGGTGAATTCCACAATCCTGGAGGCTACAATGTTGTAGTTTCAATTCTCCGATCACTACTGCCTGCAAGTGTGGCTTTCCACAGGGGATGTGGGGTCACTGAATTCAACCTTTAAATATAACAAACCTACAACTTTCAGATGCTTGCCAACTGATTTAAATATGGTAAAAAAGATAACAACTCGATCAAAAATAAAAATGGAAATGAAAGCTTTTGAGCAGGGAATCAAATTAGTACCACAGCTCGTTGGTACTCGAGAGCCACTTACAGCCCAGCTCACCTGTGATCCTCAGGAGATCTGCTGCTCCATGTGTCTCTAGGCTTTAGTTCACAGTTCAACTATTGATGATGCTGGAACCGATATTCAGGAAAAGGGAAAAGATAGAGGGGGTAAAATACACAACCTGTTACTTACCTGGCACCGACTCGATGGGCCGAATGGCCTCCTTCCGTGCTGTAATTCTTCTATGATTAAAGGGGAAAGCAAGCCTAGAGGAGTACTTTTTTTATTCAAAGTATTCTCCCATTTTATATCGAAATAGACTACACTCACAAGAATTCTATTTAACACTTTTTAAAATCCATTTTCTGAGCTGCCAGAAGCCATGCAAAGCCAGAACTCTTGCACTGCCAGCTCACTCCATGACGTTACAGACCGTGAACATTCTGTGCTTTCAGAAGTGACTCCTTTTGGAAGCAGAAGGAGCTGTAACTTTGTACTGCCTTGACAGCTGCTCTAGAGCCACAGAAACCGCACTACTGCCATGGTCGGGGGTCCACGCCACCACATCAGTTCTTCGACCAGTCCGAAGTTCCAGGCCCTGTTTCTAATGCAACCACCCTGGGACACCTTGCAGGTACCAGGACCACACTGAGAGCGGCGCAAGAAACACACTGAGCAGAAAAGACAGACAGGTACAAGGAGAAACAAGTACGTGGAACAAAGAGAGAGACAGAAAGAAGTGTAAGGAAGACAGAGAGAGAAAGTTAGAGGTATGAGGAGCACATCTTAGATAAACTCTGCAAAGGTCTGGAGTCCAAATCCAAAAATGAAGATCACCTTTAAAAATTCAGAACTAAAAGAGCTGAAATCCCATGCTTGATTTTTGAAGTCACCTGTTCTCATTATTTGAAGCCAATGGATGAAACTTCACAGCAAGAAGTTGCACATTTGTGGAGTGGAATAAGGTAAGCTCTATGAATAAGGTAAGTTCTATGAATGTCATGTCTTCTTGAAATTTTGGATTGCATTATCAAATTCAATTTATACCTCTCCCCTTTTTATTGTTCTCTTTTTAATCTTTTGCCTGCAGCACAGTGTCTTTGAAAATAATGTATTGGGTGCTTCCTCCACCCACTTTTGTTTCTGTCAAGACTCCAACTCTCTAGCTATTATTGTGGTGTTTAGTGCGATTTGTACTAAGGAATGAGCTGAATGGGTTCATCAGTCTGTAGGGACAATATGACCAACAAGACATCTGACTGCCATTATCAGTGGATTTTGTTTTCTACACGGTGAGTGAGTCTCTGGGGTTAGTAGCTTTGTAGTAGTATTGTAAAGAGAAACAAAGCAAGCTGACAAATCAGTCAATTAGTGAGCCCCCTGCCTCCATCCTTGCCTCCCTCAGTTTCACTATTCATATGTATTTGTCACCGTATCTATAACTCTTCCTGTGTGTATATTTTTTGCTGCATGTGCATCTCTTTATTATTTAAGTGTATATGTGTATGACTGTTTGTGCTTGTATGTATCAATCTATATGTGTCCTTACGTGTGTAGCTCTCTCTAACTGTCCCTTTCTCTGTGCATCTCTCTGAATGTGACTGACTTTATGGGGTAGAAATCGTACGAGTTATGCCCATTTTTTGGGTGCAAAGCATACCAGTTTAGCAGTGGGAAGGCCTGCACCCAATCCACATAGGCGTTGGTCCCACTGCTAAATTCATGGGGCCCGTTTTTGAGGATGGATGCTTCTTGAGTATGTTAATGAGGGGCCAAATGCCTGTTTTTGAGGATGGATGCTTCTTGAATATGTTAATGAGGGGCCAAGGACCTCTTTTCAAAATTAGTCAGCGATGAGCGGGGTGTTAGACCTGCCCTGCTCAGGCTTCTTCAGCCCCAGAGGCCTCCAACAACAGCTAAGTGTAAAAACTTTTATTTTAATTTTTTTTAAAAACCCTTCCTGCAGAGCTAGGAGGAGCAGGAGTGCTCCCCCGACTTCACAGGCGTTGCGATCGGTCTCTTGCGCCCCCCACCCCCACCACCGTTTGGCAAAACATTATGACCACAATTTCACACTGTTTGCAGCATGTTTTTATACACACACAAACACATGCATACTGATCTCCTGTGGCATTGCACGTGGGAAAGTATGACCAAGTGCAGTTGTCGGGTAAGTGAGGTTAGAGTGTGGGGAATAATTGTACCAGAATGTGCATTCAGTCCCCATTTTAAAGTCATGCATTCTGTCCTTATTTTTATATAATACTCTGATTTAATATTATTTATAAATAGCAAAACTTGCAGCAATTTGGGAAGCAGAGATCTAAAATGTTGCTTGGAACATTGTAATTTCTCTGCAATACAAGCTGAGGATCTAGGAGATGCAAAACTGAGGCATTGCAGTGCCAACACTGGTGAGTGGGTGTAATGACAGCACGAGTTTATATGGGTACTTTCCATTATAAATGAGCTCATTGGAATTATTAATAGAACTAGCTGACAGAAAGTGTGCTCAGAAGTATGATTTTTAACTCACACATATATTTACAAATTAAGATGAATTATGGTGATACATTTTAGGTCACATTGTGCTCACAGATTAATACAGAGAGGTATACACACAGTTGAGTATGCTTAGATCGCACTTCACAAAAATGGATGGTGCTGATTTTTGGGGCGTGGTTACAGATCAAGGTGGGATCGGGGCACTTTATTTACTGGGTACAAGCAGTGTCATCTGGAGTGTTGGCCCACTTTGATGGCATGAGAGTTGATAGGGTAACCTGGAGGGGGGAATGGAAGGGCCAGACACTTGGCCGCTCGACAGGTACTGCTCTGACTAGCAGACGCCTCACAGGTATTCAGGTGTTTTGCCCACAGGTTGATAGTGATAATGCTGAATCCACACTTGAGGTACACATCTTGTGTACAGCATATTTTTAGTGATATTATTCAACTTGATAAATAATTGGTATCTCAATGTACAATAATTTGAGATAATCGTACTTAGCTAAGTTACTTTTCATATTCTGCACAACTATGATTGTAGTAGATACTGTGCTGAATAAAATGATTCCTAACTTATTGTACTTTATTTAAAATTAAGCTTTGAAAATATGACGTGCTTAGAAGCAACGCCAAATACTCACTGTAGTGTGATGGTGACATCATCAAATTAATGCTGCAAATTGCACATCGGAAAACCTTAGATCAAAATTATTTCTAATGTTTTCCTACCAGCCCTCCCCCTCAGTCTGAATACAATACTTAAACCACAACCTAGAAAATTAGATAACATAAATTATACAGGATTATTCTGAGAGGGTAAATTATATTTTCAGTGCCCAGTGGAGTGATAATTCACCCAAGTGACAAAAAATGATCACACATGAGTGAACTGTTACTTGACAGTTGGCAGCGATGCACACAACATCCTCAAATTCATTTAGAGGCTGCGCTGAGATTATCTACAGAACAGAGTATCTGACTGGAGGTAGTCTGTTTGGGGTGTTTCTTTTCCTCATACCAAAGACCATTGTATAATTCATTCATGCCTGGAGCACTTATAGGCTTTTTACACTGGAGAATGAACGCTAGCAACGCAGCCATTTGGGAAATGTTCTTCATGCTGTATGGAATGGTTTTGAGTTAAAGACATAAAAAGAAAACAATGTGATCATTGGAAATCCATAATAAAAAATATCTATCAGTAGCCATCAATTCTGATGAGGCTTCTCTAACCGTCACATTAACTTTCTTTTCTCTTTCAGATGCTGACAAACCATCTGTGTACTTTCAGCATTTTCTGTTTTTATTTCATGTTTTGGAATAAAGCTGAATAAGAAATTCCATTCAGGATAGTGTACTAACATTTTTTGAAGTTGGATATTTGTAATTGTGTTTTTAGAATTAGTAGGAGAGATTTTCCTGAGTCTGGGCCCAGGCACAATGGATCGCTCCGGTGCAGTGAATCTAGGACATGCCTGTAAAGGAGCCTGCCTGATTTTCCTTGATTAAATTAAGTGGAAGGAAAAATCGGGCAGGTTCCTTAACAAGTATGCACTCTGACCCGCCTGATTTTCTGATATTTGTTGCACCCAGGAAATCCAGTGTGCCTGGGTGCAGACTCAGGAAAATCTCTCCTATTATCTGGAATAATGACATTTTATTTACGAGTTAGATCTCTGCTTTAGAAGATATGTTCCTCATTAAGGAACAGAAACTCGGATTTCCAATGCCTGAAAACAAGATATTGGGCATGATTTTTACCTGGAGCCAGGAACTCAGCGGGTGGGTAGATTACCGTGTGGGAAACCCGGAAGTAAAGTGAGCATGTCAGAATCTGCGATCGCAACGCAATTGAAGACACTTAATTTTACTTCCAGGTTTTGCGTCTCTAAGCTGCGCAGTGGGAGTACTGTGCACTCGCATGATGCGACCTGAAGGCCACTATTTAAAGGGACAAAGCA